>NW_027397074.1:14679467-15007622 GCF_003265705.2 Callorhinus ursinus | reverse complement strand
CATTTGTATCTTTGGGGTAAATACCCAGTAGTGCAATTGCTGGATCGTATGGTAGCTCTATTTTCAACTTTTTGAGGAACCTCCATACTGTTTTCCAGAGTGGCTGCACCAGCTGGCATTCCCACCAACAGTGTAGGAGGGTCCCCCTTTCTCTGCATCCCCGCCAACATCTGTCGTTTCCTGACTTGTTAATTTTAGCCATTCAGACTGGTGTGAGGTGATATCTCATTGAGGTTTTTTTTGTTTTGTTTTTTGTTTTTTTAAATAATTTTTTATTGTTACGTTAATCACCATACATTACATCATTAGTTTTTGATGTAGTGTTCCATGATTCATTGTTTGTGCATAACACCCAGTGCTCCACGCAGAATGTGCCCTCTTTAATACCCATCACCAGGCTAACCCATCTCCCCACCCCCCTCCCCTCTAGAACCCTCAGTTTGTTTTTCAGAGTCCATCGTCTCTAATGGTCCGTCTCCCCCTCTGACTTACTCCCCTTCATTCTTCCCCTCCTGCTAGCTTCTTCTTCTTTTTTTCTTAACATATATTGCATTATTTGTTTCAGAAGTACAGATCCGTGATTCATCAGTCTTGTACAATTCACAGTGCTTACCATAGCACATACCCTCCCCAATGTCTATCACCCAGCCACCCCATCCCTCCCACCCCCCACCACTCCAGCGACCCTCAGTTTGTTTTCTGAGATTAAGAATTCCTCATATCAGTGAGGTCATATGATACATGTCTTTCTCTGATTGACTTATTTCACTCAGCATAACACCCTCCAGTTCCATCCACGTCATCAACTTGCCAAATGGCAAGTTCTCATTCCTTTTGATGGCTGCATAATATTCCATTGTGTATATATACCACATCTTCTTTAACCATTCGTCTGTCGATGGACATCTTGGCTCTTTCCACAGTTTGGCTATTGTGGACATTGCTGCTATAAACATTGGGGTGCACGTACCCCTTCGGATCCCTACATTTGTATCTTTGGGGTAAATACCCAGTAGTGCAATTGCTGGATCGGATGGTAGCTCTATTTTCAACTGTTTGAGGAACCTCCATACTGTTTTCCAGAGGGGTTGCACCAGCTTGCATTCCCACCAACAGTGTAGGAGGGTTCCCCTTTCTCCACATCCCCGCCAACATCTGTTGTTTCCTGACTTGCTAATTCTAGCCATTCTGACTGGTATGAGGTGGTATCCCATTGAGGTTTTGATTTGGATTTCCCTGATGCCGAGCGATGTTGAGCACTTTTTCATGTGTCTGTTGGCCATTTGGATGTCTTTGGAAAAACGTCTGTTCATGTCTTCTCCCCATTTCTTGATTGGATTATTTGTTCTTTGGGTGTTGAGTTGGATAAGTTCTTTATAGATTCTGGATACTAGCCCTTTATCTGATATGTCATTTGCAAATATTTTGTCCCATTCTGTCGGTTGTCTTTTGGTTTTGTGGACTGTTTCTTTTGCTGTGCAAAAGCTTTTTATCTTGATGAAGTCCTAATAGTTCATTTTTGCCCTTGCTTCCCTTGCCTTTGGCGATGTTTCTAGGAAGAAGTTGCTGTGACTGAGGTCGAAGAGGTTGCTGCCTGTGTTCTCCTTTAGGATTTTGATGGACTCCTGTCTCACGTTTAGGTCTTTCAACCATTTGGAGTCTATTTTTGTGTGTGGTGTAAAGAAATGGTCCAGTTTCATTCTTCTGCATGTGGCTGTCCAATTTTCCCAACACCATTTGTTGAAGAGACTGTCTTTTTTCCACTGGACATTCTTTCCTGCTTTGTCAAAGATCAGTTGACCGTAGAGTTGAGGGTCCATTTCTGGGCTCTCGATTCTGTTCCATTGATCTATGTGTCTGTTTTTGTGCCAGTACCATACTGTCTTGATGATGACAGCTTTGTAATAGAGCTGGAAGTCTGGAATTGTGATGCCGCCAGCTTTGCTTTTCTTTTTCAATATTCCTCTGGCTCTTCGGGGTCTCTTCTGGTTCCATACAAATTTTAGGATTATTTGTTCCATTTCTTTGAAAAAGGTGGATGGTATTTTGATGGGGATTGCATTGAATGTGTAGATTGCTCTAGGTAGCACTGACATCTTCACAATGTTTGTTCTTCCAATCCATGAGCATGGAGCGTTTTTCCATTTCTTTGTGTCTTCTTCAGTTTCTTTCCTGAGTATTTTATAGTTTTCTGAGTACAGATCCTTTGCCTCCTTGGTTAAATTTATTCCTAGGTATCTTGTGGTTTTGGGTGCAATTGTGAATGGGATCGACTCCTTGATTTGTCTCTCTTCTGTCTTGTTGGTGTATAGGAATGCCACTGATTTCTGTGCATTGATTTTATATCCTGCCACTTGACTGAATTCCTGTATGAGTTCTAGCAGTTTTGGGGTGGAGTCTTTTGGGTTTTCCACATACAGTATCATATCATCTGCAAAGAGTGAGAATTTGACTTCTTCTTTGCCGATTTGGACGCCTTTGATTTCTTTTTGTTGTCTGATTGCTGTGGCTAGGACTTCTAATACTATGTTGAATAGCAGTGGTGAGAGTGGACATCCCTGCTGCATTCCTGACCTTAGGGGAAAAGCTCTCAGCTTTTCCCCATTGAGAATGATATTTACTGTAGGTTTTTCATAAATGGCTTTTATGATATTGAGGTATGTACCCTCTAACCCTATACTCTGAAGAGTTTTGATCAAGAAAGGATGCTGTACTTTGTCAAATGCTTTTTCTGCATCTATTGAGAGGATCATATGATTCTTGTTCTTTCTTTTGTTAATGTATTGTATCACGTTGATTGATTTGCGGATGTTGAACCAGCCTTGCTGCCCAGGGATAAATCCCACTTGGTCGTGGTGAATAATCCTTTTAATGTAGTGTTGGATCCTATTGGTTAGTGCTTTGGTGAGAATTTTTGCATCCATGTTCATCAAGGATATTGGTCTGTAATTCTCCTTTTTGATGGGGTCTTTGTCTGGTTTTGGGATCAAGGTAATGGTGGCCTCATAAAATGAGTTTGGAAGTTTTCCTTCCATTTCTATTTTTTGGAACAGTTTCAGGAGAATAGGTATTCATTCTTCTTTAAATGTCTGATAGAATTCCCCTGGGAAGCCATCTGGCCCTGGGCTTTTGTTGGGAGATTTTTGATGACTGTTTCAATTTCCTTAGTGGTTATAGGTCTGTTCAGATTTTCTATTTCTTCCTGGTTCAATTTTCGTAGTTGATACATCTCTAGGAATGCACCCATTTCTTCCAGGTTTTCTAATTTGCTGGCATAGAGTTGCTCATAATATGTTCTTATAATTGTTTGTATTTCTTTGGTGTTGGTTGTGATCTCTCCGCTTTCATTCATGATTTTGTTGATTTGGGTCATTTCTCTTTTCTTTTGGATCAGTCTGGCCAGGGGTTTATCAATCTTGTTAATTCTTTCAAAGAACCAGCTCCTAGTTTCGTTGATCTGTTCTACTGTTCTTTTGGTTTCTAGTTCATTGATTTCTGCTCTGATCTTTATTATTTCTCTTCTCCTGCTGGGTTTAGGCTTTATTTGCTGTTTTTTCTCCAGCTCCTGTAGGTGTAGGGTTAGGTTGTGTATTTGAGACCTTTCTTGTTTCTTGAGAAAGGCTTGTATTGCTATATACTTTCCTCTCAGGACTGCCTTTGCTGTATCCCAAAGATTTTGAACAGTTGTGTTTTCATTTTCATTGGTTTCCATGAAGTTTTTTAATTCTTCTTTAATTTCCTGTTTGACCCATTCATTCTTTAGTAGGATGCTCTTTAGCCTCCATGTATTTGAGTTCTTTCCTCTTGTGATTGAGTTCTAGTTTCAAAGCACTGTGGTCTGAAAATATGCAAGGGATGATCCCAATCTTTTGGTACCAGTTGAGACCTGATTTGTGAGCTAGGATGCGATCTATTCTGCAAAATGTTCCAGGTGCACTAGAGAAGAATGTGTATTCTGTTGCTTTGGGATGGAATATTCTGAATATATCTGTGAAGTCCATCTGGTCCAGTGTGTCATTTAAAGTCTTTATTTCCTTGTTGATCTTTTGCTTAGATGATCTGTCCATTTCAGTGAGGGGGTATTAAAGTCCCCCACTATTATTGTATTGTTGTCAATGTGTTTCTTTGCTTTTTTTATTAATTGCCTTATATAATTGGCTGCTCCCACTTTAGGGGCATAGATATTTACAATTGTTAGATCTTCTTGTTGGATAGATCCTTTAAGTAGGATATAGTGTCCTTCTTCATCTCTTATTACAGTCTTTGTTTAAAATCTAATTTGTCTGATATAAGGATTGCCACCCCAGCTTTCTTTTCGTGTCCATTAGCATGGTAAATGGTTTTCCACCCCTTCACTTTCAATCTGGGGGCGTGTTTGGGTCTAAAATGAGTCTCCTGCAGACAGCATATCGATGGGTCTTGTTTTTTTATCCAATCTGAAAGCCTGTGTGTTTTGATTGGGGCATTTAGCCCATGTACATTCAGGGTAACTATTGAATGGTATGAATTTAGTGTCATTATATTGCCTGTAAGGGGACTGTTAGTATATATTGTCTGTGTTCCTTTCTGTTCTATGTTGCTTTTAGGCTCTGTCTTTGCTTAGAGGACCCCTTTCAATATTTCGTGTAGGGCTGGTTTTGTGTTTGCAAATTCCTTGTTTTTGTTTGTCCTGGAAACTTTTTATCTCTCCTATTTTCAATGACAGCCCAGCTGGATATAGTATTCTTGGCTGCATATTTTTCTCATTTAGTGCTCTGAATATACCATTCCCGTCCTTTCTGGCCTGCCAGATCTCTGTGGATAGGTCTGCTGCCAATCTAATGTTTTTTCTTGTAGGTTACATATCTCTTCTCCTGAGCTGCTTTCAGGATTTTCTCTTTGTCTCTGAGACTCGTACGTTTTACTATTAGATGTCGGGGTGTTGACCTATTTTTATTGATTTTGAGAGGGTTTCTCTGTGCTTCCTGGATTCGATGCCTGTTTCCTTCCCCAAATTAGGGAAGTTCTCTGCTATAATTGGCTCCAGTATACCTTCTGCCCCTTATTTTATGGCTCTTATTTCCCCTAAAATACTTGAGATTCTCCATCCGTTCACTCACTGTATTCATCTTTTATTTATAATTGACTATTTGTAAGATTTGTCCTAAATACTTGTCTGTTTTTTTAGTCTTTTTTCTGAAGGGTCATATTTTACCACTTTTTTGCATGTCTAGTAAATTTTTATTGTATCTTGGGCATTGTGAATGTTAAGGTATAGGGAATATGGATTATTTTTTTTCTTCATTTTAGGGGTGCTGAATTTTGTTCTGGCAGGCAGTTTATGTGCTCAAAGAGCACTTTGATCTCATCAGGCCTGCTTTTATTATTTTTTAGGGTGGCTCTGTATTGGTTTCTCTCTTAGTTCTAGGTCACGACCTTTATTTTAGTGCAGGAGTTGGCAAACTATGACCTGTGGGTCCTTTGTTTTGTAAACCAAGTTATATTGGAAGACAGCCGCACTCATGCATCGTCTGTGGCTGCTTTTCAATTACAATGGCAGAGTTAAGTATTGTAGGAAAGACCAGATGGTCCACAAATCCAAAAATATTTATTCTCTGGCCCTTTATGAAAAAATTTGCTGATACCTGCTCTACGGTAAGGCCCTTATTCCCAAGGTGGCAATTCTGGGGTATCAGATGAATGCTCAATGTGATTATCAAGTTTTCTCCTCTCAGGCTGACTGGAAGCTCTTGTGACTCCCACTAAAGTGATCTCTCTGATTATGTCACAGCTTTGTGGTGGCTGTTCTCTGCCATGTCTGCCTGTATACTCCAGCCTCAAGCCCAGGACCAACAGAGAAACTCCATATGGACTTCTGGACCCCTGTTTTCTCTGATTCTCAGGCCTATAAATTCCAGCAGCTTCAGTTGCCCTAAATACTCATCTCTGCACCTCAGCTCAGTGAGACCACTCTGCTCTGCTTGGGTGCTACAATCTGGGCAGTGTCCTGAAGAGTGAGGCCAAAGTCAGTTTGGGCTTTGCCTCATGCATTTTCCTGCTCTCAAGAATCTCTGTCTTGCATTGCCTATCGTCATTACCTGAATATGGCTCATGTATTTTCCTTAGTTTAACAATTTGTTAAAGAGCAAGGGCAAATCCAACACCAGTTAGTGAGTCATGTTGGGATGTGGAAATCTCAGTTTTCAGATTTCTTTTAGAAAAAAAGAAAAGAATTTGCCAAAATCTCACTCTTACCATCCATATAAACAGAGAAGGCTGTTAAGTTGTGCTTTCATACAGTTTGTTAGAAATTTTTTTTGGCCAAAGGGCCAACATGTGACTCATTATTGGTTTAGCTCAGAATTATGGTTAGATTTACAACTTAAATTTTGTTCACCAGTATATTTTCTTAATTTTTCTTTTTTTGATAAAAATTCCAACCACACTCCTACCCCTCCTATATACTCTGAAACTGTGATTTATATTTTATTTGGGTGTACTTTAAATGGGTTTTTACTAGGACTTTTCCTTCTTTCATTTCAAGTAACTCCTCATCTCTCTGCTAGGTGTACATGTGTATAAATAAAACTTTAGGTGTTGCTTGAGAGAATAATTCTACCTCACACTGTTGCAATTAGTAGTGTTCTATTTAGTGACCAAATTTTTGATGAAAAATAGCAGTTTCCTAGCAAATGGATGACATAACCTTACGAAGCTTTAAGGAAGCCCTTTGCCATAAGAAATGAACATTTTCCCAGTAATGTGTTGGCCTTTGAGTTCCAGAAATGCTTTAGACTTCTCTGCTGTGCTTTGCTGATGGAACTACTTTTGAACTTAAGTTATATAACTTGTGAACAGAAGAGGTTTCTGAATGCTAATGTAAAAATTCCTCTTGGTTTTGTTTCCACAGCTCTTCTTGGGTCCCTCGTGGAAATTACATAGAGTCCAATCGTGATGACTGCACAGTATCTCTGATCTATGCTGTGCACCTCAAGAAGTCGGGTTATGTCTTCTTTGAGTACCAGTATGTCGACAACAACATCTTCTTTGAGTTCTTTGTAAGGGCTTTTATCTTCTAGAATTTACTTTTTAAGGGAAATTCATGTAAAATTTCTTGTAATCGGTTGTTGCTATTCTGTGTTATGCATCCTCAGTTTTTCCTGTCAACTGAACCTTTTGATATTAAAAGAAAACTTTATTTTTTTCTTTAATATTTTATTTTCTGCTTAATATTGTTTATTTACCTCTGAGCTCTCACCTTGTTGAATAACACTGGACTTGTTTTATTATTGGTTATGATATTAGATGACCATTTGATTTAGACTTTTTGTGTGAAAAATACTTTCACCCAACATTCATTTTAATTTTCTTTATAGCTACAGATGCTATTTTAGTCAAAATATGTTTTCACCAATTTTAGTTTTTGTTTTTTTCTCTTTGCAGTTTCAAGTATTTGACTGATTTAAGTATAAGCATGGGCAATATTTGAAAAGTAGAAGTGGCTATGTTTTTCTGATTCTGTCAATTTTGTATAATTTATAGGAATCAGTGGATGGGATAGTTGATGTCTTTGGTAAGAGATGAAATAGCATTATGGAATGTAGGATAAAAAAGAAGTCTTACAGAATAGGCTGGGGTGGGGGAGGGGGGATGGGGTAACTGGACATTAAGGAGGACACATGATGTGATGAGCACTGGGTGTTACATGCAACTGATGAATCACTGAACTCTACCTCTGAAACTCATAATACATTATATGTTAATTAATTGAATTTAAATTAAAAGGAATAGACTATTGCTACTAAAATTATTTAAATTTTAATATAGGGGCACCTGGCTGGCTCAGTCGGAAGAGCATGTGGCTCTTGATCTCAGGATTGTGAGTTTGAGCCCCACACTGGGTGTAGAGATTGCTTAAATAAATAAATAAGTAAACTTTTAAAAGTTAATATAAACTGTATCTAATCTAGCAAATGTTTGTTGTGGCAGTCTCTCAAATGCTTGAGAAAATATTTTCAGATTGACTTCTTAAAAAATGTGTGTTGTACAGGTAATTGGGGAAAATTACCTTGTATAATGTTTCTGTGGTCCAGTTTTCAGGAGCCCAGGTACTAATAATTCTAAAACAAATTTATTTTGCTCCTGATAATGGAAATTTGTAAGTCAGAAGTTTGGTAGGAAGAGACACTTGCCATGAACGTATGAGCCCTGGACTTGAAGTCAGGAGATTCTGGCTCAAGTCCCACCTGCAGTGGCGGGTTGTGTGTTATTGGGCAATTAAGCCAACTTGTGGGCCCTCAGCATTCTCTTTTGCTAAAGCAAGGTAATTATAAAACTGTTTAAGAATAAGCATTTAGTTTTGTATTGTTGAGTAAGTCCTTACAGAGTTGTCAGTAAAGGTACTCCTAAAGCCTGACGTTTCATGGCTTCCTTTGAATGGTGCCTTTGTTCTGGTTACAAATTGAAAAGAGGTGGTGAGTTCCTTCTTTTATTGATGTTTCAGCTTTATAGGTTGCAGTTTATTGACTAAGAGGGTCAACACTTCGGTCATCAGGCTCATGGTTAATGGAAAGGAAATGTCTGAAGACTGAAAGATACAGTTGTACCTTCGGATATCACATAATTTAAAGCAGTCAAGTATTTAATTTTAGAACTGTGGGAATTTGATTCAGCTCCTCCACTCTCCTTTTTAAGTGATGAAGCCGAAACCTAGGGAGAATAAGTGATTGGACCAAGGTCATACCTTTACTATTTACTTTTAGAGTGAAGAACAGAAATCAGATCCCAGAATGCCATTAGAATATCCCCCAAACACATGATGTTTGATTTCAGCTGGGAAAAAAAAAAAAAACTTTCAGCTTATCCACACATTGACCATCAAAGGTATATTTAGGGTTGATATCTGCTTAAAAATGGCTTAACACTTGCATTAGAATGGTCATTATGCTTATAAGTATGTATAAATATGATACTTAAATTCAGTTTAAGCAAATAATCTCAGTGGCTGATATTCTCTGGTATTTTTGGATGTTAAAAGTATCTGTTTTCTAGTTAAGCTTTTAGGAAATATCTATTATGGCGAACATTTTAATGTTGGTAAACTGGTCAGGAGGATGAATGAAGTGGCCAAATGTAGAGAAGAGAGAAATAGCCATTTTGGCCAAAGCAGAGGTGACAAATTCTTATTTCAGCCCTACTCTATTGCTGACTCGTGGGCAGTACTGCAAAATGGCCTAGCTTTTTGATGTCTGTTTATTCTTCACCGGCCTGGAAAAGTCATGTGCAAACCCTTAGGCATTTTGTAAAGAATTGTCTGGAGAGCACAAAGTGTTTGGTACTAAAGATAGTAGCTGCAGTCCTTTGAACTGGTGTGGTATATGATTAACATTTCCCCCCAAATCAAAATTTAGGGCTTTGGCTTTGACTGTAGTTATTTGTCTGTGTGTTCGGAATGAGTCCTGGGGAATTGAAAACAAAGCAGATGTCATTTATTTATTAATTTGAAACATTACTTCCCTAAGTCTTGTAAAAGTGTACTTTATTTTTATTGGGCCTGGATGGTGAATGAAAGATTTTAAAACTTTTGGTAAGTTTTTCGTAATGACTTTTTCCTCCCTTCTGTGAATTTTCAGATTTAACTACTCTCATCCTCTCTCCCTCCCTCCCTCTCTGCTTCTTAACCCTTTTGTTACAATAATGTGGATGCTTTCCTTAGAATCACTTGTATGCAGTTGTCACTTAGGCCCTAGAGGTCTTGGTATGTTTGCGTGCTGAGGATTACTCATGGTCATTGTTTCGTAGGTATTGAAAGAACCTCTTGCAGCCTGTCCTATGCTGAGTAATGAATTTAATTAAAGCCATTATTCAAGAAGCTTTACTGGGGCCCTTGTGTTTAATCCACAGATTCAAAACGATCAGTGCCAGGAGATGGACACCACCGCAGACAAGTGGGTAAAACTCACAGACAATGGAGAATGGGGCTCTCATTCTGTAAGTCTCTGTTTGTTCGTCTTGTCTCCCATCAGCCCCCATTCGGCTCCTTCCTTCTCCCAACCTTATAAAAAAAAAAGTTTATGAACAAAAAAGAAAAATGGTTCATTAATTTAGACACTTTCTAGTTAGGGAAGAAATTGTCCCAAAGTTTCATGGACATGCGTAGTTTTTCCTACCTTTCGCTTTCTCCTTAGGCTTTTTTCCCTCCTCTTTCCCATCACTCTCCAGCTTTCCTCCTTTTCAAAAGAGCATTGACAAGAAAATAAGGCTATTCAAAACTAGCGCACAGAACCTCGGGGTATGTAAGTTTACATATGTGCCTGTCACATGGGAGAGAATCCGTGGCTCCCTGGTACTGGGAGGATCGTTTGATCCAACTTTCTCTGTAGTGTTCCCAACAAGTGACTTTCCAGCTTGTCTTGGTGGGGGCTGTACTGAGTGTCCTGTTGGACAGCTCTGCCTATCACAAAAGTCATCCATGTTGGAGCCTAAACCTGCTACCTGTCTATCTGTCACCTGTTGCTCAAAGGTCTACTGTCTCTGGTCACATCGGGTAAGGTAACTGCCTAGTCTCCACAGGACAACTCCAGATGCCTGAAAGCAATTATCAGGCAACACAGTCTGTGAATCTGTTATTATTTGAGGCACTGTCCCTTTGGAATGAGGCATGGATTTCAAATCTAACGCTGGCTTACAGTAGTTGTGTTTCTGTAGGCAGTTGGCTTAATCTCTTTTGTTTTGTTTTTGGCTTAATCTCTCTGAATTTGATTTTTCATGTAAGAAATGAGAGCGATCTTGCAGGATTAAATGAGAGGATATATGGGAACCACCTAGTGTGGTGCCTGCAGTGTAGACTGAGCTCTATGTCAGTAAGCAACCATCCACCCCCACCTTTGAGTTGTAACAGGTGCCCCATCCTTGAGTGATTAATACAATGTACCTTTTTGGACTGTTTTTTTTTTTTTTTTTTTCCATCTGTATGCCTGGAAGTGATATGAGAACCACTTAAGATCCATTCACCTAAGCATTCATTAAGCTGGGCTTTGAAGGTACAAGTAATCCTTGGCAACAAATACACTTTCTTCACTTAACACAGGGGAGAGTACTTAGTGCACTACTTTTCTGACTCTCTGGCAGGGTGAAGTACTTGGATATGTTTTAATTTCATACAGTTTGAATTTGGCCAGCCAGAGGCTACATAGAAGAATAAGAGTGGTGAATGAGAAAGCAGGGAACCCTTAAATTATTCCATTGGCTTTGACAGAAACAACATGACATTTATGGGAAACGTAGTTTGATATGCAAATAGAACCATGTGCTGGTGGCAAAGGAAGCAAATATTAGATGTAATATCATTTACATCCTGCAGTCATTTAAATCATGTTATTTTACAACAGTCCTGTTTTTCTCTGCTTGCTGTTGCACTGTTGTTTATTAAACAATTTTAGAAGGAAGCAAACTAGTTCTGTTGACTTTTTGTTTCCAGAGCCCAGAGATCTACATAGGAATAGTGGCAGTCAACAAATACGTAATTGGGTTGAGTGCCTTTCACTTTCTGGAATGAATTGCTTTTAAATACAAACCAAGACTTCAAGCACATGGTTTAAAAATCATTTTATCTTTTTGTTCAGGCTTAAAGAATTTGCTTTTCCTTCTTCATTGCTATAGTTTTTGGATTGGCAAACTATTTTTTTTTTTTTTAGAAAATATAACTATAGCAGAGCTTAGATATGAACTAACAGGAGACTTAAATTTGTAGGTTCCTAATTAATGGTATTTCATGATAATGCCTTGAGTCATGTATAAGGGATTAGCTTTGAGGTATGGTTGAAGTAGCGTGGTTTATCTGACCCGAGTGCCTTGTGTTCCTCTTTACAGGTATTGTTGAAATCAGGCACCAACATATTGTACTGGAGAACCACTGGCATCCTTATGGGTTCTAAGGCGGTCAAGCCAGTTTTGGTAAAAAATATCACAATTGAAGGTATTTCACAGCAATTTTTTCAGTAGTCACGTATCACAATTTAGAGTTAGTTCACACATTAAGTTGTTGGTTTCGATGGCTCAAGGATTTATGGGGCAGGAATTAATACGTTAGGCATTACACATGTCTAGAGATCCTGGTTTTATTTTTGGCAAGTTGACTGGAATTTTTTTTTTTTGTACACTTAAACTAAATTAATTTAATCTGTGTGAAAAAATAAGCATGATAACAATTTTTAGTGTCTCCACATAAAATAAAAGATCCTTATTAATAAGAAACTATTCTTCATTCAAGAAATGTCTATTGTACCAGGCATCGAGCCCACCCGGGTCACTGTTAAATCCATAGACATAGAAAAAAAACAAACTTCTCTGCCTGGCTGTCTCCTAAACCTCTTTTGCCTCTCTGAAACAGCTGGGCATTTTCTGGCCCAGGAGAGCAGCCAATAAACCCTGGCATGCTTCATTCTCAATTAGGGCTACTTTTAATTAAACCAGTGATTCTCCTTTATTAATGGCTGGCTTCTATTTTACTACCTTCTATACTGGATCCTGTGACACCATCTCATTAGTTATAGGGACATCTGCTGGCAAAGGCTGGAATTACAAGCCAGAAGAAAAGGCCATTCCTATCAGGGTCTGTTAGGTCTGAGTGAGTGGAGTGTTTTTTGACAACTCAGTTTATAATTTAGTATACCTCTGTCACATCTCAATCTCTTGTTTAAGTGTTTGCTCTCCTTAGGATGTTTAATTCAGTATCTATCCCAGTTTTTTTGTATGCAGTAAATACTTCCTTGGTGTTGAATGAATGGGATAAAGGATCCCCGCTGACTACTCCTATTTCTCTCACTTCTGAGAGAAGCAGCAAGAAGGTACTGATGTGCTTGTTGCTGGTGGGTCCTCCCTCCCATGCGCTGTTTTTCATTACCACACAGGGGTGGCATATACATCAGAATGCTTCCCGTGCAAGCCAGGCACATTCAGCAACAAACCAGGTTCGTTTACCTGCCAAGTCTGTCCCAGAAACACCTACTCTGAGAAGGGAGCCAAAGAATGCATAAAGTGTGAGGAGCACTCCCAGTTTTCAGGTAGGACTATGCTTTGCCAGTTTATGCTCTTTGTTCTTCTCTCTCTAAATTTGTTTGTTCTGGCTTATAGTCATAAGCCAGAAGTCACACATCAAATGTGGTGGGAAGAGTGTGCCAGAAACCAAGTGCTGAAGGCAGTCAGTATTAAATGGGGATAAAATACTACTTCTTACCCCTTTGTGCATGACTTTTCCATTTGTCACTTTTTCTGTTCCACACCCCACAGGGATATATTTCTCCTGTGCTTTGGATATATGTATACTAATCTAAAAAAATCATATTGTAATTTTACATGATTCAGTGGCATAGAGGTGTACATGGAAAATTTTCATTTGTTGCAAATTTACAATGTTCAGTGATAACGGAAGAAATCTAATGTCTTATTGGAAAAAATGATATGTTTCCTGTGTATCATGGAAACATTTGTTGCTCTAGGGTAAATAAAAATGTAGGCCTTTATTTTCCTTATGCCTAGCTAGTTCTTCCTAAATTCGTCTGGTAAGGTTATTTTAAAATTTTAGTTGTCTGGGTTTTTTTGTTTGTTTTGATTTTTTGCCTTTTTCGAGAGTCACAACATAAATGACTCATTTCTGAAATGCGTTTTTATGTTGCAGAGGAAGGATCCAGTGAGTGTATGGAGCGACCTCCCTGTACCACAAAAGACTATTTCCAGATCCATACTCCATGTGATGAAGAAGGCAAGGTATAGGCTGTGTTCAGTCGACTGCATTCCGTATTAATCTAAGCCTCTTCCCAATTTGAGCAGACTCTAATTTGTTCCTGAGAGACTTAAATGAGTTGATTTGTAACACATGTTTGTAAGTAGGACAGAGGAAATTTAAGAATGTAGATTCTTAATCTGGCTGTCCTGGCTTCACTTTTACACTATTACTTATTAGTGCTGTGGGCCAGTTATTTGCTCTAAGTCTGTTTTTTTCATCTGTAAAATGGGGCTAATATCACTTCTTACTTCACAAGGCTGCTATGAGAATGCAGGACATGTTCAGATTGTGGTACCTGGCATAGTGCTGTGCCACATAGGGAGTGCTCCATAGGTGACTGCTATTTTTAGGAGTTAAATTTTTTTTCAAAGGTAATAGGATCAGGAGAAGCACAGCCTTAAAATGTGTACTGTGACTCACAAGATGGAAATATCCTGTAACTTCTCTTTAATTATTTGGTTCCTCAGTCGGTTTGATCAATAAGAGCCATGCAGGGGCGCCTGGGTGGCTCAGTCATTGGGCATCTGCCTTCGGCTCAGGTCATGATCCCGGGGTCTTGGGATCAAGCCCCGCATCGGGCTCCCTGCTCAGCGGGAAGCCTGCTTCTCCCTCTCCCACTCCCCCTGCTTGTGTTCCCTCTCTGTGTCTCTCTCTGTCAAATAAATAAATAAAATCTTAAAAAAAAAAAAAAAAAGAGCCATGCAGCCATAGATAAATTCAGTTATGGCAGATGACTATGTAATTGTGTTTAGAAAATGCAGAGTAATTACCATATGCTGGCATGTCGCCAGAGGAAAAATGCATACATGAACCCCGCAGTTGATGTGGCATTTTCTATATTACAGTTAGCCTGTAAATAGTGTTTGTCAGGACAAACTGAGATTAAAGTGGCTGCCGGCGTGCCTGAGTGGCTTAGTCTTTTAAGCATCGGACTCTTGGTTTTGGTTCAGGTCATGATCTCACAGTTGTGGGATTGAGCCCCGAGCATCCGGCCCTGTGCTCAGTGCAGTCTGCTTGAGATTCTTTTCCCCCTCTCTCCCAGCCCCTCTCCGCTCATGTTCTTTCTGTCTCTTTCTTTCAAATGAATAAATAAAATCTTAAAAAAAAAAGGGGGGGTCTGCAATGCAGCATTCTCTCCTTGTGTTTACATCTTTGAAATCATAGCATTTAATTTCTTGACCTGGTTTGGAGAATATACATATATGTCAGTATTGCTTTGCTTAATTTTGTATCCTTACCTTCTAATCTGTATTTTTTATGTTTGTGTGATTATTAATCTTATCTTTAGTCCTTAAATTTTTTTTAGGAATTGACCTTTGAGTACTTAAGACCAAGGCCATTTTCATATTTGCAGGAGAACCATTACTTACTCAGGATAATTCAGGGGAAGGCCAGTTTAAATTAGTGGGAAATTTTAGTAATTAGAAGTATATGTATTATTTTTAATAAGAACAGTAACTCAAACAGCCCTTATATTAGAAGGAGTTATGAAGTTAGATCTTGATGGTCCTATAATAATGACCAAGAAACAGTTATGTCCATTTGGAAAATACATGCAGAGAGCCACTAAGGTGAGTTAAAGTAATTTGAAATGATGATTCTTTACCTAAACTTTTTTTAAACTTGTCTTATTAATAAGTAAGGCAAATTGAATTTGTTTTATTCTATGTAGTAATCACTAAGTTAGCATTATTGAAACTTAAATGAATGAGATCTGATATACAAATCATTCTTGTCTTTGCTATGGTGAAAATATTCAAAAGTCCTATTTTTATTATGTCAATAAGTAGTGTGTTACATCAATGAGTAGTGTGATAACATTTAGTTGACCTGGGCCTGAAGGAGGTGAAACCATATATTAAATGTAGAATGTACAGAATACACACATGCACCCCCACACACATCTTTGTTCACGAAAGCACCCACAGGCATGCTGTGTTCACACGTACACCAAAACTACTTTTTTTCTGTTGAGTCTGTGTGAACTCTGAACACGTTTTCAGTATAGAACACATCGTACTTGGCTCCATCAACTCAGTGATTCTTTAAAAAGCGACTTAAGACTTATTTCAAGAGAAATGTGTCTAGCTTCAGAAGTAAACAAAAATAGAAGCTTAATTAACCGATGTAGTAGAGAAATGTAGATTACAGATGTGAATTTAAATTTTTTTTCTATTTCCATTTGTTTCAACCTTTACATGTGTTCCGGTTTCCTCTTTTAAAAAGATATTTTATTCTTGCTTGGCACAGCCTGATGATTTGCTGGTGGCTTAGTGATGCTTTCATGTCGTTCAGTGACTGTGGCCCCTTTTGTCCTGTCATACTCTCTTTGATCTTATTTTCCCCTTGCTTGGAGAGCATCCTGGAGGGAAGCAGCTATTAAGGTAGACAGACTTTGAACATAATCACTTATATGACACAGGACTGTTATGCGTTTCTGTGTTCATTTTGAAGCTCAGTTATTTGATTGCTTCTCTCCTATAGGGAACATTTTTCAAAACTATTTTGATTAGTAACTGAAACCATCCTAATCCTGATTGAGAGACTCATTAACATCATGAAAAATGTGGAATTTCTACTCTCTCATTCATTTATTCAGTGATTCTTTCCTGAGCACTGGTTATATTACCGAATGCTGGGTGCTGAGGGTAGAACCAAGGAGAGGCAGAAGAAGAAGGTAACTGTCTACACAGAGTGTAGACAGTGGTTGCTAATTTTTTGTGTATAGTAGACTCACCTGGAGGTTCCTGTCCCCGATTTTGTGTTTCAGTAGATCTGGGGTGGGACCTGAGAATTTATATTGCTCAGAGGTTCCCAGGTTAATTCTGATTCTGCTGGTCTAGGATCTCAGCAATTTGAGAATGACTGGTCTGGATTTCAGAGGAAGAGATGGTCTGTCAAAAGAAAAAAAATTATTTCCAGCTGTGATTAGTGCTACAGCAGAGAAGTCTGAATTTTACGGGGATCTGACCCAGCCTGGAAAGGCTTCAGAACTGTATGAAACTTGGCCAAGGCATGGAAGAACAGCATTTCTGGAAGAGGAGCAGGATGGTGAAGATCTGATGTGGGAGGGAGCAGGATATATCTGAAGAACTAATGTGTGTGACTGGAATGTGGGGGTGTGGGAAGGGGGTTGCATTAGCTGCATCTAATGACATAGACTCATGCTAGAATAGGGAGGTTTTGTAGTAGTGAGTCAACTTGAAATTTTTGTGTATTTTTTCAAAATGTTCACAGCCCACTTTTTACATATGTTGAGATACACTCATATGGCTATATATACATGCACAAATTCAGTGCTTGACATCTGAGCTCAAAAAAATCTCGACCTTGGGGAGCCTGGGTGGCTCTATCAGCTAAGCGTCTGCCTTCTGCTCGGGTCATGATCCCAGGGTCCTGGGATTGAGTCCCACATCGGGCTTCCTGCTCAGTGGGGAGTCTGCTTCTCCCTCTGCCTGCCACTCCCCCTGCTTGTGCTCTCTCTCTCTCTGTCAAATAAATAAATAAAAATCTTAAAAAAAAAATCTTGACCTTGTTAATGGTCAAGTAGTCATTGAGAGAAGGCATCTTTTAATGTTAGCACCATATGTGATAGAACTTCTCATGATCTCCGTATGGCTAAGAGAGAATTGTGGACTAAATGATATGGTTAAGAGGACATATGGCTAATTGAGGAATTATATGTAAAATGTTTGACTTAATAAATGGGTATATCAACTAGGAATGTAGTTGATATTAACTTGTAGTGTAGTTGGTATCATGTATTTGCTATAGGAATATAAATTTCAATGTAATTATACATATCCTAAGTCATACCAAGAAGAATATGAGTACATGTGAATTGTTTTCAACATTTGATTTAAAAATCCTTAACTTGCGTGAGGATATTGGGAATAAGTGTGTTAAATTTGTAGAGCAATAAAGCTGGGGGGTATGACAGAAGTAAAATTTAGAGAGATCCCAGTGTGCTAGCACATTGAGCTCAAATTAAGCAAAGTCAACATTTATTTGTGTCAGAGTCTCAGATATAGAAATATTTAGAAAAGAGAAAACATTAACTTGCCAAAACTTGCCAAAAATATTTTGAGGAGAATCCAAGCTTTAGAACATGGCTTACCAAATAAAAAATGCAAAAGACATTTAAAGAGAAAAAAAAAAAAACCTCCCAAGAATACAAAGGATACTTAATTTTCTATTAAGTGGGTTCATGGCTGAAAAACAAGTCACTCACTTGTTTATCATACCCACAAAGTTGTCTCAGATCTACTTACAGAAGTTAGAGAGATAAGGTGGTTTTGTTAGGGAGTCAGCCACATATAGACAAGGCTTAAGCTTTTATTTATTTTGAGTACTAGAACTCCATAGAACTAGTAACTTTTTGTTTGTTTGTTTTTGTCTTTTATCTCAGGGTAAAAAGTAGTTCCTTCCCCTGCCCTGACTGTGGGATGTGAATACACCTTTCTTTTTAATGGTTGCAAAGCAAGGTGTCAGTTTTGCTCCGACACTTGGGGATAATTAAAAATTCTGTTAATGAAATTAAAAAATCCTTTCCAGATTTGGGGTAGGTGGAAGAAGGGCAAGTGTCTTGACTCGTGACTGGGAGGTCGCCATAGAGCAAACAGTTTTATCAGGACATTTTTTTTTCCCCTGTTCTTCTCACTGATATTCTTGGTTCATTTTGATTTCCTTCACAGGCAAGCTCTTTCGTGTGGTACCAGATGCCCAGTGGCATCTCCACCCAAGCCACTATCATCCTCATAGAGGCGCTGACCAGAGTTTCAGAAAAGACTCTTGATTGGCCCTCCTTGAATCATGAGCCCACCTCATACTAACCATTCTTCCAATGGAATGGGATACCTCTGGTGCAACAGCTTCATTCACTGGCTGAGCCCTGAGGCTGGGCGGCCAGACTGTATAACTCCCTGTTCCTTTCAGTGTCACACAAATCATTTCCTAAAGAGAAAAAGATGGTGTTGGTTACCACAATAAAAAAGAGAGTGATTCTGTGCTGGTTCACAGAACTCATCTGCTCTTAAATAACATGAATAGATCTGCCAAGGTTGTCTTGATATACTGGGAATTCCCACAGAATTGTTTGCACACCTCTCCTGATATTTTCGGAGTGGTCATAGAAGGTTTGCTAGTGTTTTGGTATCAGATCACTATTGCAAATACAGTTCTTGTAAAGATGACCATTTCCTGGAGAGGAGGAGCAAGATGGTGGAAGGGTAGAAGACCTAAATTGCGTCTGGTCCCAGAAATTCAGCTAGATAGTTATTAAACCATTCAGAACACCTACAAACTCAACAGGAGATGGAAGAAAAGAATAGCAGCAATTCTATGAACAAAAAAGAGACCACTTCCTGGAAGATAGGACGTGTGGGGGAGTGAATCCGATGTGATATACAGGAAGATAGACCACGGGGGGAGAGAGCCTCTGTCAGCCAGCCACTGGCAAGTGATAGAGCAGCAGAGCACAAAATCGGAACTTTTAGAAGTCTGCCCCGCTCAGGGACATTGCCCCAGTGGCTAAGTGGGGGGTGGAACCCTTGCTGGGACAGTGTGGTTTCAGGACCCTTGGGGTCACAGAAAGACCGGGGGTGCCTGAGTGCGGCAGAGCTCCCAGGTATCGGAGCAGGGAAGCCGGCTGCAGAGACGGAGCCGAGGAGTGGGCTCTGAACTCAGGGTTGCCATAACCAATGATCCCTGGCACAGTTGGGCCACTGTTCTTCGATCAGGGAACCAGCAAGTGGCAGATCTGGGGAGACTCCCCTTCCTCCGAGAGCAAACCCAAGCAGATTACTTAGCCTGGCCCCTGGCTAGGGTGGTGCATTTCCACCTCAGGCAAAGACATTTGAGAATCACTGCAACAGGCTCCTCCCCCAGAAGATCAACAAGAACATCCAGCCAAGACCAAGTTTACCAAACAATGAGAACTGCAAAACCCCAGCGCTAAGGGAATACAGCACTAAGGGAATACAGAATTCATTGATTTTTCCCCATGATTCTTTAGTCTTTCTAAGTTAATTTTGAAAATTTTCTTTATTTTTTCTATTTCAATTTTTTTAGTTGAATTTTTCTTCTTTCCTTTTTCAACCAACATCTTATCAATTCCCTTTTTAAAGTCTTTTTTAAACTTTGATTTTTACAGTCATATTCTATCCCTTCATTGTATGTAACCTTATTTTTTGTATATATATAAATTTTTCCTTCTTTAAAGTTTTGGGATACAGCTGCTTCTAACAGACCAAAATATACCCTAAATCTAGTGTATGACTTTGTCCTAATCTCCCCCTGATCACATCTTTTTTTAAAAAATTTTTTCATTCTTTTTTTCAACCAACTTCTTACCTTATCAATTCCTTTTTTAAAATCTTTTTAAATTTTCATCTTTTTTTTTAAGATTTTATTTATTTGACAGAGAGAGACACAGCGAGAGAGGGAACACAAGAAGGGGGAGTGAGAGAGGGAGAAGCAGGCTTCCCGCTGAACAGGGAGCCCGATGTGGAGCTCAATCCCAGGACCCTGGGATCATGACCTGAGCTGAAGGCAGATACTTACTGACTGAGCCACCCAGGCACCCCTTAATTTTCATCTTTATAGTCATATTCCATCCCTCCATTGTATTTATCCTTATTTTTGTGTATATATATGTTTCCTTTCTTTAAAATTTTGAGAGGCAATTTCTTCTAACAGACCAAAATACACCCAAAATCTAGTGTGTGGCTCTGTTCTATTCACCAGCCTGATCATACGCTTTTATTCCCCCCCTTTCTTTTCTCTCCGGTTTCAGGTCTCTTCTGATTTGTTTAGTGTATATTTTTCTGGGGTCCTTGTTACCCTCTTAGCATTTTGTTCTCTCATTCATCTATTCTCTGGACAAAATGACAAGATGGAAAAACTCATCTCAGAAAAAAAAAAGAACAAGAGGCAGTACTGACTGCCAGGGACCTAATCAATACGGACATTAGTAAGATGTTGGAACTAGAGTTCAGAATGATGATTATAAAGATACTAGCTGGGCCTGAAAAAAACATAGAAGATACTAGAGGAAAAAGAACTAAAATCTAACCAAGTTGAAATAAAAAAGGCTATTAATGAGATGCAATAAAAAAATGGAGGCTGTAACTACTAGGATAAATGAGGCAGAAGAGAGAATTTAGTGATCTAGAAGACCAAATGATGGAGAATAAAGAAGCTGAGAAAAAGAGAGATGAACAACTACTGGATCACGAGAGCAGAATTTGAGAGATAAGTGATACCATAAGACGAAACAATATTAGAATAATTGGGATACCAGAAGAAGAAAGAGAGAGGGGAGCAGAAGCTATATTGGAGCAAATTATAACAGAGAACTTCCCTAATTTGGGGAAGGAAACAGGCATCAAAATCCAGGAGGCACAGAGAACCCCCCTCAAAATCATTAAAAATAGATTAACACCCTGACATCTAATAGTAAAACTCACAGGTCTCAGAGACAAAGAGAAAGCAGCTCGGGACAAGAGGTCTGTAACCTACACTGGTAGAAACATTAGATTGGCAGCAGCCCTATCCACAGAGACCTGGCAGGCCAGAAAGGACTGGGATGATATATTCAGAGCACTAAATGAGAAAAATATGCAGCCAAGAATACTATATCCAGCTAGGCTGTCATTGAAAATAGAAGGAGAGATAAAAAGCTTCCAGGACAAACAAAACCTGAAAGAATTTGTGAACACCAAAGCAGCACTACAAGTAATCCTGAAAGGGGTCCTCTAAGCAAAGAGAGAGCCTAAAAGTAACATAGACCAGAAAGGAACACAGACAATATACAGTAACAGTCACCTCACAGGCAATACAATGGCACTAAATTCATATCTTTCAATAGTTACCCTGAATGTAAGTGGGCTAAATGCCCCAATCAAAAGACACAGGGTATCAGATTGGATAAAAAACCAAGACCCATCAATATGCTGTCTGCAAGAGACTCATTTTAGACCCAAAGACACCCCCAGCTTGAAAGTGAGGGGGTGGAAAACCATTTATCATGCTAATGGACATCAAAAGAAAGCTGGGGTGGCAATCCTTATATCAGACAAATTAGATTTTAAACCAGACTATAATAAGAGATGAGGAGGACACTACATCATACTGAAAGGGTCTATCCAACAAGATCTAACAATTGTAAATATCTATGCCCCTAACATGGGAGTAGCCAATTAATAACAAAATCAAAGAAACACATCGACAACCATACAATAATAGTAGGGGACTTTAACACCCCCTCACTGAAATGGACAGAACATCTAAGCAAAAGATCAACAAGGAAATAAAGACTTTAAATGACACACTGGACCAGATGGACTTCACAGATATATTC
This sequence comes from Callorhinus ursinus, assembly GCF_003265705.2. Taxonomy (NCBI): domain Eukaryota; kingdom Metazoa; phylum Chordata; class Mammalia; order Carnivora; family Otariidae; genus Callorhinus; species Callorhinus ursinus. Next base: position 14,985,498 of record NW_027397074.1, on the reverse strand, counting down.
AGAACATTCCATCCCAAAGCAACAGAATACACATTCTTTTCTAGTGCACCTGGAACATTCTCCAGAATATATCACATCCTGGGTCACAAATCAGGTCTCAACCGGTGCCAAAAGATTGAGATCATCCCCTGCATATTTTCAGACCACGGTGCTTTGAAACTAGAACTCAATCACAAGAGGAAAGAACTCAAATACGTGGAGGTTAAAAAGCATCCTGCTAAAGAATGAATGGGTCAACCAGAAAATTAAAGAAGAATTTTAAAAATTCATGGAAACAAATGAAAGTGAAAACACAACTGTTCAAAATCTTTGGGATGCAGCAGAGGCAGTCCTAAGAGGAAAGTATATAGCAATACAAGCATTTCTCAAGAAACAAGAAAGGTCTCAAATACACAACCTAACCCTACACCTACAGGAGCTGGAGAAAAAACAGCAAATAAAGCCTAAACCCAGCAGGAGAAGAGAAATAATAAAGATCAGAGCAGAAATCAATGAAATAGAAACCAAAAGAACAGTAGAACAGATCAACAAAACTAGGAGCTGGTTCTTTGAAAGAATTAATAAAATTGATAAACCCCTGGCCAGACTTACCAAAAAGAAAAGAGAAAGAATCCAAATAAATAAAGTCATGAATGAAAGAGGAGAGATCACAACCAACACCAAAGAAATACAAACAATTGTAAGACCATATTATGAGCAACTATATGCCAGCAAATTAGACAATCTGGAAGAAATGGATGCATTCCTAGAGGCATATAAACTACGAAAACTGAACCAGGAAGAAATAGAAAACCTGAACAGACCCATATCCAGTAAGGAAATTGAAGCAGTCATCAAAAATCTCCCAACAAACAAAAGCCCAGGGCCAGATGGCTTCCCAGGGGAATTCTACCAAACATTTAAAGAAGAATGAATACCTATTCTCCTGAAACTGTTCCAAAAAATAGAAATGGAAGGAAAACTTCCAAACTCATTTTATGAGGCCACCATTACCTTGATTCCAAAACCAAACAAAGACCCCATCAAAAAGGAGAATTACAGACCAATATCCCTGATGAGCATGGATGTAAAAATTCTCACCAAAATACTAGCCAATAGGATCCAACAGTACATTAAAAGGACTATTCATTAAAAAGATTTATTCCTGGCCTGCAAGGTTGGTTCAACATCTGCAAATCAATCAATGTGATACAATACATTAATAAAAGAAAGAACAAGAACCATATGGTCCTCTCAATAGATGCAGAAAAAGCATTGGACAAAGTACAGCATCCTTTCTTGATTAAAACTCTTCACAGTGTAGGGATAGAGGGTACATATCTCAATATCATAAGAGCCATCTATGAAAAACCCACAGCAAATATCATACTCAATGGGGAAAAACTGAGAACTTTTCCCCTAAGGTCAGGAACACAGCAGGGATGTCCAGTATCACCTTTGCTATTCAACATAGTACTAGAAGTCCTAGCCTCAGCAATCAGAGAACAAAAAAAAATTAAAGGCATCCAAATTGGCAAAGAAGAAGCCAAACTCTCACTCTTTGCAGATGATATGATACTTTATGTGGAAAATCCAAAAGACTCCACCCCAAAACTGCTTGCACTCCTACAGGAATTCATTAAAGTGGCAGGATATAAAATCAATGCACAGAAACCTGTTGCATTTCTATACACCAACAGCAAGACAGAGGAAAGAGAAATTAAGGAGTCAATCCCATTTATAATTACACTCAAAACCATAAGATACCTAGGAATAAATCTAACCGAAGAGGTAAAGAATCTGTATTCAGAAAACTATAAAATACTCATGAAAGAAATTGAGGAAGACACAAAGAAATGGAAAAATGTTCTTTTTTCAAAGAAATGGAACAAATAATCCTAAAATTTGTATGGAACCAGAAAAGATCCCGAATAGCCAGAGGAATGTTGAATAAGAAAAGCAAAGCTTGTGGCATCAAATTCTGAACTTCAAGCTGTATTACAAAGCTGTAACCATTAAGACAGTATGGCAGGCACAAAAACAGCCACATAGATCAATGGAACAGAATAGAGAGCCCAGAAATGGACCCTCAACTCTATGGTCAAGTCATCTTCGACAAATGAGGAAAGAATATCGAATGGAAAAAAGACAGTCTCTTCAACAAATGGTGTTGGGAAAATATGTCAATCAGAGAAAGACATGTAACATATGATCTCACAGATAGGAGGAATTTGAGAAACAAGGCAGAGGATCATAGGGGAAGGGAGGAAAAAATGAAACAAGATGAAACCAGAGAGGGAGACAAACCATAAGAGACTCTTAATCTCAGGAAACAAACTGAGGGTTGTTGGTGTGGAGGGGTTTGGGAGGGTTGGGGTGGCTGGGTGATGGGCATTGGGGAGGGTATGTGCTCTTGTAAATACAGTGAATTGTGTCAGACTGATGAATCACAGACCTGTACCCCTGAAATAAATAATACATTATATGTTCATACAAAAAAAAAAAAAGATGACCGTTTCCTTCACCAGGCTCTCAGCTTCCTGTAGACAGAAACACATTTTTAATCACTTAAAAAAAAAAAAAATCTCTCAGCCTAGTAGAGTACCTTGAACACAGAAGATAATGAAGCATTTTTTGAATAAATTAATGAATGAGAAAATTAGTAAGTGAGTGAATGATAAACACATTTAGAGAGTTGTGTTATGTCCTTGGCAGAAGCTTTGAGAAAATTTTGCCAAATCGGGCAGAATCTTGAGAAGAGAGGCCAGGATATTAAACTATTTGATACGAAATATGGTTGAAGTTGCTGGTAATATTTTTTTAGGTTGGAGAAAAGACAGTTTGGGATGGAGGAATTTGGATCATTTTTCTGACATGTTCTACTTGTCCCAAAGAGATTCGGTCTCTTTGCTTTGAATATCCATGGCATTTCATGTTTCTCTTCGAAGTGATGGTGGTGACAGTAATTATGGAATTAGTAGTGATGGTATTAAGAGCAGGAGCATCCATCACTTATGTAACTGTGTGCGCTCTCCCTGTGTGTGTGCATGTGTATTCAAACATGGCCTCTAATTCTTTTTTTCAACAGCTATGCAATTTAGACATTAATATACGCAGTTTGTAGATGAGAGAACTGAGGCTTAATGATGTTAAGTAATTTCTGGAAGGTTATAGCTAGCCATAGCTAGTAAGTCTTAAGACTGGAATTCTAACCCTAATTGTGTCTGCTTCCAAATCCAATGCTTTTGCATCCTCTGCACATATTTTCTTTTTTTATGTTCTAGTACTTTGTGAACCTTTCTTATCACTATTAGACTGGAACTGCCTTCAGAGCAATTTGTCTTATTAATATTTAAATTCCCCACAGTGCTTTCTTATATACACAGTAGGTACTTAATAAGAACTTCCTAAATAGTAAGTTGAAGCATTTGAAAGGAAATCACAGAAAAGAAGAAACAGACTTTTCTGTATTATTCCATAAGGCAGAATTTGGGTGAACTTACAGAAGGTAAATTCCACTGGTACATAATGATGTTCGAATAAGCAGAGCTCCCCACTTCTGGAACAGCATGTTTTGTCAAAAGAGCAAACTTGTAGCCAAGGCTAGAAGGGTACCTGGCAGGGCAGGATGTTTTAGAAGGAAGCCTGGAGAGGGGACATTTGACTGTGCAACTTAGTCATCCCTGAGGCTAGGAAATTGATGAAATTTGTCTAGTACTTTCTTTGCCCTTAATGAACTTCACTATTACCAGTTATTCCAAATGCTCAATGTCTCTTACACAGTACTTGTGAGTTACATAGCAAAGGTAGGATGTAGGGGACACTAAAAAGTAGGGTATAAAGGGATACAGCTTTTAAAACTGCCTTTCTTCCTCTATGGTTTAAGTAAGTCAATTGGAGACTGTGTTTCTGAGTTAGGATGATGAGGAAAGACCATGGTATTTCTCAGTGATTAGGGAGTTCTAAATTTGTAGAAAATAAAATTTCATGATACTCTTCTTTATTTTTTATTATTTTAAATTTAATTTTATTATGTTAGTCACCCAATAATACATCATTAGTTTTTGATGTAGTGATCCACAATTCATTGTTTTCGTATACACTGAGTGCTCTGTGCAGTACATGCCCTCCTTAATACCCATCACCAGGCTAACCCATCCCCCCACCCCCCTCCCCTCTAGAACCCTCAGTCTCTTTCTCGGAGTCCATAGTCTCTCATTGTTCGTCTCCCCCTCCGATTTCCCCCCCTTCATTTTTCCCTTCCTTCTCCTAGTGTCCTCCATGCTGTTCCTTATGTTCCACAAGTAAGTGAAACCATATGATAATTGACTTTCTCTGCTTGACTTATTTCACTTAGCATAATCTCCAGTCCCATCCATGTTGATGTAAAAGTTGGGTATTCATCCTTTCTGATGGCTGAGTAGTGTTCCATTGTATATATGGACCACATCTTTATCCATTCATCTGTTGAAGGGCATCTCGGCTCTTTCCACAGTTTGGCTATTGTGGACACTGCTGCTATGAACATTGGGGTGCATATGGCCCTTCTTTTCACTACCTCTGTGTCTTTGGGGTAAATACCCAGGAGTGCAAATGCTGGGTCATAGGGTAGGTCTATTTTTAATTTTTTGAGGCACCTCCACACTGTTTTCCAAAGTGGCTGTACCAACTTGCATTGCCACCAACAGTGTAAGAGGGTTCCCCTTTCTCCACAACCTCTCCAACTTTTGTTGTTTCTTGCCTTGTCAATTTTTGCCATTCTAACTGGTGTAAGGTGATACCTCAGTGTGGTTTTTTTTTTTTTTTTTCTCATTAAACTTTTGTTTTAATGGGTCTCAAAATTCTGTGACAGATTTTTGGTCAAGTTGTTTCCATTAAAAAGTACTGATTTTAAAAACTAATAACTTAAAACTGCCACACACACACACAAAAAAAACATGGTCCACAAAACATTCTCCTTTCCTTCTGAAGGTTTTACGATGCATTGTTATCATTAACCAGTCTTTTACTATTAAACTTAAATGGCCAATTGACACAAACAGTTCTGAGACCGTTCTTCCACCACTGATTAAGACTGGGGTGGCAGGTATTGGGGATAATATTCATTTAGCCTTCTGAGCTTTCTGGGCAGACTTGGTGACCTTGCCAGCTCCAGCTGCCTTCTTGTCCACTGCTTTGATGACACCCACAGCAACCGTCTGTCTCATGTCACGAACAGCAAAACGGCCCAGAGGAGGATAGTCAGAGAAGCTCTCAACACACATAGGCTTGCCAGGAACCATATCAACAATGGCAGCATCACCAGATTTCAAGAACTTGGGACCATCTTCCAGCTTTTTTCCAGATCGACAATCTATTTTCTCCTTCAGCTCAGCAAACTTGCAAGCAATGTGAGCCGTGTGACAATCCAGCACAGGTGCATATCCAGCACTGATTTGGCCTGGATGGTTCGGGATAATCACCTGAGCCGTGAAGCCAGCTGCTTCCATTGGTGGGTCATTTTTGCTGTCACCAGCCACATTGCCACGACAAACATCTTTGACAGATACGTTCTTGACATTGAAGCCCACATTGTCCCCAGGAAGAGCCTCACTCAAAGCTTCATGGTGCATTTCAACAGACTTTACTTCAGTTGTAACATTGACTGGAGCAAAGGTGACCACCCTCCCAGGTTTAAGAACACCAGTCTTGACTCGGCCCACAGGGACAGTACCAATACCACCAATTTTGTAGACGTCCTGGAGAGGCAGACGCAAGGGCTTGTCAGTTGGACAAGTTGGTGGCAGGATGCAATTCAGAGCTTCAGGCAGTGTGGTTCCACTGGCATTCCCATCTTTACGGGTGACTTTCCATCCCTTGAACCAAGGCATGTTAGCACTTGGCTCCAGCATGTTGTCACCGTTCCAACCAGAAATTGGCACAAATGCTACTGTGTCGGGGTTGTAGCCAATTTTCTTAATGTAGGTGCTGACTTCCTTAACGATTTCCTTGTATCTCTTCTGGCTGTAGGGTGGCTCAGTGGAATCCATCTTGTTAACACCAACAATTAGTTGTTTTACACCCAGTGTGTAAGCCAGAAGGGCATGCTCACGGGTCTGCCCATTTTTGGAGATACCAGCTTCAAATTCACCAACACCAGCAGGAACAATCAGGACAGCACAGTCAGCCTGAGATGTGCCTGTGATCATGTTTTTGATAAAGTCTCTGTGTCCTGGGGCATCAATGATGGTCACGTAATACTTGCTGGTCTCGAATTTCCACAGGGAGCTATCAATGGTGATACCACGTTCACGTTCAGCTTTCAGTTTATCCAAGACCCAGGCATACTTGAAGGAGCCCGTTCCCATCTCAGCAGCCTCCTTCTCAAATTTTTCGATAGTTCTTTTGTCGATCCCACCACATTTGTAGATCAGATGACCAGTAGTGGGAGACTTGCCCGAATCTACGTGTCCAATGACGACGATGTTGATGTGAGTCTTTTCCTTTACCATTTTAGTTTAGGTTGAGCGGTGGTTTTCACGACACCTGTGTTCTGGCGGCAAACCCGTTGCGAAAAAGCCAGTGTGGTTTTGATTTGAATTTCCTTGATGGCTAATGATGATGAACATTTTTTCATGTGTCTGTTAGCCATTTGTATGTCTTCTTCAGAGTAGTGTCTGTTCATGTCTTCTGCCCATTTTTTGACTTGATTATTTGTTTTTTTGGGTGTTGAGTCTGAGAAGTTCTTTATAGATCTTGGATACCAGCCCTTTATCTGTAGTGTCAGTTGCAAATATCTTCTCCCATTCTGTGGGTTGCCTCTTTGTTTTGTTGACTGTTTCCTTTGCTGTGCAGAAGGTTTTTATCTTGATGAAGTCCCAAAAGTTCATTTTGCTTCTGTTTCATTAGCCTTTTGAGATGTATCTTGAAAGAAGTTGCTATGGCCGATGTCGAAGAAACATTTTTAAAATGTCTATGCTACCCAGAGAAATCTATACCTTCAACACCATCCCGATCAAAATTCCAATGATATTTTTCAAAGTGCTGGAGCAAATAATCCTAAGATTTGTATGGAATCCAAAAAGACCCCGAATTGCCAGGGAAATGTTGAAAAAGAAAAACAAAGCTGTGGGCATCACGTTGCCTGATTTCAAGCTCTATTACAAAGCAGTGATCACCAAGACAGCATGGTACTGGCACAAAAACAGACATATAGACCAGTGGAACAGAATAGAGAGCCCAGATATGGCCCTCAACTCTATGGTCAAATAATCTTTGACAAAGCAGGAAAAAATATGCAGTGGAAAAAAGACACTCTCTTCAATAAATGGTGCTGGGAGAATTGGACAGCTATATACAGAAGAATGAAACTCGACCATTCTCTAACACCATACACAAAGATAAACTCAAAATGGATGAAAGACCTCAATGTGAGACAGGAATCCATCAAAGTCCTAGAGGAGAACATAGGCAGTAACCTCTTTGACATCGACCACAGCAACGTCTTTCAAGATAGTCTTCTTTAAATTATTTTTTAAAAACAACTTTATTGAGATTGAACTGTCGAATTAGACAATTCGGTTATCATATTAGACATAAGTGTTTCTGGTATTTTCACCCCAATCTAATGTTAGAACATTTCCTTGCCTAAAGCCCTGGCTACAATCTGCAGGACAATGTTCAATTCCCACAGTGTCTTCCACATAAAGGAAGAAGAGGGCCTAAGCTTTGATGCATTTTGAAAGGGCACAAGGAAGTAACCAGAAGGGAAAAGAGAAAACAGTAGAACCTTCATAGAAAAGGAATCCAAGTGATGCTGATATGTAGATGGGTGAGCTGAGGAGATGCTTAGAGCATATTGGATGTTGAACATGGCTTTGAAGGAAGGGATAGATGCAACTTGGCAGAATGGTGTGGGCATGTCAGAGTGACAAATGATGAGGGCCCAGTGTCTGGCTACTGGAAGAGATCAAGGATTGGAAAAGTCAGGAAGACGAGCAATAGACTGCCTGGTTGGGAACATGCTAGTCAGAACATCATAGAGCACAAGGCAACTAGGTTGGAGTGGCAGTTGGTAGACTTGTAAAGCACATGTAATTTAGCTCTGATGTATTCAGCCAGTCTACAGAAGCCTTGGTGCTTCTGTACAGGGACATTTGAAGGAAGAAAGCTGGCAACCATGGACAAATGCAGTCTCAAAATTTGTCTGAATTTTAGTCTTCCCAGTCCTGAATTTTATTTTGACATGAGAATTGATACCTCCATGTGTTTCTCTAAAATGTGTTTATTCACACTTAATATAAATACTTGGACACTATGGGGAGCCTGGGTGGCTCAGTTGGTTAAGTGACTGCCTTCGGCTCAGGTCATGATCCTGGAGTCCCGGGATCGAGTCCCACATCAGGCTCCCTGCTCGGCGGGGAGTCTGCTTCTCCCTCTGACCCTCTTCCCTCTCGTGCTCTCTATCTCTCATTCTCTCTCTCTCAAATAAATAAATAAAATCTTTAAAAAAAAAAAATACTTGGACACTATGGTCTTCTCTAATCTTACTGGCAATTTGATGAGTTTTGTTCTATTAGGGTATTGTGGTTTCATAAAATATTTCATAATTTTATCTTGACTTGCCGAAGAATGAATTGATTGTTGGTTTTTTACCTGCACTGTGAGCCATCTGGTGCTAAGTTATCATTTATATTATTATCTTTCCTCAGCCAGCTCCACTTGAAAGCGTCTGTCCCCTTTAGAAAGAGAGGCATAGAATCAATCTGCCATGTGAAGCAAGAGGCCTCATAAACAAAACTGTTATGGTAGAGCATTTGAAATTTGGCTTCTCGCTGTTTAAATGTTTAAAGGTGGTGCACATTTTCTAATTTTTAAACATTTACTGTGCTTGGATTGAGAATCATGTGGTCAGCTGACTTGTCAAAACTATATTTCCTTATTTTACTAACCGAACTGACCCTTCTTGACTAGTGTTATGTCACTGTTTACTAGCTGTGTCTAATTCTTGGGCAAGTTGTTCAACAGCTCTCACCCACAGCTTCCTCATTTATAAATTTGAGGATAATAGTACTGACCACTCAAAGTGCTGGGGAGGAGTACAAGGTGCGCCCCCAAGATCAGTGCGAGTGCTCAACCTCAGCACCAGCCCCACTCCCACGTGAAAACCTATTTTCAACAATGCAGTAGCTCATACCTAACAATGTGATTTTAATTCATGTCAAAATAAATCAGCAAATTTGTGAATTCATTGGGTTGGAAATTTGTTTTCTCTACGTGCTAAGCCAGATTTTTAGAAAGACAATCCCCCAGATAAAATGATTTGCTTAGATTCTCTGAATTTTATATGCCCTTTTCAGAGGAATTGAGAACCCCTTATGGATACAGGATCTAGTTTATTTTTTTTTTTAGCTGTTGAAGAAGCTTCAGCAGGAGCGGCTGTCATTTTACAGCTGGGAAGAGAGAGGCAGATGGGTCCAGTGACTGGTTGAACTGTATCATGATGTGGGCCATAAAATGAATGCAGAAAGAGGGTTATAAAAAGAAAAGTATGTTATTTATAATTCTGTTGAGACATCTTCCTTTTAGACTATTTCCTTAAGCACCCTTCTTCAGATAAGGCAATTTGCTCTTCCATAAGAGAATACTTGAGAATAAAATTGAGTGGTCTAGAGGGTGTGCTATATACAATTTTCTATTAGCTGAAAATAGCTATAGAGAATTGCCTTTAATTTTGTTTCTCCAGCTTCAGTATTAGACTTATTATTGCAGAAGTTGTTTTAAAGGAGAAAGCATTCTTATATTGGATTATATGTCTTGAAGGAAACAGTTTCTTTTTAAAAACTATAGTTAGGAAATTATTTTTCCCTTTGCATTTAAAATACTATCTTATTTTTACTGAGCATATTGATTTTGTTTGTGAAATGGCTAACCCATTTAATTTTTCTGGTTTCACAATGAGTAATTTTATAATCGCAACTTTCTGGGTTTGGCTGAATTATAGTTATCTTGCGTATTTGGTGTTGTGTAGGGGTATGTGTATGTGTGAGAGAAAATGAGAAGATAAGGTTTAAAAGACTTCTGTCTTTGAAAATAGAGGTTATCTTAATTCTGATGTTAGAAGCACCTGCAACAGGGCCCAAAATTAGAAATGTTTTAGCTATGGCTCTTGTAGTCTAACATCAGGGTATTGGAAAAGATTCAGAGAGCAACCACATGTATTTGTGAAATGCAGGATTGAAATGAGAAGCTAGATATAGTCTTTTTAAAAACGTACGCCTTTTGTGATCATGTTGTGCTAGGCATGGTGATAGTTGCTGAGGGTGAGGGAAATGAAGAGTGTAGTGAGGGTCTCCAAATGGAAAAGGTAGTCTCTTCATAGAAGCATATGTCATTGTGGAATAAAGTGAATGAGTGGCTACAAGAGTAAGGATTATAATCATGTATCTATATTTTAAAGTGGAATTCCATGATGATGAACGTGCTGCATGGATGCGGTAAGGCCCACCTGTAACTCATAGTAAAAACACGTGGAAGAAACGGCCATCATCCCAACCAACGTTTTTTTTTTTTTCTTTTTATCTCATTTTGTTACTAATGGTTTAGATTCTTTTCACCTGGCCCTTCTGTTCTTTCACTATTCAACTTTTCCTAGGCTTTCTGTTTAATGTTTTTATTACTGGAAAGTTAAAGCAAATAAAGCATCTTCTATGACCTGCAAACTTTTTTTTTTTTCTTTTCCAGACACAAATTATGTACAAGTGGATAGAGCCCAAAATCTGCCGGGAGGATCTCACAGATGCTATTAGGTTGCCCCCTTCTGGAGAGAAGAAGGACTGTCCACCTTGCAACCCTGGATTTTATAACAATGGATCATCATCTTGCCATCCCTGCCCTTCTGGAACATTTTCAGATGGAACAAAGGGTAGGATGCCAATTGGACCTTTAGCAAAATACTCTTGCTGGACTATTGTGACCTTGTTCTTCATTGTTTTTGCGGAAGACTTCTTTATAAAACATACTTATCTCACAGAGACTGGAGAAGAGTTGAGAAATATCCTAATGAATTGTGAGGTGGCAGTGGCTTCGTTAACATACCACGAGGATAGCTTTTTATCGGCATTTTGTGTAATACGGGTAATACCTTCTTCATGGGATGACTCACTCTGCCTTTGAATGTTGATAAAAAAAATTCCACCATATTAAGTGTTAAGGATAGACACTCCTTTCCAAGTGAGGGTGTACACATATATTAATGCAAGCATAAAATATAACCTCTTCTAATTCAGCTTTGGAACAACAAATCACATTCTGTGCTATACTAATAGCAAAAATTACTCATTTTGTTCATATGGCAGTGAAGATAGTCTCTTAATTGCTTCAGGGTGTACAGTAGAGAAAATGTTAGTGCTTATCAAATAATATAGAAAGTGCTGCAGAGTTTGTTTTAATTTTGGTAGACAAAAATTACAATGCATTTCAGGTGTAGGCCTCTCATTTGAATTTAGCCATGCCATCTGCTTACTACCCAGAACCTTTGGTAGATAGCGTAAGAAAGACTCAGGAGTCTGATTGACTTGGTTTTGAATCAACATCGCACAGGCGACCGTGAGTGTGATTTATCCAAGTTACTTAAACCTTTTGAACCTCCATTTTCCTGTCTGTAAAATTGTGGGTAATAATACCAAGCTCATTATCATTGAGCAGATTATGTAAAAATGTGTCCTAAAGTAATTTGGTAGCAAGAAGTGTTTGCTCAGTGAACATTTCTCTCTAATGACATGATTAATGCAAAGTGTGTTGGGTAAATTCAGAAATGGTTGGAAAGGACACTTCCGTTTCATTGTTGCAGATATTAATTTAAATCAGGTTTATTAATAAATGTGACTCTCAACTTCCAGTATCATTTTTCAACATAGCCAATATTTGAATTTCAACTACTAAGTCCATAATTAAATGGTATAATACTCTGTTAAAGTTTAATAACCAATAGGAAGGCTGAAATATTTCCTTGTTTATGAGGTGGAGGGAACTGGTTTTAAGATCACATATAAGAGAACTAGTTTCAGATGATCCTACTTGTGGAGGGTGATTTGATGTTAGCCATTACTCTAAGAAATGAAGGAAAAAATAATTTTAGAAGATTTTATAGTGATCCTTTTCCTTTTTCATGTTAGTCAAGTGCATATGGGTAAACTATATCCAGAAATATTTTTCTTTCCAGATTGCTTTAGAAAGTTATTAATTCTTAAGGGAATCTGTGCTCTACGATCTCTCTTTCCTGCTTCCTTCTCTGCGAATTAAAGTTTAGTAGTTCTTAGAACAGAGGAAGAGGAAGATATCCAGATGCAGTTTAACTGTAATTGTTTATTTCACTTGTCTGTCATAGAATGTAGGCCGTGTCCAGCAGGAATGGAGCCTGCACTGGGGTTTGAATATAAATGGTGGAATGTCCTTCCTGGCAACATGAAAACTTCCTGCTTTAATGTTGGGAATTCGAAGTGTGATGGAATGAATGGTGAGTTCAGAATTGCTTTGTGAATTTATCTGGGTCATAGAGACTCTTGGACCGAGCTTTCTAAAAACATACCAAAAACAGGTATGAGGAACTTCATTCCTATCAGTTAGCTATGTGTCTGCCTTCCAGCCCTCACATGGAAATAATAAATGGGGTGTCACAGCCAGTTGACTTTTCTATAACAATATAAACTATTTTGCATTTTTTTTTTGAGTCAGCTTTAAAGTAGATATTGAGGATCACCATTTATGGTTATAAATACCAGAGTAGATCACCAAGGGATGTAATGAAATCTATGTCACTTGCCATTTTGAAGGGTAGGATGACAGCATTTCTGGCAGAATTGGTTGAGTCTGGCTCAGGACTGAAATGTGTTGAGAGGTGAAATCATCTCTAACTCCCCTTCCCTGTGAAATCTATGACTGTGTGTACAAAATATATATAAACCCCACTTACTAAAAACTTGAAAATGTGACAGAGTTCTGTAAGATTGTGGCTGAATTTTATTTGTTTCAATATTTTAAGACCTGAGAGAGGCTCGCACTTCATTGTTCTGAAATATTTGCTGGTTGAATGAGTGACAGTATCTGTATGTGTATTTTTAGACTTGATGCTAGGAGTAGGTGTTCACGAATACTAGGATTTTATATCAAAATGCATCCTTTTACTTTTTTCATTTCATTAGCATTTTTTATGAGCTCACTTTTTCTCCATATTATATTTTGTTGTTTTAAATAATTCTTTTTTAAATTGCATCTGTTTTAAATCAGCACCTATCTGAAATAAATATACTTGGGTTGTAGGAAATGAGGTGAACACCTGAAAACAAAGATTGAAAAATAGTAGGTCCATGAATAAAGTTGGTTAAACAGATGAGTGAGAGAGGGAAAGACAAAGCCATAATATATATCAAACATTATGAAATACTCTCTTTTTTGACCACTAATCCCACTTCTAGGAAATTATCATAAGAGAGAAGAAGAGAAAATGCAGTAGGTACTACTCGACCACGAGGGTTTGTGTTCCTAAAAGATCCTGTGATTGAGTTCTAAGTTGAAGAAGTTAAGATCTATGGAGGAAAAATGAGATTGGGAAGGCCAGGGAATTGAATGAACTCATGAAAGCAGTGTGTGTGTGTGTGTGTGTGTGTGTGTGTGTGTGTGTGTGTGTGTGTATTCACTTACTAGGAAAGATTATCTAGAACTTTTGTTTGATCTTTTAGAGAACTTGGTCTGCTTCTCATGATAATAGTCAACGTAGCCACTTGCTCCCTCCTTTACTTAGAGAATCTCTTAGTGCAGAAATAAAATCTAATCAGGCCGAAATTAAAAGTGCTTTAACTGAGATGCAGTCTACAATGGACGCTCTAACAGCTAGGGTAAATGAGGCAGAAGGGAGTCAGTGACATAGAAGACGAGGTGATGGAAAGGAAGGAAGCTGAGGAAAAGAGAGAAAAACAACTAATGGACCATGAGAGGAGGCTTTGAGAAATCAGTGATATCATAAAGCAAAACAATATTAAAATTACTGGGGTCCCAGAAGAAGAAGAAAGAGAGAGAGGGACAGAAGGTATATTTGAACAAATCATACCTGAGAACTTCCCTAATTTGGAGAAGGAAACAGGCATTCAAGCCCAGGAGGTAGAGAGAACCCACCCTTCAAAATCAATAAAAATAGATCAACATCCCAACATATAATAGTGAAGCTTGCAAATTTCAGAGATAAAGAGAAAATCCTGAAAGCAGCTCAAGAGAAGAACTCCTTAACTTATAGGGGTAGGAACATTAGACTGGCAGCAGACTTATCCACAGAGACTGGCAGACCAGAAAGGACTGGCATGATATATTCAGGGTACTAAATGAGAAAAACATGCAGCCAAGAATACGTAATCCAGCATATCTCCTTCCATTCAGAATGGAAGGAGAGATAGAGAGCTTCCAGGATAAACAGAAGCTAAAAGAATTTGTGATTACTAAACCAGTCTTGCAAGAAATACTAAAGGGGATCCTGTAAGTGAAGAGAGAGCCCATAAGTAATATAGACCAGAAAGAAACAGAGACAACCTACAGAAACAGGGACTTTACAGGTAATACAGTGGCACTAAACTCGTATCTTTCAATAGTTACTCTGAATGTAAATGGGCTAAATGCCCCTATCAAAAGACACAGGGTATCAGGTGGATAAAAGAGCAAGACCGATCCGTATGCTGTCTACAAAAGACTCATTTTAGACCTAAAGACACTTCCAGGTTGAAAGTGAGGGGGTGGAGAAACATTTATCATGCTAATGGACAAAAAAGGAGAGCTGAGGTAGCAATCCTCATATCATACAAGCAAAGACCGTAGTAAGGGATGAAGAGAGGGACACTTATCATACTTAAAGGATCTAACAAGAAAGTCTAAAAATTATAAATATTTATGCTCCTAACTTGGGAGCAGCCAATCGTATAAACCAATTAATAATGATATTAAAGAAACACATTGATGATAATACAATAATAGTAGGGGATTTCAATACCCCACTCACTGCAATGGACAAATCATCTAAGTAGAAGATCAACATGGAGTATTTCTAACTTTGAACATAAACACTAAGAGTCCTTTTTTTTTTATACCATATTTAAAAAGGTTGTTGGAAATCAATAATGGGATTTTTACTGATAAAGATGCCTCATTTCATTTCCAGGTTGGGAGGTGGCTGGAGATCATATCCAGAGTGGGGCTGGAGGTTCGGATAATGATTACCTGATCTTAAACTTGCATATCCCAGGATTTAAGTAAGGAAAACCAATTCTGATTCCTTTCTGTAAGAATCCTCATGCCTGTTTCCCTATAGAAATAGATGAAGTAGGACTGCCTTCATAAAATATACTTACATTGTGATGGACTTAGCAAATGACAAGCTGTTTTGGGATAATGTATTACATTTAAGAATATCTGTAGAATTGTAACTATAACTGTTCATTGTATATTTAGATGAAGCTGAAAGTTTTTAACAATAATTCTATCCAAGTTACAATAATCATGATTATTGGATGCTTAATGAAGAGGTCTTTGTCCAAGTTGTTGTTTTTGGGGATATCTTTTGGTTTATAAGTTTATTTTTGTCTCAGTTTTATCTGTTAAGTAGTATGTTATAACTGTTTAAATCACTTTTTGCTTTAGTTCCCCATGTTGAAGTTTCCCGATAAGGCATATTTTTCTTACTTTAGGATGGATGGTAATATTTACACCAGGAGATTCAAGCATATTACCATCGTTGTGTAGACTCCTTACTGGAATGGTCTGGACATGCAGAGATGGAGTAAGGAAGAAGTTGTGGCTGTGGGGAGCCATGGATTAGGGGAAGAGAAGAGCATGGCTTTCAGCTTAATGGAAAAAGTGACTTAGTTTTGTGCCATACTGTATTTAGAATATACAATAAATATTATAATTTTAATCTGTCAAATAGGCCACCAACATCTATGACTGGAGCCATGGGTTCTGAACTGGGAAGAATAACATTTGTCTTTGAGACCCTCTGTTCGGCTGACTGTGTTCTGTATTTCATGGTGGTAAGTGAAAGAGGGGCTTTCAAAGGCGGGTTTCTAAGCTTAGCATGTTCTTTCAAGTGTCAGTTCATTCATGCAAGTTGGGATAAGAGTCCCATTTTTCTTCCCATTCTTAGGTCTCCTTGCAAAAAATTAAAAAATATCTAAAGAAGTCACTAAGAAATGTGCAGTGCAGCCCACAGAGAAAGCTTGTGTTCCTCATGGGGAGGACTGAGCAAGGGGGCTTGGGTGACTGACAGAAGTCAGGGAATATTAATCTGGTAAAAACTCCTTCATAAAGATATGCCACCAGCACAAAGAAATTCTCCTCTAATAACCATTCTGTAGTTCACACCACTAGGAAGGAAAAACCTGTATTTGTAAGTGAGGGCAGAAAATAATGGGGGTGTAGGGCATTGGGAAGAAAGGAAACTCTTCAGTGTTAAATTTAATAAATGTAGGCAAAGAACTTTATTATGTGCATGTCGTAATCTTGCCCAATTTTTTCTAGATTCCCTACACATTTCAACTCTTTGCTTGAGAAAAGTAGGAACATAAAATTTATTAAGACCTTGTGCGGGTATTAGAAGGTTGTTGGCTAAGATTTTAATACTGTAAGTAGTGACTTCCTAGACATTGTTTTTGCTTTTTTCCCAGTAGTCCTTTAGTAGCTAGTTAGCAGTCTGTTAACAGTTTCCTCCATGATATACAAGTTAGATGAAGATTTAAATATTTATTTGTGGAGCACCTGGGTGGCTCAGACTTTAAGTGTCTCCCTCCAGCTCAGGGCGTTGATCCCAGGGTCCTGGGATCGAGCCCCGCATCGGGCTCCCTGCTCTGCGGAAGGCCTGCTTCTCCCTCTCCCACTGCCCCCTGCTCATGTTCCCTCTCTTGCTACGTCTCTCTCCATCAAAGAAATAAATAAAATTTTTAAAAATAAATGAATAAATGAATAAATAAATAATAAATAAATATTTGTGATTACTACTGGCTTCAAGGAAGGCAGACTATTTTCTTCCTGGCAGGGGGGTGGGGGTGGGGGTGGGGAAGGACTTTGTCATAGTGAAAGAAGATCATGAATAATCTTCAACACATCCATTTAATACGCCACAAATAACTAATAATTCTTCAATTCCCAGCTCTGCCTCCCTATTTCTTTAATCTGTTAGTTCTTCTTCATTCTCAGTACCATTGCTGAAGTCCAGACTCTCATTATTTCTCAGCAGCTGTCTGTATTCTCTCTCCATTCTCTCATATATGCTGCTGTCAAAATTACCTTTATAAACATAAAAACAGTAATGGCGGCCTCCACAGCAAATCTGCCTCCTTCACCTTGCTGGTTGGCTACTGCCTGTGGCAGTGGCTATTAAAGTGTGGTCTCTGGACCAGCATCACCTGAGAATTTGTTAGAAACGTAGGTTTCTCAGCCACATCCTACTCTTAATAAGAAGCTCTGGTGATGGGCCCAGATATCTGTATTTTAGCCAGCCATGAGGGTGGTTCTAATATCAACTAAAGTTTGAGAACCAATAGCCTCTGAATACGCTTAAAATTTCTTAGCCTGGCATCAGTATGGCTTTTTGTACTCTTTGCCCAGCTTCTGTTTCACAAGTCCACTGTTACTACTCACACCTCTTAGGACACCCTGAATTTGTTAGAGGAACACCCTGTACTTCAGTTCTCCTGCCTTGGCACTCTAAGCCAGAATAGCTTTCTTCCTTTTGCTCTTGTCTGGTGAACTCTCACTCATAATTCAAGGGCTACTCAAACTTCACCTTTTCTGGGAAGCTTTCTCTTAATCCTTTAAGTAAAATTAGCTGCTCTCTCTAGTGTGCTCCAAAAGCTCTTCGAGAAAACTCTATTTTAATTACATGACTATATTGATGTTTTTTTCTCTCTCACTTGACAAGCACTCCTGAGGGTAGGGATCATACCTATTTATTTTCATGAATCAATCTTAAGAGTTTTTAGCTCATAGCAGAATCTGTTAGTTTTCTTTCCTCTCTGTTTGATTTGGTTTTCTCAGAGGATTTTTTGTGATGTCAATTAAATAGTGTATAGAAATGCTTTCAAAAGCATGCAGTGTTTTACAAAGGTAAGATGGAATTATTTATGGTAATGCAATAAATTCCACTTATTATTGGAATAAACATCTAGAAATGTGATGTTTAATAGAACACTGTGTATTCTGAGCTTTTTTAAAAAATTTTTTTATTGTTGTGTTAATCACCATACATTACATCATTAGTTTTTGATGTAGTGTTCCATGATTCATTGTTTGTGCATAACACCCAGTGCTCCATGCAGAATGTGCCCTCTTTAATACCCATCACCAGGCTAACCCATCCCCCCAACCCCCTCCCCTCTAGAACCCTCAGTTTGTTTTTTCAGAGTCCATCATCTCTCATGGTTCATCTCCCCTTCCGACTTACTCCCCTTCATTCTTCCCCTCCTGCTAGCTTCTTCTTCTTTTTTTTTTTTCTTAACATATATTGCATTGTTTCAGAAGTACAGATCTGTGATTCAACAGTCTTGCACAATTCACAGCACTCACCATAGCACATACCCTCCCCGATGTCTATCACCCAGCTACCCCATCCCTCCCACCCCCCACCACTCCAGCAACCCTCAGTTTGTTTCCTGAGGTTAAGAATTCCTCATATCAGTGAGATCATATGATACATGTCTTTCTCTGATTGACTTATTTCACTCAGCATAACACCCTCCAGTTCCATCCACATTGTTGCAAATGGCAAGATCTCATTCCTTTTGATGGCTGCATAATATTCCATTGTGTATGTATACCACATCTTCTTTATCCATTCATCTGTCGATGGACATCTTGGCTCTTTCCACAGTTTGGCTATTGTGGACATTGCTGCTATAAACAACAGGTGTTGGCGAGGATGTGGAGAAAGGGGAACCCTCCTACACTGTTGGTGGGAATGCAAGCTGGTGCAACCACTCTGGAAAACAGTATGGAGGTTCCTCAAACAGTTGAAAATAGAGCTACCATATGATCCAGCAATTGCACTACTGGGTATTTACCACAAAGATACAAATGTAGGGATCCGAAGGGGTACGTGCACCCCAATGTTTATAGCAGCAATGTCCACGATATTCTGAGCTTCTTTTAGGAAGTGGCATGTATCAGTGGTTTGGTCATTTGGTAACATGGGGAATTCTGTAATGTGTAACCAGCACATTCTGTTAGTCCTGTCTGTGGTGTGAACTCAAGACATATCTCTTTATAGCATATTTGATTACTTTATAAGGTTTGACTCCTATGTTTATAACAGAGAAAGAAACAGACATATCTTGGGCTATGCCGCCATATTGTCAACATCCCAGATAATGTAACAGAAGCCCATCCAAATTTCTAAGTCATCTATTAGGGTTTCTGTAGGGACCACTAATTAGAAAATTCAAGGCTAGGTTTGGTTTTCACTTCAAATTAATTAGGTGCATATTGCATTATTTGGTTGACTTACTAAATTTGCTTTCTAATCATTAATGCCAGCACACTGGTTGGAATGTTACACATTTGTAGAATATTCTAAATATTGAATTTAGCTAAGGAAATCAGAAATAAAATATTACACGAATTCCTTTGGAGTTCAAGTTTAAGCAGAAGATTCTTTGGACTTAGAATAACATTCTGGTTAATGTACACTTGGAGAATCCTGGAAGTTGCAAGTGTAATTCAGAGGGAACTTAAAATTGCTGTGCAAGAGCTGCCTATCAGAATCTCTCAAGGAAAAAGGCAAACATGGAAAAACCTTGCTATTCTCTGAGGACCCTAGAAGTTTACTGTGAAAAGTTGGAGGAATTATGTCTTCCTTTCGAAGTGTATTTCCTAAGCTAGAGTCATGTGCACACAGGCACACGCATGCACACACACTCTTAAATGTACTATACTTTGATACCTCTTTCAGGTTATACTGGCAGAGTGGTTGAAAAATTGTAATTACTAAGCTGATAAGTGCTTGTGTAGACTTGAAGGGAGGTTTTGAGAGTTCTAGGGTGATGTGCTCTGCAGATAAATATTCACTGACCCTACAGGGGTTATCATAAAGACACATATTTGTAATGTATACATATGTATATTAATCCTGAATTTGTGCTTTTTTGTTTATATTTTTCTACTATATATTAGGATATTAATAGAAAAAGTACCAATGTGGTGGAATCATGGGGTGGAACCAAAGAAAAGCAAGCTTATACCCACATCATCTTCAAGAATGCAACATTTACGTTTACATGGGCTTTCCAAAGAACCAATCAGGGTCAAGATGTAAGTTCCAAGCACTTTTTTTTTTTCAAATACAAAGATGATGCTCCCAGTGGACATTCATACACAATGATCACTCAAATCTCTTGGAGGAAAAGACTTAGTTTTTTTATTGATGTGGGATTAATCATTTGGTTATGGAGTGGATTTGGATAAAAATGGTATATATAATTTTTGAGAGCAAGAATGTATGAAATTGAATAACACAATGTCTCTTTGGATTGTCCTATACTAAACAGATGTATTTGTTGAAAGCTTAAGAGAAAGAAAATCTGATTTTGTAGTTATTTAAAAACATATTTTTTAAAGCTTTCTAAGACTTTGAGAAGGCTAGTAACTGTCTTCCTCTTTTTGTGAATGATCTGACATTTGTCCTGGAGCCATTAACTGGTGTTGGCTTATTATTTCATTGTAGTGATGTCTCCTTTTATAGCCTGGAGGGTGTGTATGTACACACAATTGGGTTAACAGAATTATTTATTTTCTTCTACTGTCCCTGCTAGAGTAGACCTTAATCCTCCCCTAAGTAAGTTCCACTCTATGTTTCAATAATAGCAGGACTGTTACTTTTGTGGATCTCCATAGACGTGACCTTCCCAAGGTGCAAACAAGGTAAACCACTTTAAACTGTGGTGACAAATGCAGAACATTTTCTCTTTTCTCTTTGGGCTTTCATTGGGAAACCCATTCTCAGATGTTACTTGACGCTAATTGTTCTTGATGAGTGTTCGGGTTACCATCAGGTGGGGCATGAACGTGCTATGGAGTGTTTCCTTGTCTTCCTATTGTCTTTACCCCAGAGAAAAACATTAAGTAGTCTAGGGTAGCTTTGTTCTCTACTGATAAAATGTTGCCCACTGCCTGGTGAGAACTAGATCTTAATTGACCCAGTGTCACAAAAAGGAAAAGTATAGTTAGACCCAGGGATTTGCTCTCTACTAGGCATTCCTTCACTAGAAATCCGTACCATAGGGAAAGTACTGGAGAAAGAGAGAGAGAAAGGCTCAGAGGGGTGGTGTGATGGCATCACAGTGTTTGGTGAGGAGCAGAGTTCTAGTCTTTCAAGACTAACCCCTCATCTAAGGCTTTACCACTTGCTAGACGGCAAACATCCTATTGTATCATTACAGTTAGGCTTATCTCTGAATAAACCATGATGGGAGATAAAGTTGCTCCTCTGTTAAACCATGCCAGTTCTTCCAGATGTAAAGCTTAGAAATATGCCTAATCTTGTGGTGATTGTGGATAACCTCCTGGAACTCCATTACTATGGAAATTGCTCCTAGTGTTAAGATTTAAGATTGTTTTTTTTAAAAGAACCAAGAAGAAATAATATTAATCCACTATCGATTATAAACTGTTAGGCTGGAACACTCTGCTTAGCTATTTTGGTGATACCAACACAAAACAATCTGGTTGTACAATTAAGCCCCAAGGCAGAAGTCATTACTTTCTGCTCTCTTTCTAGAATAGACGGTTCATCAATGACATGGTGAAGATTTATTCTATCACTGCCACTAATGCAGTTGATGGGGTGGCGTCCTCATGCCGTGCCTGTGCCCTCGGTTCTGAGCAGTCGGGCTCATCGTGTGTCCCCTGCCCCCCAGGCCACTACATTGAGAAAGAAACCAACCAGTGCAAGGAGTGTCCACCCGACACCTACCTGTCCATACATCAGGTCTATGGCAAGGAGGCTTGTATTCCATGTGGGCCTGGGAGTAGAAGTACTCAGGTAAGTGAGTGTGTCTTTTGCTTCTCCCCAGGAAAGCACACTTTAATAGAGACACTCACAAGATATCCTTCATGTTTCTCCAGGAACTATGAAGTAGTTGTATTTAGAAATGGCCTTTTCATTCTTCTTCCTGTTTTCTCTCCTCTTACATTTATTAAGCACTTGAACACATATTATATGCCATGAAAGCCCCAGTTCCTGGGGGCATAAGATATTAAGAAAAGCACCCAAATAAGAATGTTTTCCAAAAATATTAAAATTCGATTTTTGTGTATTCTGTTAAGGGAGAACGAGTAAACTCCCTCTGGGGGTTGGCCATAGGAATGTATGGAGAGCAGCAAGTATATCTTAGAATATTTTAATTATTGTTTAGAAATTGTCCATATTCATGTGATAAAATATAACTAAGACAAAATTACCAAAAGAGTTTTTAAACGTAGAACTGTTTTTGAAACACATTTTTCAGAGCAGCTAATGTTTCCTTTTCTACTATATATATGTTTTTTTATTTCTTAATCTTTAATCAAAGGACCACTCAGTTTGCTATAGTGACTGCTTTTTCCACCATGAAAAAGAGAATCAGAGTTTGCACTATGACTTCAGCAACCTCAGCAGCGTGGGCTCATTAATGAATGGACCCAGCTTTACCTCCAAAGGAACCAAATACTTCCACTTCTTCAATATTAGTTTATGTGGGCATGAGGTGAGTTCTGGCTGTCAGAGTGAGATGGAGCTGTATTTCAGTTCTGATTGAGTTGATATTTTCTGTGTGGATGACCCAATAAAATCTCTACAGAAACTAACAACCAAATGTCAGAAACAGAGCTATGATTGCTTAAATCCTGTGTTGCCTCCTAGCACGCTGGCAGCTTTCTCCAGCAGGGCCAGCCTTGTCTGCATCTCCATCCATCAAAGCACTTCTTCCCCAGCCCCTAGAACCCCAGAGCTCAGAGTTAGGGTGTAGGTGCTTGAAGGATCTTTCATTTTTGTCCAACTGGTTTGGGCTTGTCAGTCCCACCTATTTTTTAGGCAGGCAGTTTTGGTTTGAAAATGTTCTACTGTTCTACATATTGTCGATTTTCTGTTTTAAAAAGAAAAAGACCTCTAAGAGGAAGTTTGTGTAAAAATAAAAAAGGAGGTAAACAGAGAACACATGTCAGCTGATCAGGTGGTATCTGCTAATAAATACCCGGATCTTATCTTTCTGTGGGAAGAAGCTTTAATTAATGCTGGTAATGGGAAGAGTTACAGGATTAGATGCCCAATATTTTTATAGATCTACGAGGTTAGGGTTGGGAAGGACGTGTATGTATACACCATTAGCAAAGATGAAAATGTAATAAGGCATTTCCTCCATGTTTTTTTCCATATTAACTCTGATATTTCCAGTGGTCTTCATTATGAGATGCTGTGCCAAACTTTGTACGAAGGAAATAAAAAGAGATCTGATAACCACAGACGTTTTCAGGCAAAAAGATCTATAAATTTTACGTGGTGTGGTGTTTGTCCTGTTCTGATTTTAAAGGGAGTGATCTAACACACTCGATAGGTTGTCACTCAGTTCATTCAATAAATAAATACATACTAAATGCCTGTTCTGCTAAATACTGAGTGGAATGGTGAAGGAGATTCATTACATTATGTGTTACATTTCTTTTTGTCCCTATGCCTGTGTTAGCACTGGCTTGCCTTCCCTCTATCCCCTCTTCTTTTCTTTCCTCTTTTCCTTTCCTTTTTATTCTCATTCCTTTCCTTTTATTGCTGTTTTCCTCTTTCTTTCCTCAGTAGCTTCTCTCTGATCTTTTCCATTGTTTTCCTCTTCTCAGCTTCAGCAATTTAAGCTTGGTAACAATATATTGCCCCTGTACTGTGGTGAGAAGGCTTAGTGGAGGGAGAACATTTTATAAGTTTAGACTGCTAGCTACATGAAGAAAGTTCAATCTAGGTTCCTTTCTTTGTGCCCATGTGCGCTCAGCCTACATCTAAGATCAATAAAATCATCTTCCTTCTCCCCTTTATACATTCCTACATAGAAATTATAAAGCTGTAGTTGTTTGCAGTGGGACTATGGTTTATTTAAACTGTCTTCCAATTTTTATAAATTATATATTGCAACTGATTAAATGATTTAAAAAGTAAACTCCTGTATTCCCTTCAACTTCCTGTGTAGTTGAGTAGTTACACGTCATTGAATCTGAGTAGGTGAATAAAGACGCTTGTAGTGACCAACTAATAACAATTTAGATGGTGTCCTAGGATTTTTGCTGCAATAAGACTTCTATGCTTTCTTCTTCAGACTTCACATTACCTTTCTGCCACAGTAGGCCCATAAAGGTGAAGGAAGAGCACGTCTTTTTCTTTGACATTAAAACCTTCACCAGGAGTTATCTGGTCTCTTTGAATGCATTGTTATCCTTTGAATTGAAGGTTTCATGGGTGACTTTTAGTTCCTTAAGTTAGATGGCTTTCTTCCAGCACAAATGATGCTTGTAGTTGGAAGAGCAATGCAGTCTTGAATTTCTATATTCATTATAATTTAAATGATTCAACCCTGGTTAAACACTGGAGTTCCTCAAGAGATTAAAAAAAAAAAAATGCCAGCACCTGGGCCCCACACCATATCAGTTAAAGCAGAATCTCTGTAGTGAGGAGAGAGCCTACTGCTCTCTTGGGGCCATGAGCTCTCTGAGATCTAATGTAAAGACTGACTCTTCTGTAAAACCTCTTTATGACTTTATTTTCCTAGGGGAAGAAGATGGCTCTCTGTACCAACAATATAACAGACTTCACAGTAAAGGAAATGGTGGCAGGGTCAGATGATTACACGAATTTGGTAGGAGCATATGTATGCCAGTCAACTATTATTCCTTCTGAAAGTAAGGGTTTCCGAGCAGCCTTATCATCACAGTCCATCATTCTGGCAGATAGATTTTTAGGTAAGCTACATTTGGTTCCTGTATGCATGCATGCAGTTATTCTAAAATTACAGTACTGATAACTTGTCATTGTGTTGGTGTTTGCCATAGATGATGAAGGCCACAGGTAATTCTAAATCATCACTTTGTAACATGGTTCAAAAGTCCCTGCAGTTGAGATCTATTGATCAGTCTAAGTGAGTGCAAGCATCTGCTGAATTTATGCATTGACTCATATGTGATAGGCTGTTTTTTGAGAGTCTGTGCCTTTCATCAAATTCTCTAGGAGTTTAAGAAGCAGAATAAGTTTAGAAACCAAAACTATAAACAAAAGAAGAACAATAAACAGATATTGTGTAAACCTAAATCATAATATCTGCCACCAGCTTTCATAATCTTTTCTCATACCAAAAGTAAGCTGGTGACACTTAGCAAAGGTGAGTGTGCTGAGCTTTAGTCCCCGTCTGTCCTTTCTGTCTTTGTGGACTAGAGGGCATAGGAAAGTTTTAAGAATGACCTCTTAGTGATTTTTAGGGATCGGGTTCATTAGAACCTCTGGGATGATGATACGACATATAACAGTATAATAATTTAACAAGCTTCTTAGGTGATTCTAACGTGCAGCAAATTTGAGGACTGTTGCTATTGACTCCAGAGGAATTCAGCTTTAATTTTCAGTACCAAGGTCAGTTACTGAATTTGCGCTCAGTCTCAGAACTCCATGTCAGAAGGAGAGGTTGCTGCTATTGCTTGCATTTTGGCTCTGCAGTCATTTTGTCTCCAAGGGATGGGAGAAATGCCTGACTTTTAGATTAAATAAAATTTGGAGTTGCTTTCTGGAAATTATTGGGTACAAAAATTTTTGTTTTCTCAGGTGTGTCTATATTGAGTGAAAAGCTGTATTAGCAAAATAGCCCAGCTTGTGCAACAAAACTCATCAGAAGCCAAGAATTTTAATAATGTTAGGATGTTGAAATGTTAGAGCTGGAAGGAGCTTTAGAGATCATTTCAGTTATTTCATGAATTTTACAGATTTAGGACGTAAGGCCCAGGGATGTGAAGTGACTTGAGCAAAACTACAGGGCTGTGGAGTAGATTCTTTTCTTTTTTATTCTTTAGAGTTTGGAATGGTTCTTGATCTTACCATGAATGCATAAATTTAATACAATATTTCTAGTCAAATGACAGTATCAGATTAAAGCTGCTTTCAATTCAGATACACAGACTAGATAAATCTAATTTTTCCATATTGCTTAATAGCTTCTTTTTATTGTCATCTAGGAGTGACCGTCGAAACTACATTGCAAAATATTAATATAAAAGAAGAAATGTTCCCAGTTCCCCCTAGCCAAATACCAGATGTACATTTCTTTTATAAGTAAGTGAAGATGCTGCTTCCCTTGACTATTTTAATCAAAAAAATGTCTCTTCATGGTACCTAGCATAGTAGCTTATTACACTTAATCCTCAGTGATTGGTTCTTAAATGGAAGACTTAGTATAAAGTAGGAAAAATGAACTATTTTGAAAGTATTACATAAGTTCTGATATGTATAAATATATATCTTTTTTCTGGTTATATGTATTTTATCTATATTTATTTTTTCTTTATATTCTATTTTGTCTGTTATATATATATATATAGCATATATATATATATAGCATATATATATCCTTTTAAATTAGGCAAAAAGAGACTCTACTTCCTTGTCCAGGTAGCATTTGTAATTCACATATTTCAACATCAGCCCAAGTAGATACAACCTCTCTTCCCTTGAAAAATTTTTGTGATTATGACTTTGATTATAATTATGGTACCTTGACTAAACAACCTTGATGATAACTTATTACTTTACCCGAGAAGACAGTCCACTTTTCCTAGGCAGTGAAAGTAAATGAGCTCAGTTTGTATTAAAATTCTTAATTAGTGAACCTGGACACATTTTTCTTTTTCATTGTTGCATAGAGTATGGGAGCAGTTATACGCAGGATATTTATGTCTTGGTGATCTGTGTTCTGTCTGTTCTGTAAAATGCCATTCGCCCCGTGATAGGTCTTCTACAACTACAACATCTTGTGTCAATGGCCGGTCGACTGCTGTGAAAATGAGGTGCAATCCTACCAAACCAGGAGCAGGAGTGATTTCAGTCCCCAGGTATTCTTACTTCTATGTGGTTATTTCACATTTGTATTTATTGTGAGGCAGCAAAACTCTCCAGAATCTTACTATTTTAAAACACATTCTCTAGGAATGCAAAGCAGAAAGAACAGAAGAATATGTAGGTTTTTGTTGTAGGGATGTGCTGAGCGTCTCTTAAGAGGAATAGGTTCTCGCCAATCTCAGTACTTCTCAGTCTCTTCAATGGCATCTTCTCATCCTGTTTGCCTAAGTGTCTAATAGTCTTGAAAATTATTTAATATATAATTATTGTGTTTGTATCCTTGTATTTATTCATAGTGTTTAGTCCCAATTTGCTTAAGGGCTGTGCTATATATAACCTAGCTTGTAGTTCTTCATCAACAGTGAACTACCTTGGTGATCTAGATGGAAGCAGTCTACCCTCTGAATCGTAGCTTCTTTCTCTATAAGAGGATAGAGGCCAGGGTAGATCATTTGTGTGCTCCATTTCCAGCGCCTCCATTTTCTGATGAATGGTGGCAGAATCACCAAGGTAGAGTCTCATCTGTGGAATACATAATACAATTCATTTAACTTACTGGCATTGAGGCAACAGCTCTCCACAGTCTCAGTCTGACTAATACAGTCCACTTGGGTGGGAAACTAAGAGAAAATGAGCAATTTCATGGACTCAGAACTGTCAGCTTACCTACTGCTTTCATGGTGTGAGTGATACTTAAATGTCTGCTGATTTTCATTCTTTGCACTTATTCATTGTTCTGTATGTAGATTATTCCTAATCTTTGTGCAGGATTAAGGTGCCTTTGGGTCAGTTTGACTTGCAGGTTTTTCTCTTTCAAGCTAGCGAAAGTGTATATTTTTAAAAAAGAAAATGATTGACTTAGTTTTGTTTTTGATAGTTTCACCATAACCCTTGAGAGATTTGAAGCTCTGCTTATGTCAGCACAGTATTGGAAATCAGTGGTCTAAGCATTGTGTCAACTACTTGATATCTTAAAAATATTAGCAGTGCTAAAAAAAAAATATTAGCAGTGCTAACAGTATTGTGGGTTTACTTTGGGACATAAAGGTATACTAGTATTCACATCTCACCACCTGTGTTTCTCTGGTGCTCATGGATCTGGGAATTAATTTTTCTTTTCACCTTTTCAAGGTGAGAGAAGTATATGATGAGAGGAGAACAATGAAAGGTAACAGACATCAGTGAAAGAGACAGAGGGAGGCTGATGCTCAGGAGCATCATGTGGTGGAGGACCCCTGGGCCAGCACCCAAGCTGGAGTCAGGGCAGCAAACCACACTTTGTTTACGAGAAGGTGTGTTTAGAGTTGCTTTAATTATTCTCCAATATCCCACCATATAGCTTTGAGTTCACATGCTTCTTCTATTCATGGTAGCACCTATAAGGTCTTTTTTTTGGACTTAGCAGCTAGCCTCCCTGAGTCTGGTCTCTTGCAGTCTCCTTCGATGGCTTCCAAAGCCTTTTCCAGGGCTCTGGCTCAAGTAGATAATATGACCAAAGATAAGGTGTGTCCTTTAGAAAGTATCTCACTCTCACTCTCCCAAGGTTGGTTCTCATGTTTTAAAGTCATTACAAAAAAAGTAGTCTCATGATGTTAAATGATAATAGCATTTAGAAACTTGATTTTTTTTCCTTGTAAGGAGAGGAAAAGTTAGTTTTTCCTTTGACCTCTAGCAGTTCTATTTATGGAATTTAGCTGTCTTTGCCAGGGTGTCTTAAGATCACCTGTGGCAGAATACCTTGGGGAGTCTATTTTAAAAATCAATTTCTAGATCTTTCATGAAACCAAAAGAATCACTAGAGTGTCGAGCACAGGAATATTTTTTTTTAAATACAAGGCAATTCTGGGGTGCCTAGCTGGCTCAGTTGGTGGAGCGTGTGACCTTTGATCTCAGGGTCATGAGTTTGAGCCCCACATTGGGGGTAGAGATTACTTAAAAATAAAATATTATAGGGGCACCCGGGTGGCTCATTCGGTTAAGCATCTGCCTTCAGCTCAGGTCATGATCCCGGGGTCCTGGGATCGAGCCCCTCATCGGGCTCCTTGCTCCACAGGGGGCCTGCTTCTCCCTCTCCCACTCCCCACTTGTGTTCCCTCTCTCGCTGTCTCTCTCTCTGTCAACTAAATAAATAAAATCTTAAAAAATAAAATATTATAAAAAACACAAGGCAATTCTGATGCAGATTAAAATTTTGGAACTACTAATCTTAATCCACATTTTGGTGATTTGGCTTGTTTTTTTCTGAGACAAATTCTCAAACTTTGTTCTACATTTTAGTTTTCTGAAAGGTTAATTTAAAATGTCTTGGTCTACAGGGTAGTTCTTCACCTGTATTTGATAAAACTATATATATATAATTATGATGCAGATTGAAGTTTGAGGACCACTGCTCTAGGCAACGGCTGAAACCCCACAACCTAACAAAGGTGCTAACCTTCAGTTCTTGCTTGAATCAGTTCCCCATGAGGGCACAAGGGGGAGCTCTGGGATCAGCATATGAAAAACAGCAGCTTGTTCTGAAATTAGAATTTTTTTTTAGCTTTGGGGCTGTATAATGATTTCCTATTAAAAGTAAGGAAATGTGAACAGAGCCAGGTTTCTCAGGCTACTTTTGAAGAGGATTTACTTTGCAATCTTGGGGGGTTGGGGGGAGCTTTAAGATCTCCAGAAGACGGAGGAAGGTGTTAACCAGGCACTTGCCTTGAATAATCTCATATGCTATGACCAAAAAGTCTCAGAAAGCAGACTTTGGCAGTTTGGAAGGGATGCCACCCCCGAGAATTCTCCTCTCTTGGCCAAGAATCTTGGCAAAGCAGGCAAAGGAGACTTGAGTAGTAGTGATGTTGGTTGGGGCTCTGAAGCTTGTGACCTGAGAAAATGTCATAAGACCCTTAGCCTTGGGAAAATGAGAATATCGTAAGAGAGCATGGATGGGCAGGAGAAAAGGGGCAATGTGTGTTCTCTGTGTATCTCATAGGAAATTTAGAGGGAATTGTAAATTATCAGGGCTGCCTCCTAATCTGCAGTTGGAAAACTGCATCCTGTCTGTGTTTGGTCTGGCAAATGCAGTTGGTTTCTAATTCCACAAAGTGTCTGGGAGGTGTGAGACATTTTAGATAAAAACTTAGCAGCATGATGTCTGTGGCAGAAGAAATCTGAGAGCCAGAGTGGACTTTTGGGGATTTCCTGGTGCAGTTTGTGTCTTGGCCATTGAATGAATTTCTAACAAAGTAGACTGCTGATAGCCCTCAATAGATCGCCCTTCAGCCTTGCCTGAGAAACATTCCAAACCTCCAGTCATGATCCTAGGTGGTTAGAAAAATTGAGGGTTCTTCTTTTGGTAGGAAAAATGGTAGACCCCAGCATTATGTCCAAAGTGTTCTTTCAAATACATGAGAAATTTCAAATATATGAGGAATTTCTAAAAAAAGTGTTATTAGGGGCGCCTGCGTGGCTCAGTTGTTACGCGTCTGCCTTTGGCTCAGGTCATGGTCCCAGGTCCTGGGATTGAGCCCCGCATCGGGCTCCCTGCTCAGTGGGAAGCCTGCTTCTCCGTCTCCCACTCCCCCTGCTTGTGTTCCCTCTCTCACTGTGTCTCTCTCTGTCAAATGAATACAATCTTTAAAAGAGGTGTTATTAGAAAATGGGCAAAAGGAATCATTTTCACTCTGATGGTAGAGCTGTCATAGCACATGGGAGACCTGAGTCAGACCCATTTACTTGACACCGTGGGGAACACTGAGGACCCGGGGTGTGTAGCTGTGGTAGCCCAGTCAAGATGGGATGATGCCCTGACTATGTCTATTGTTCTTTTCTTCAGTCATGTTTTCATCTTGCCATTTTTTCCCTCCAGTTCTTTATAGGTAGAGATTTACAGAGAAGCACACTAAGCAAAGAGGCAAATATCACATTATCCGGGGGATAACTCAGTTGATGTGCAAGTTTTTGGTGCCTGTTTAACATGAGTCATCCTTCCTCCAATGAGGTCGTCTTCAGTAATAGTATGAGCTAGAGGACAAATATCATCCTCTCTCTTTCTCTTTCTCTCAACTTACAGCTATATTTAACTGCTTGGGTAGTTTATAAATCAGTCTCAAACTGTTTTGCCAAAACCTCCTTTGAAATCCAAATTCATCTTTATCATAAATGTAGCCTCGGCTTCAGAGAGTCAGGCTAGTGGATGGTTCAGGGCCAAGTGGAGAGGGGCTGCACCCCATTAAACAAAAAAAAGCATAGCCTCTGTGAATATTGTATCTCACAAAAGGGATGCTTCAGAGGTCTGTCCTGATAGCATTGAGAGGTTGAATATGCCAGGGCTTTATTCCACAGGCTCTGATTTAGAGTTGCTCTATCAAAATCACCGGACCTGTAGGACACTAGTGTTTTCTTTGGTCTTTGGGAGAGTCTCTTGCAGCCAAAAAGTCTATCCATTTTAAGGTGGTAAAAGCCAGAGGATAATGATTGGTTAAATGGGTTCCTTGTTTTCTTTTTCCTCTGAACCATTTATGGACAGATAATAGATATCTAACTCTGTACAAGTTAAATTTAAAAGGCAACAGAATTTAAAAGATTAAAGCCAAGTGTGTTCTTAGAACAATGAAAAGTGAGGAGGCATATAAAAGCACTCTAAGCATAAATAAAAACCCATTATGATCAAGAAATGGAAAAATTCTAATACAGAATTGTTAAAATTATACAGTGCAAACACTAATGAGTAATCTTAGGACATGACATAAAAAGATCACAAAGCAGTCATAAAGTTTAAGGATCCATTTTGAAATAAGGATGATAAAACTTTGAAAGATTTTGCAGAGGGACTGGGCAGTGTCAGCTAATGTAGTTTGTACAGGTCTTGATCAGATTTTGGCGTTTGGTAATTAACCCAGGGGAGAATCTGCAAAAAGGGAGGTTTTTGCAGGGGACTGGTAGAATTTTATATCCCTGGATCGAAAAGGTATGGATCAAAAAGTCTTATGTTCAAACTCAATCATAAGTGATTTATACTCTTCAGCTTCAGGGCAAACAAAATTAGAGCAAGATCCAAAGCCATTTCATGGACCCCGCACAAGAAGGCTTTCTGTCCATTGGCATTCTCAGCAGAGAAATGCTGAGCTTTCTCAGAAGCCAAAGCCAAGGGGATTTACCAGCAGCTGGTCAGAGAGCATCACCCATGCCAGAGGATGCCAGTCTCAGAACTCCAAGATTGGGAAACCCCAGGAAGCCCAAAAAAGCCTCACAAGAAAGAAGCTGAGTAACAATTAAGCTCTGACACCAAATGATAAAAGTTCTAGCACTTAAAAGTATGGCCTTTCCCCCAGTCTCTTGAGACCAGCTACAGAAGTGTCAGAACCATACTGACAACCGTACGTGAATTTATTTTAACTTTGGAGTTTGAATAAGGTTTAGGCAAAAACAAGTTTACACTGTTCTATCAACTCTCCAAACAATTAACAATAGGTTGAGTATTGGGTTGTAATAGTTCATAAGAAAATAAGATTATTGTCCATGAATTTTTAGTATGAACCAAGGAGATCCTGCTTTAGGTAAGATGATTCATTTAAAGGAGCACACTAATAACTCGTAGCCCCATCCACTTTCCCCCCAGAATATGTATCCGATTTTAGAATCCAAGATGGAACTTCCTTGAAAAAAGATTCATCTGGTAAGGCAATCCCGGAAGCAAAATCAGGAAACTGGAAAGTCTTCCTCATTTAACAGTGAAACCACATTAGGGTACACCTGGTTGTCCTTTGAGTTGATGGTGCTTACTCTACCCTAGAACTCACAGCCATGGGGTCATCCTGTGGAACTCTAGCCTTGTATGCCCAAACTCTCCATGATTCATGTACTGCTCTTCAGATACCTATCCTGGTTTCTATGGTGATCTTGTAGACCAAAAACTATAAAAGCAGCACAATTATTGCCACCTTTGAAAAGCCAACATGGAGGGGATAGAGATGATGGTGACTCAGGTCATCAAAGGGAACAGGGTTTCACATATTTGACGATAAAGCATTTGTCTCTTACCAACACATTTTTTTGTTCTTAGTAGAAGAAAATCTTTTTGTGTTTTTTCTCTTGCGTCTTTTTTTTTTTTCTATTTTCATTTTACATACAAGCACTATTGAAATCAGTACTGCTTCCCACATCCTTGTCACTTCATAGGGAAGGCCTGATTCAAACTGTGAAACTTGGGTTTATAACAATCAAATTTGGATGTTCCACATTTTAAATGATTCGTGGGGTTGAAAGAATTAAAGAATTGATTCTAAACCAAACTACTTTTCACCTAAGATTATCTTTTAAAAAGTGAAGTCTACTAGGGAAATGCAGTGAATCATTGCAGTATTTTGACACTTAATGGCAGCTTTTTAGGTTACATCAATGTCTTTATTTTTTTCCCATTTCTGTAGTTTTACCCGTTCTTTAGAAAGTGATGTGCATTGTTAATAGTCTTTTATATTTTGCAGTACTTGAAACTTTCCCAAATTGTTCTCTCATTTTGTCCTTTATAACCACCCTATGAAGGCAGTGAAACATTTCACTTCTGCTGAATTACAAATATGAAACAGTGGGGGGAGGGGTTGTGTCACTGGTGGAAAAAAACACAAAATCACTTGTAAGTCCAGCCAGAATTGTAACCCGAGTTTTCTCTCCAGTGGTTTTTGCATCCTTAATTATTTTTCCCCTTTTCTTTTTCATTTGTTGAGTTTTTTTTTCTCAAACTTTACCAGACTTACCCTTTTATTTTCCCAAGATAAACAGCCCTCACTGCCCTTGAAAATGTGCCTGTGTTGGAAAGATAAAAATAATTTGGGATGGAGAGAATTGAGCAGGAAAGTATATTGGTAATTTATGCTAAATGATCAAAAAGTTAATTACCTTTAAAGTTTCAATTCATTGTTATGCAAGTAATTGTGTTCTCAAAGAACTTTTCTAATTGGTTACCCAATTTTTTTTCAAAAGTGCAATTTTGAATTGGTTTTCCTGATGTGTAAGGTGGGAAATAGCAATAATTTTTTAAGTGGCATGGTTTTCATCTACTGTACTTACCTTTTTTTTTTTAAAATCTCTTTTTGTTTCTTTGTCTGAATATACTTTACTGCTTTTTACAAATAGAAATCAAGGCAGGTAAGAGTTAAGCCATTTTTCCAAAGAGTCCCCATTCATCACTGTTCTTAGCTCTAACAGTGGTGAACCTCTATTTCTGAAGCACATTACACAGAGCTGTGCTTTTATTTACATCCCACCCATGATTACTTAGTTTAAAATGTAGTCAATTTGGGGGTACCTGGGTGGCTCAATTGGTTAAGCAACTGCCTTCAGCTCAGGTCATGATTCTGGAATCCTGGGATCGAGTCCCGCATCGGGTTCCCTGCTCAGCGGGGAGTCTGCTTCTCCCTCTGACCCTCTGTCTCATGCTCTGTCTCACTCTCTCTCAAATAAATAAATAAAATCTTTAAAAAAATAAAATGTAGTCAATTTTTAGGCATGTAGATTTTTGTTTCAGTGTTCATATTGTAGGGTGTCCTTAAAATATATACTAAGAGTATGAAATTTTACTTTGCTGGTAGACTGAAAATTACAGTTTTAGACTGCATATCATCAGAAAGGCATCTGAAGTTAAAACTTAAAAAGGGTTGTTTTGGGGTTCTCCCTTTTATTGTGTTGTCTGTCTTTTTACTCTAGGTGTTTCAGCAACTCAGGTCTAAAGGAGGTTTCCAGGGCAGTGTTGTGTATGTACGCAGCTTAAGGGAAGTATAGTAGACAAATGAACGGAATAGTATTCCCTTAGCTTTAATGAATTCATGAACAAAACAGCGATTCCCACCAGAACCTTTCCAAATAACTTCTTGCTTCAGTCAATAAGGATTCGGTACATAGTAACAGCAGTTTAATTTCTGAGCCATGTGGTGTTTATTTGTCCCTAAAATGAAACAGGCAAGTTGACATAATAGACCCACGCACCACAAAGCGGCTTAGTCTCCATTCAGGCCCTGCCTGTGTGGTTGGTTCTCTGCGATCTTGCACTTGTGTCTAAGCCCCCTCCCTGGTCACCGAGTGGTGATGGTCACCACCTCTTGAAAGAAGTCATCATCAGGCTGCGGAAACCCAGGTTTGCACAGTCATTTGCATCACTGAGCTGTGTGTGGACCTGATAGTTGTTTTGTCTGTTTTTATACTTCAGGCAATTTTGTTTTCATGTTTCTCCCCATCTCCCCCTGCCCACCGCCCACCCTCACCCTCTAGACCATGGTCCCGTTCATCATTCTGTTCCTTGGAACCGTTGCCTAAGTACATTACCTTAAACAGAAATGGCACTGCCCTTCTACCACCTAGTTCCTGCCTGTATGCCTAGCGCCCACTCACTGTCCTGCTCTTGAAGCTGTTGTGATAATCACTACCTTGTACTTCCCTTATAATTCATCTACCACTTCATCCCTCTAGCAGGCTTTCCCTTGCTTTCTTCCTTTCTCTCCTGGCTAACTCTTACTGAAGATTCTAGACTTGTCTTAGGCATCCCCTCTGCCACGAGGTCTTCCCAGAGCTTTTTTTTGGTCATTATCTCTGTCTCTCCCTTAAATTTTTTCAAAAATAGCTTTCTAGAGATACGATTCTCATGCCATACACTTTGCTCACTTAAAACAGACAAGCCAGTGGTTATTAGTATATTCATAGATATGTGCAATCATCAGCACAGTCATTTTTAAGAGCTTTTCATCACCTTAGAAAGAAACCCTATACCCTTTAGCTCTCACCTCCCTATACCTTAGCTCCCTTCCAAGCCCCAAGGAACCACACTAACTTACTATTTCTATAGATTTTCTTTTTCTGGACTTCCATAAGAATAGCATTATTTAATATATAGAATTTATGTTCTATATATTAGTAGAAGTTTCTATGTATTGGTAGAAGATTTATATTCTATATATTAGCAAAAGATTTATATTCTATATATTAGTAGAAGATTGGCTTCTTCTACTTAGTGTATTTTCAAGGTTCATCCAAGTTGCAACATGTATCAGTTCTGCATTCCTTTTTCTGGCCTAGTAATATTCCACCGAATGGTTATAGCACATCATATTTATCTGTTCATCTGCTGATGGGTATTGGAGTTGTTTCCACCTTTTGGCCCTTATGAGTAATGCTCCTATGGACATTCATGGACAAGTTTTTGTGTAGACATATGTTTTTATTTCTCTTGGATTTTTATCTAGAAGTAGAATTACTGGATCATGTGGTAACTCATTTTAATGATCTGAGGAACTACCAGCTTGTTCCAAAGCAGCTGCACCTTTTTACATTCCCATTAGCAGTGTATGAAGTTTCTAATTTCTTGACGTGTTTGCAATTCTTGTTATTATCCGTCTTTTTGATTCTAGCCATCCTAGTAGGTGTGAAGTTGTGGTTTTATCTCCTTTTGATTTTTTGTTTGTTTTTTTTCTCAGCACCCACACATTGCTGTCCAGGATGCAGTGGACACTCAAATGTTGACTGGACTTGATTGAATGTGTTATAAGAGCTGTCATTTCATTTTTTATTTCAGCAAGTGCCCAGCAGGCACCTGTGATGGATGTACATTCTATTTTCTGTGGGAGAGTGCTGAAGCTTGCCCTCTGTGCACAGAGCATGACTTCCATGAGATTGAGGGAGCATGTAAGAGAGGATTTCAGGTAAGGGGAAAATCCATCTAAGCAGAGCTATGTGATTAAAGAGAAATTGATTAGTCTGGCATCACTTAGATCACAGAAACTCAGGTTCAAAACCATGGCTAAAGCTTATATTTAACTTAATGTTACATTAATATGCATTTAAAATCAAGTTTGGTAGGTGAACTCCCACATGCTGGGGTAGCTCAACGTGTGCACTGGCATTGGGGAAAATAAATTGTGCAAGGAGTTGTAGGCTATGGATATTTACCTGGATTATAAAGGAATGGTATCATTAAACCAAGATGTGATTTATATAATGCACTTATAGGTATAATTAAGATGGGGATGGTATAAATGATTCACTAAAGCATACCTAAAGAGTAAAGCATGTATCTTAACATCAGGTCTATCCCATCCTGATGACAGTTTTCAGAAATCTCATCAGAATCTGATTCTCTGATGCCAGTTCCCCAATAAGGTTACCCCCAGCAGTGGTTACAGTTGATGTATTTCCCTTGTCATTAAATTTTTTCGAAAATATGATTTTTGGTTACTGACAAATATTCTATTATATATATTTTGGGATTTAATAACTCCCCTATTGGACCTTTGAGAAAAATTTAAGACATCCTTTTTGTAAATAACTCTGTTATGAACTTCCTTGTTGGAAATGTGATTATTTCCTTAGATTTTATTATGAGAAAAAGATCAGTTGGATCTAAGGAGATGGACATTTTTAAGATTCTTGAGACATGGTACTGACTTGCTTTGGCAGTATCATTTTGCCCTTCTACTAGGAGTGTCTGAGAGTGCCTAGCTCACTGTACTAGCTTTGAGGAATGCCATTTGAAAAACACAAACTTTTCTTCCTTCAAGATGACTTCCAACTTCAACCTCTCTGAATTTTATTGAAATGACAAGAAAAAAAACACAAATGATAATAAGTCACTGCTAGTGGTAGTAACCTTAGTGGGGAATTGGCATCAGAGAATCAGATTCTGATGGGTTTTCTGAAAACTGGGATGCGGATGGAATAGGTCTGACGTTCAGGTTGCCTGGAGTGGGGAGCATGCTAGAAGGCTTGTGGCAAGAAGTGTTCAGAGCGGGAGCACTATTCTGTCTGGGAAAGTCTGGAGGAGCATGTCATTGGCAGGTCAGAGGGCAGGAGTACAAGAAGAAGTCAGAATGCCCTACCTCATCTCCTGCATTTAGAGTGTTAGTAGCAGTAGCCTTTACCTCTAGGGAAAAAACAGAGAACTCTTCTCTACATAGGGATTTTTCAAACTTTAATGACAATGAACCTATAGTAAGAAATACATTGTACAGCAAAGCTGGTATACACAGACACCCTCGCAGACACGTAGCAATCCGCCTAAAAATGGAATTAAATTTCATGGAACAATACTTATTTTCACATTTTATGATAAAGTCTAAGCATAAAGGTAATATAAAATGTGTTGTCATGAAATAATTGAGTACAAAACAGGAAAAGTTCCCAAATGGACAACACGAAAACAAAAATTAGCGAAGTTTTATTTCATTCATCAGGTGTGCTTGCCTCTGGATAGCTCCTTACGGTTGAGAGCGCACACAGACAGTGCTGCTCATGCATCTTGTGCACTGGTGAGCCAGTTTCTTGTTAACATTTTTAAGTGGGCCAAGGGCGAAAGTTCTTGGCCTTCAAAAAAACATGGTTTCTTTTTAGTCCTCGTAATAATAACAATACATATTTTATGTCTCACGGTCGAAATTCTTTATTGTTTCTCTAAAATGATGACACCCTTATCATTTTTTTGAAAGAATAAAGGAGAAACGGATGCATTCCCTTCTTTGTCCACCACATTCAACTCAAGGGCTTTGAAAAGTCAGATGACCTTTTATGTAAACATTCTCTAATATTCAACATTTCTCTTTTCGAAGATAATGATGAGAAGGTTAAGACCATGAGGTTGCAATAATCTCTCTAATTTCATTTAAATTCTATTGAAAAAATTCTGTTCAGCATGTTATAAGAATGTTTGGAACAGATAGTTACAAGGTGATTCTTTTTAAATACTTGTTTTTGCCTTAAAAATAATCTTTAGGAACATTTTGATGTGTTTGTCATATTGAAATATATAATTTCCCTCCTATAGTCCTAAATATAACTTGAGAAATAGTTAAGTATACATTTCTGTTATACTTAGATACTGATTTTGAAAATATTTGCCAAATGAGATCAGGCTTCAATTAAAAAAAATATAAATTCCATTCCAAAGCTCATGCGCCTTGCTTAGTGTATTTGGTTGCAACGGCAAAACAAATGGGTATGACCCAGTAAGGGGGTGTTTACTTCCAGTCTCTGAATAAAATATTTTAAAAAGTCTGCTCTTTAGTGAGCTTTATGTAGTACAAATGACAGCTTTCACTGTTTTCCATTACAATTGACCTTATCCCATGGGGGATATGTGCCAAGACCCCCAGTGAATGCCTGAAACCATGGATATACTGAACACTATGTATACTTTGTAGTTCCTTTTACATACATATACACATACCTATGATGAAGTTTAATGTCTAAATTAGGCACAGTAAGAGATTAACAACTGATAATAAAATAGAACAATCATAACAGTATACAGTAACAAAAGTAATGTGAATGTGGTCTCTCTCTCAAAATATCTTTTTGTCCTGTGCTCACCCTTGTGATGAAGTGAGCTGATAAAATGCCTACATGTTGAGATCAAGTGAAGGGAATGACGTAGACATGTGACAGAGAATTAGGGCACTATTGACTTTCTGATGATAAATCAGGAGGATCATCTGCTTCCTGACTGAACCTATAGAAAGTCAAACTGAAGATAAGGGGGGGCCTACGGTAGGTTCATGTGCAAGGGTAGATTTCTTTTGATGCCAAAACCTCATGAGAGAGAAAATACAGTGATTGCCAAATACCGCTCTGGGTATCATTTAATTTTTTAATAATTGCACTGTGTTTCCCGCTCTATCATTTACAGGTTTTCTCTCTGTATTGACTAAGAGTATATTTTCCCAATTCTGTAAATGTATCTAATCCAGGTGTGTATGAAGTTAAATTTACACACTACAACAAGTCCTCCACAGAGAGGGTTGTAAACTGAGAGAGTGGCACAACTTGTGGGGAAAGTGCTCTTATCAAATTGGATCTTAGAAATCTATATCAGCTTCTCAGTGTGTAGTAAGCATTACTTCTAAATGCCACGCAGTCGTAAAGATTTGAAGAGATACTGTGTTATCACTGAGAGGGATGTTTTTAAGCTTATCAGATTTATCCTGTTCACAAAATATCTTAGCATGCTGGAAGAATATGTTTTTCAGCAGCGGAGTCAGCCATTTTCTCCTTTGCCAATGACATGTGACTGGATGAAGGGATAAGCCATTCTGATCAATAGTTACGGAATGACTGAGAGATTTTGGCCAATGGCTTAATCTTTTTTTTTTTTTTTCTTGAACAATTTGAGGAGCTTATGTAAAAGTTAAGTATCCTGGGTTTACAAGTATCTTTTTAGTTTGAAGTTTTAACGTTTTGTTTATGACTGTCATTAGACATTAGAGCTTTGCCATTTTCACTAGGTGTTACACATTTATGAAACCATATAAAGTATTGCACGGTCTTTTTTTTTTAAGATTTTATTTATTTATTTGACAGAGAGAGAGACAGTGAGAGAAGGAACACAAGCAGGGGGAGTGGGAGAGGGAGAAGAAGGCTTCCCGTTGAGCAGGGAACCCCATGCAGTGCTCAATCCCAGGACCCTGGGATCATGACCCGAGTCGAAGGCAGATGCTTAATGACTGATCCATCCAGGCATCCCTGCATGGCCTTTTTTTTTGTTGTTGTTAGAACGCATTCAGATGAAGCCAACATGTGCTGATTTAGAGTTAATGTTTTTCTCTCTATTGTCATTATTTACACTGAGAGATGTAGCATTTGTATTTGAACATGCCCCTCATTTCTCATCTCATTCTTATAAAAATAATGTGACCCATTTTAAAATTAATTGCATTAAATTTAATGAAAATGTACAGTTGTCATGTGGTAAAAAAAAAATTGCAATTACTAATGTCCTTTCCAAAAAACATGATGAGAATTCTTATCCAAAACTTGGTTGAAACTTTTCCTTAAAGTAAATACCATTCTCCTGTACTTCATGTTTAACTGCAGAAATGTGTGTACCTGTACAATAAAATGACACATTATGGTGTTATCCTTCTGATATTAAAGTGACTATCAGACACCAGAAAATTTAATCAGACACAATGATCAAAAAATTGAGTCTTCCATGTCATTTAATGTCACTGGATATAATCATCATATAAATTGCTACTGGTCATCGTATTTGTTGAACTATAAAAGGAAGCATGCACTGCACTCTAATTTTCGTTTCTGGTTAGTGTTATTTGATGTATTTATT
Source organism: Callorhinus ursinus (assembly GCF_003265705.2). Classification (NCBI taxonomy): domain Eukaryota; kingdom Metazoa; phylum Chordata; class Mammalia; order Carnivora; family Otariidae; genus Callorhinus; species Callorhinus ursinus. The sequence goes on along the minus strand of NW_027397074.1, from coordinate 14,944,312 downwards.
TGGAAAAAAATCATGGTTGATATTCAGTATATTGATTTTATTTTATTTACTTTTTATTTTTTTAATTTTTTAAAAGACTTTATGTATTAGAGAGAGAGAGAGAGAGAGAGAGCACAAGCCCGGAGAGTGGCAGGCAGAGGGAGAGGGAGAAGCAGACTCCCCGCTGAGCAGGGAGCCCGATGCAGGACTCGATCCCAGGACCCTGGGATCATGACCTGAGCTGAAGGCAGATGCTTAACCAGCTGAGCCACCCAGGTGCCCCGTATTTTGATTTCATTATTTCCTAGTTAGTTGCAACTTGCAGTTTGAAAAACATTGCCCTAACAACACTGAGTCATCTGCTTTGGGAGGACAAGAATAAGGACCTACTGTAGGCAGTGATGACCCAGAATAATGCATGGGAAATAAGTGTGCAGCCTGCCCTACCACCACTTACCCAAGCCTACCCGTCATGGTGTGCCTGCCTATCTTGGGTCCAGGGTTTGCTCTTCTTCTCAGGGGAGAAGCTTGGTGGAGGAAATGGACCTACATCATGGGTAGGTGAAACGCATTCTGTATTAAACAACCTAAGCTTTCAATTAAAAACATGACTAAGAAGTCAGGGATCATAAAAAATTTGAGGAAAAAAGCCCAAATGGTATGTCCAGACAGAGTCATTTTTATTCAACCTCCTCAGCATGGACCAAGCCTCCTGATCTGGCGATCCATGTTTTTATTAGGTTTTGTTGTGTTTTCGTTCATTATTTCCTTATTTCTTTTCTTTTTGGAGCTTCTTTTAGATGAATGCTGAATAATCCTCTATGCCTACTATGAATAAAGAGCAGAACTCTTCTCCTTCTGAATCTCATTTCTTATGTCATCTATGCATGTGTGTGCTTTTTTTTAAAGGAAACCTTGTATGTATGGAATGAACCTAAATGGTGCATTAAAGGAATTTCTTTGCCTGAGAAAAAGTTGTCAACCTGTGAAACAGTTGACTTTTGGCTGAAAGTGGGAGCAGGAGTGGGAGCATTCACCGCGGTTTTGCTGGTGGCTCTAACTTGCTACTTCTGGAAAAAGAATCAGAAGTAAGTAATCTCATTGGAGTGACCATGTAAGAACTGAAGGATCTCTTTTGTTGTGAAAGTTTTAGACCTAATTATTATTACATCCTATAGTTTTTCTCAGAGAGACAAGAAACTGTTCCTACAAAGGAGTTAGAGGAAAAACCTTAAAGGAAACAGAAATGATTATTATTCTGCTAATAGATGATAGAATGTTAGAGGTGATTGAATTAGACCCATTTGTTACAAAATAGAGAAAAATGGAGGCTCTGGGTGCAGAGGTGAATGGGAGCAGAGCTGAGATCAGAGGTCAGGTTTTCTCTATTTTTCTTTTCATGACAACATTGTGTCTTCTAGCTCCAATATTTCTTTTTCAGTTTCTTGTGAAACAGACTAAGTATCTGGGCAAATATGCTCTTTATTTACTCAGGACCTCAGGAATCTAAGGTTGAATATTGAGCCTATTTCCTGAATATATATGAATCTGTTTATGAGATTTGATTCTTCTAAAATAATTTATATATCGGCAGAGCTCTGAAACTTCTATATTGTAATATCTCAAGGCCATTATAATATCCACGGTGGTGAGTAGGAAGAAATGAGTTATATACAGAAACAAGACCAGGTCACTTACCTATTTGGTATTCTCATCCTTATGAACTAAACTATGGAAATTCATATAATGCCTGAGCTTCCAAATATTTATATATTAAGAAAATACGTTCAGACTTCAAGATTTCTCTTTGTTTTTCAAAAGTTCTTCATAATTGGACCATTTAATCAATGTAAAATAACTGATAAGAGTTAACTATACTGCCACAGTTCTCTGAAATCCTGGAAAAGATTCGTGTGTAGATGGTAGATTAATGAGAACACATAGTGCTTTGGCTATAGGTCAGGGACATTGGTTAGCAGAGCAACTATACTACAAGAGCATTTAACGACCTGATGTATGACCACCTAAAGTTAGTATTAATTTGCACTAAATAGCCACTTTATTTATTTACCACATAGACTGGAGTACAAATATTCCAAATTAGTGATGACCACTAACTCAAAAGAGTGTGAACTCCCAGCGGCAGACAGTTGTGCTCTCATGGAAGGAGAAGACAATGAGGAAGAAGTTGTATATTCCAATAAACAGTCACTACTGGGAAAACTTAAATCCTTGGCAACAAAGGTGAGAGCAGAATTTTAACCTGGTATTACTGTGCATTTATTAACGACGGGCCAGAGTAAACTCATAGTAGCTTTCATGCAACGTTGTCATTTGGTCTGTCTCTCTCTCCATAGTATTTATCCAACAGAAATACTCTTAGAAGTACACAAGGATGTTGGAGAGGGTATTTGTTGTGGTGACTGCTGTGTATTGTGTAAGACTGATGAATCACAGACCTGTGCTCCTGAAACATAATACATTATATGTTAATAATAAAAAAAAGAGAAAAAAAAGTACACAAGGATATAAATATAAGAATATTCACCGCAGCATTGTTTCTGCCCATCCCCCTCTGGTTAACAGAGTAGAAACAACCTTACACACCATGAAGAAGGAGTAGATAAGAAATTTCCATATATCAAAGTAATGGAATCCTGTGCAACTATGCAGCTATTAGAAATGGACATATGTATGTCCATAGGTCCAAGATAAGTAAAGTAAAAACAACACACAGACTATTACATCTATTAAACATCCATTTATGTCAGTCTTTGCAAAGCAGACTATGAACAATGGCTGCTTTGGGGGAGTCTTGAACCAATGGGAGTCTTTAGTTTTTGAAGTGGTACATTTTTATAATATTTGAATTTTTACAAAGATAATGTGTTTTCTAATATTAAAAATTTTAGGTTAAAAAAGATCTTATTCACTCGTTCTTTTCTTTTTTTTGTTTTTTTATTTTGTAACATGGTTTTTTCACATAGAAAAAGTAAAAGTTATATAAGCTGTTGAGGTATTAAAGATAACTTATCAGATGCCATCACATTTGTCAGCTTTGAAATGATTACGGTATCCAAACAGATTAACAGTAAGCCTTAAATATTATTTGTAAACACATTTTATTGACATTCTTCACCATTGACTTAAAATATGAGAAATTACCAGTGTACCTACACTCAGCATTAAAAATAGAATGAAACAGAAGAATGTGTTTCAAATGATTTTCGGCAGGAGGGACAAGTGACAAAAGATTACATTTATTGAGAATGTTTTAGTAACTATTTCCTTTTGTTCTCCCAATTTAAGCACATAAATGTATTATAAGGGATAATTTAAAAACAAAATGAATAAGCCATATTCCCTTTCTAAAAAACATAATGGTTTTATGTTTTTTCACTGCGGTACTTTAGGAAGGATGTTTTTGTTATGGAATAACAAATGTATAGTTAGTGTCAATAACTGAGATTTCACCCGACTTACAAGATAACAAACGAATCTGCCACTGTATCATGGACAATTTAGGAGACACAAGACTCCTGGTCAGAGACAAAGCACAGCTCAGTGCTCACAGCAGATGCCCTAGCCAGGGTATTAACATTCATACCAGTTCCCCAAATCCCACTTTCCTCAGGGTTCTGTGGACAGGAACAGATGAAATTTGCACACTCAGTGGCTTGCATTACAGGAAAGGAACTCTAAGCTTTGGGAACCTGATTGTTTTAGAATGGGCAGGAATCATGCCAATCCTTTCCTCCAAAGAGAGATACTACTGTTACTGTACTAGACAGGTAGTGTGTGTGTTCATTGCTTCAGAGGGACACACCATCCTGCCATTTGCTCTGGAAAAATACAATTCCTTAAGCTTCCAAGGCTGCTTTCTATACAAAAATCCTTAAAAAGATAATCTTGAACAAAGGGAAATCATTGTCTTGCTCATAAGATCTACAAAAATGCAAAAGAACCATGGAGAATTATCTCCTCAAAATATCCAAACCTAATTTCTGCACCATCTTGGCTCTGGTGAATTTTCCCACTAGTGTACCATGCTATCCACCCCTCTTTTAAATCTGTTTGACTGAGGCTGGGTTCAAATCTGGCACATTTACAGCATATATCATGTAAATAAAGCTACTACCATTAGGACCCGAAACAGCAAGATGAGATGAACCTGCATTATTAACCTCAAACGTATCCCCAGGGTCCCAGATCCAACTAGCTGAATAAATCCCATAAACCATGAGGGTCCACCTTAAAAAGCTAGAGAGTTTTAAGTCCTAGTACTGACTTTTCTACTCAGCCTGAGACCTTTCCATTGGCACTGAGATCTTTACTCCATAAGATTCATGTGGAAGAAGGTCAAAGATATTTTCAGAATTTTGCAGACCCCAATACTCCCACTTTTGTTTACGTGGCCATGGTAGGGGAACTTGGTGAGCGGTACACTCAACCAAGTGGTCCCTGTCTTTTGATCTAGGATGATGGCATTCCAGATACCCAAGATAGATGAGTGCCTCCACAGACTGTCTTGACCCTCGAGGGTGAAGTTGAGGGCAATTATATCATCCATAATGATGTTTGAACCATGAGTTGATGTTGACCTAAATGTCATCAGAGGCTGAGGTGGTGTCATGCCATACTCTAGCTAAAGTCAGGGACAAATTTTTTACCACATTTTCTAATTGAATAACTGCCTATAGGGTGAATATGAATAACATCAGTTATCCCTTTAGAAACCTCTGAATAACCAACAGTGGTCTCATTTTGAAAATCCTTGCAGTTGTCTAAAGGTTAATGATATTTTGGGGCTATTTCCATAAATAGTTGAATTATGACCTCTTACTACCACTTCTAGGGTACAAATGTAAGCCACTATGTTTTTAGGAGAGAAGTTAATGCCTGGCTTTTACACAAGAAGTACAGTCCTGAAGATACATAGGGTGCCTTTGGAAAGAAAGTATGATAGACAATTGTTGGAGACACCAAGTGGGACCTACATTAATTAGGCAATACAGGCTGATGGTGCCTGCAACCTCCTTGCAGCTAGTAAACCTTAGGGTTCCCAGTTCACTTCACATAATTGTCTCTCTTCTTTGTCTTTGAGAGACTGCTTAAGGGCACTCAGCCCCACTTTTCCTGTTGTTCCATGCTGTAAACTGGATGGTGCTTTTTCACTCCATGGAATGACTGAGCAATGGCAATGGGAATGTTGGTGTTGGTGTTATTTGGGGCAGAAGCTGGGGCCATTCCCTGCTGTTTATTACAGATTTCTCAGTAAGTTTAAAGGGACTTACTTAAGGTTAGAACATCTGGTGGGTATGGTAGACCTAGTAGTTAATTAAATTTTAGGTACTTGGCAACAGTTTGAGAGGGGAACACTAATGCATTATCCTTCATAGAAGGTGACAGGGTGGCTCTGAAAAACAAATTATCATTAATATCCCTCCATCCTTCATATCTCTCGGGGTCTAAGGTATATTCTCTCCAGGCACCTCATTACCAGGCTGCATTATTGATCTTCTTCCATTGCCACAAAGTCAATTTTTCCCATTGCAGCTAAAACTTCATCTTATTTCCACTTATCCCCTTACTGACACCCAGACCTATGTACCAGAACATTCAAGTGCAAGAGGGACAAAGGCATTTAAAAAAACTTATGATGGAGACCAAATATGTCTTCTCTCTTTGTTTGTGTGGGCTACGGTAGGAGGTCTTGATGAGCTGTGTAGTCAACTAAGTGGTTATTATCCTTCTGATCTAGAATCATGACAATTCAATAAAGCAATACAGATGGTTACACTAGAATTATATTTGAATCTCCTAGACTTCCTTCTGGCAGAGCTACCACAAGACATCCTTCGGGTTGCTTTTGAGTAAAAAGGACACATCATGTCCATGAGTGGTCAGGGTAGAATTCTGGATTTTTATGTAAGTGTATATAACCATATATAAGTACGTATAACCTTAACCTTCTTACTGATAATTATGCATGACACAGCCAAGAGGAGATGATCCCTTTTTGGGGACAACCATGTTTAATAACTGAACGACCTTATTAAATGTGTGGACCAGGAGGAGGTAGGGTGGAGATAGAGTCAAATCTTTTTGATTCATTTTTGAGAAGGTCCTTGTCATACTCAATGATACCTTTCAACAGTATGAAGTATTGAAGGTCCACTGAACACCTCTACTCTCAGCCCATTTTCAGGTAGCTTTTGTGATATAAAGGGTACCATTGTTAGACTGCAAAAGATCCATAAAGTCACAAACATGAAACACATTTTTTTCAAGGGTCATAGTGGTGTGGCTAGAGTTAGTGGATCTGACTGGAATAGCAACCCCATAACGTGAACAGGTGTCAAAGGGTAAGGCACTATTGATAGCCCAAAGAAGTGATCAGAGGTGTGACCACATCACTTTGCCATGGAAAAACTTGTCAGTTTTTGGCATGAATCCCAAGTCTTGCATGCTTGGTAACTTCTGCATCTGAAAAAGAGTCCTTTACTTTGTGCCCAGTGTGTGATGGTGGATTCGTTGCTATGGCAGGCAGAAGGATGGGTCCATGCAGCATTTGTGTCAGTCTGTCTGATGCAGTCTCTGTCATGTGCTTAATTCTCTTCGATCTTTTCAGACCATGGGTCCTTAATGGAAGTATCTACATGAGTGACCCAGATTATTTGATCAGCTGAGATTTGTTTCTGGAATTTGTTGCCCCAGAGAGAAGTAACTGATGTGTCAGTCTATAGTTTTCCAAGTGGCAGACCAAATAGTTTGACTCTTGCCGATTGCTCAAGAGTTAGTGGTGATCTGATAAGGTTTATCAAGGCCACAGCTATGAGAATGGCTTTGGGTTCTGCCCACTAAGCCAAGCAATTTTGTAGGTTTTTAGTTATGCATACCTGGTACTGAGATGGGACAGCTACAGCAGCTGGTGGATACCCACTGGGTTTCAACTCAACCAAACCATCAGTGAACCAGGCCCAGGCATGACGTAGAATTTAGATGAACCAAGGACTGGAGCCAGTGGCTTCGTTTTTGGTGATGGGGTAAGGGATAAAGTTTCCCCAAAAGGGTATTCTGCCATTTTTTCATATGAGGTTGAGATGCTGCTGGCAGGACCAGCTGCATTCTTGAATATATCATTTGTATTTGACAAGGGAGGCTTATTAGGTCTTTGCCACCTTGCTGACCCACCATGAATGTGACTATCAGGCTGTAGAATCACAAGATGCACATGGCAATGGCTTTCAGTTTTGACAAGAACTCAGTAATAAGCTAATAGCTGCTTTTCAGAAGAGCCCTACCTGGTAGCCATATCAAGGTGATGAATCTAAAATCCCCAAAGGTGCCTCTGTGTGAAGGCTCCTTCCCATTGCCAAGTCTCTAATTGGCAGAATCATTAATCACCGAGAATTCTATCACAAAGTGGTCATTAGGGCTGTGAGGCCACAAAGGTGGAGAACGTGATTCAACTTGCTGGACAGTTTTTAACGTAGCCTGTTAGTTTGGGCCCACCTCAAAAGATACTACTTGGTAGGTTAGCTGATGTCAAAGAGCAGGTAGCATATTCAAGTGAGGCCATGCTGTCTCCAATAGCGAAGAGTCTAGTCAAGTGCTGGACTGTTTTTCCATGACTGGCAGATAGGGTGAGCATTGCAACTATGATCACATAGTCTCAAGAAACTTTACTTACTTAGTTTCCTGAATTTTGTGGTGGTTTATCAGCCATCTTTGTTGGCAGAAGTCTGACAATACAGGCAATGCTGTTGAGATTGAGGCTTTTGATTTGACACCGACATTGCATCATTTATGTTGTGACACCTTTCGGCATCAGCAGGTAGAGAAACTTGTGTGTAATCCTGACACAGAGATTTGTTGCAGATGGCAGAGGGATTAGGAACCCTTGCAATGCCCTTCTAGCTCTCCTCTCTGTGGGACTGCTCTTGACCATGGGAATCTCTTCTGGTACTTAGCAGATGCGGAGATATACCCATGTACCATCAAGTCCTGTGGATTTTCGGATGTAGAAGCAACAACAGCAGCATCTTGGATAGTCCTGCAGAACCCCTCACACAAGGTCACATTATCTTAGCTTCCCTGCTGAGAACCTTGCTTAAACCCCATTAGTGGAATTTACACGTCCCTCTCCTATCACAGGTTCTGGTAGGATGCTGACTTTGGTGCCTGCAATGAAGAGTCTTAAATGTTTGAATCCTTCCCCTCCTCAAGACTCCCAAGCCAACTCAGGTGGTTGTGCCTGGCCTTCAGGCCCTCTTGGTGACAGGAAAACTAATCACCTTTCCCCGGAAAGCAGCCAAAGTCAAGATAGATGGGGAGGAAGAGGTTAAGGAGGTAGAGAAAGACACTTTCTGTGACAGCAAGCAAACGCATTTGCTTTTGCTTTTAAGCAGCATAGCAGTTACTCAAGCAAACTTCCGGTGTTTTCGTCCACCTAAAATCCTATGTTGAATAGCAAGGTTATCATTCCCGACATCATCTATTTCAGCTTTGGGACTCCTTCTTGTCTCAGTCCAGCCAGATTGATTTCGGGCTGAGGCTAGAAGTGTGTTGTCTTTTTGTTGATTTAGGCTTATGTTGATTTTGCATATTGGGGCCTTTTTTAAAAAAAAAAAAGGGAATCCACCTTACTTCTTGCTCCATTTTCATAAATCTAAATTATTGCCTGGTTTTAAAATAAAGAATAGGGGAAGTTTCCAGGCTAGGGCTGATCATATTAACCTATTAAGATTCCTTTGGGTCAGTTTATCATTCTGCAGTGACTTTCCACATTGTACACCTAATCTGGGGCAGTAAGAGCCCCAGTGCTAGTCATTCCCTCACTAGGTTTTTCTGTGGGAATTCCTCAGGGAAATCTGCTAAAGAAGGCCAATCTGTTACTGCAGATGGGACTCACTACAAAATCTCTTGAGACCTTTTTGAACACACCCAAAGTTGGCGTGACAGAGTGCAAGAGGTATTTAGCGCTAGGATGGCCTAGCTGTTGCCATTCTTAATGATCATTGATTCCTGCCACCTTATGTCCAAAGAGAATCAGCAAAAATTTTAACAGTTCACCTAATTTTGGCCCATAAGTGATTTCTATTTTTTCTTTAATGGTCATTGTCGGTGCATGTCTCTGTAACCTCTGTCTGAAAGGGGGTGAAACCTTTTCCTATCAGGGTGCATTTTAATACTCCTTGTTACCAAGGGGCACACCTGCAGCTGATTGCCTGATTGGTGAGGAAGTCCTCTTGCTCAGAGGAGAATTAACATCCAGGCCACCATGCAGGCAGCTGAACGATGAACTCTTGGAACCACTTCCCAAAATTCAGCCTACAACCACCTCCCTGGCTCCTTTCCACTTCCAGGCAGTGAAGTGGAGAACTTTAATTGCCTTGTGGATCATACAGTTTGCTCACCATGTTTGTTGCTAATTCTCATGGACTTTGCTCAAATCTTGTTAACCAGTTTGTGAGGCTGTCATCCTTATTCTTCTAGAAAGACACCTGTCTGTCAGTTTCCCATCTCATCAGCAAAACAGTGAAGAACTACGAAGGTTATGATATTGCAATATACTTACTAGCCACCAAATTAGCCTGCCGTAGTTTCACGGACATTTTGAAGAAAGGAGTCTCCTGGGTCAGAAACAAAACAAGCCTATTATTCACAGCAGTAGCAGTGGCCAAAATGACAGTGTTTCTCTTGCTTCCTCAAGCCCCACTTCCCACAGAGTGAGGTGGCTTAGGTGATACACAGTGTGTTATACTGTAGAACAGGAGCCCTTAGCTTGGGGAATCTGAATCTCCCCTAACAGTGAGGAAGCAAGTCTGCCATTTGCTCCACAGGAGGAGAGAGTATCAGGGCTGCAAGCAAACTTTGCTTGTGTTCTTTGAAGGCTCTTTGTAATATAAACAGCTTTGAGAAGATTGTGTACCATAAAGGACAATTAACGTCTTCCTTAGAAGACTTGCAGAAACACAAGAGACCCGTGGAGAATGATCGCTCATCGTCAGTATATGTAGACTTCTCTTACCTGATTTGATCTTATGAGTCCCTCTTTGTAAGGGCATTGTCTTATAATGGAGGAAGCAGTCAGGTGCCAGGTAGGATTTTGAGGAGAAAGTGACCTCTAAGCTGAATGAAAAGAAAAAGTGGGAATTGCAAGTATTTTTTTTTTTAAGATTTTTATTTATTTGACACAGAGAGAGAGCACAAGCAGGGGGAGTGGCAGGAAGAGGGAGAGGGAGAAGCAGGCTTCCCGCCGAGCAGGGAGCCCGATGCGGGACTCGATCCCAGGACCCCAGGATCATGACCTGAGCCGAAGGCAGACGCCTAACCGACTGAGCCCCCCAGACACCTCGGGAATTACAAGTATTAATAAACTTTGAAGTCTTTCTCATATTGCAGTACCTCCTTTGTTATTTTATGGCCAGAGAATTGAAAGCTTGAAAGATTACTGAAAACAGTCACAGGAAACATGGAGGATAAAGTCTTTCTCCCTCTTTTTGTTTTGAATAGCAATTTTAATTGCCATAATGATTAAAAAAATCATTTAAATGAAAATTTAAAAAACTCTGGAAAAGTAGAAGAATTGTACAACGGTACAGCCACATACCCACTGCCTAAATTTTACTATATTTGATTTATTACCTATCTTTCTAAATCTCTCTCTCTCTCTGTTCATTTACAAATAAATCCTTTTTGATGCATTTCAAAGCAAGCTGCAGGATTCAGTGCATTTCACGCCTAAACACTTCAGGATATGTATAACTGATGAGAGAATTCAATATTTTCAGTTTTTTTCTAAGGGACATTGTTTACATAGAGTGAAATGCACACATAATAAGTATGCAACTTGATGAACCCTTGGGAAGTGCATATATTTGTGTCACCCCAAATCCTATCAAAAAATAGAATATTAAGCTCACTCCTGAAAGTAGACTCATGTCCTTTTGCCTGCAATTGATCCCCACCCTCAACCCTCAGAGGAAACTACTGTAGTAATCTTTTTAAACTGTAGTTTTGTCTGTTTTAGAACTTCATCTAACTGTAACTACACAGTGTATAGTATTTTGTGTAAGATTTCTTTCACTCAGGAAAAGGTTTTCGAGATTTATCTACCCTGTGTTAATCAGTGGTAGATTTCTTTTTATTCGGGGTTAACATTCTGTTGTATGGATATGCCAAAATTTGTTTAGCCATTCTCTTATTGATGAGTACTTGGGCTATTTTTAATATTTAGCTATGCATGAAACTGCTATTAATACCATCGGACAAGTCTTACTGTGTGTCCCATTTAAAAATTTTGTTATGCCTGGCTCTGTGGAGCAAAAATGGTTGTAAGTTTCTTAACTGTTCTGTCATTTAAGATTTGCTTTATCTTATATATGCTTACTCCTGTCCTAAAGGTTAGAACTCATTTGGTATTTTCCTCCCAATCCATTGGACTTACGAGGTTTTATTTATGGGTTGACTTTTCTTGACTTTTTTCAGCAACTTTAAAAATGTATCTTCAGGGTTTTTTGTTTGTTTTCTTTTCTTTGTTCGTTCTACCATCATTCATGGGATACTATCTGATAGACACTCTGCCCGGTTTTGGTGCTATGTCAAATTAGATAGTTTCTTATGTCAGAGACTATCTAGTTTATTGGGACATGGCACATGCACATCATTCACAGGCACTTACCAAAATCCATTGTGACAAGAGCATAGAGAAGGGAGTGCAATAAGGTAGTGACAGGTAAGGAGAAGCTTCTGGGAAAAGTTGGCTTTTGAGTAAATTCTTGAATTTAGAACTCAGACTATGGCATCTTTATTTAATGTTTGAGTACACTGATACCTAGAGAGGTTCTGCTATTTGTCTAAGAGAGGGTTAGGTAGGAGTTAAAAACCCATCTCCTGAGTTCCAATCCAGTGTTTTCCTTTCTGAAATGTGGCATTTCAATACATTTGCATAAGCATTGACAGCCTACCATGTACTAGGCCTGGAGTAAAGTTTTGGGAATTTAAAAAATGAATAAGCTACGATTCTTGTCATCCATAAGTCTCAGTTAGTGGTGCTAAGTACACACACACACACACACACACACACACACACACACGTGTAAGAACATGTATATCCCACCATCTCAATAATAGCAAAATCCCATGTGAACAAAGAGAACACAGCATCTAAAGCCCTATGACGCTAACATGATTTTATAAAGTGTTTTCAGTGTTTTCTTTCAAATCGTACCTTGAGGATCACCAACAGGCTTCTGCCTCTCCCCTCAGGAACATATTGAATCAAATCTTCTCAAGGAAAGACCATAAAAATCTCAGATTTCCTTTTTAGTTTACTGCTGGTATCCTAAAGCTCTTTCCCATGATACAGTGCAAGCTCCTTGAGGACAGACATTTTGTATATCCCTAAAGTCTAGTCCTGTTCCTGCAGTGCATTGGGGCTTAGTAAACACTGGAATTATCAATGGTTATTTCAATGAAGTGAGGTCTGGTCATCATGAGGCTCCAGGCAAACTTCTTCAGAGTGATGGCGTGCGAGCACTGAGGAGATGCACGGTCTGCCCTCGTGGGGGCATGTCATCTCAGCGCAGACAAGGAAAAGGGAGACAGTGGTGTTCACATGGTGACGTTTTTCCTATACTCCTTTCCCTGTAGCCCGAAAGCTCGTCTGAGGTCTTGGATTTCTCCACTCAAATGAGAGAAAGACAAAAGTGGCCTTATTCTTTCTGACAGATACTCAGGGTCTGCTCACTTTTATTTTCTCATTTCACTTCTCTACTTCAGACACGCATCTGTTTGCACCTAGGATTGGTCCGCCTATTTCCTTTATTTTAAAAACAACCCTAGTTCTCTTCATTGTTACTCTCTTTGAAAGCATAGTACCCCCCCCCCCAGTTCAGCAGACTCCACAGAAAGTTTTTTCTGACTTTCACAGTGAAACCTGGGAGAATTCTCTTAATTCTCTTTTTCCCCATTAAAGAAGTGCTTATTTTAATAGGCTGCATTTTGAATGTAATATGTAACAAAAGCCAGCAATGATGTATCTGAGTTAAAATTTTGATTTGTTATCTAAGATGACTTGTTTTTAATATCTTTGGAAGGTGTATACCCAAAAGGTTTTCCTAAAACATGTCAGGGAACCCAAATGATCTTATGTCTTACTGGGGTCCTCCTTATTTATTTCTGCTCTCCTTCTTACTATGTATCCTATGTTATCTTGCAAATATGTAGCTTCTGTCAGACCTCTTTTGTCCAAAATTCTTATGGCAAGGTCATCTGTTTCAGCACCTAGGTCAGATGTCCCCTTAAGAAGGGTCTGGTCTCAGTGGTTTCTTCACAAAAATTTGTGAAGCTCTTATTTTTTGGTATCTGTTGCGATCATGTGTTAGCTTCTATTTTGGATTGTCTGTCTTATCTCCTGGATGTCAAAAGCATCCTTCAGGGTGGGCACACTATCTGTTTTATATCTGCCACTCTCCTTTAAATGTAAAATCCTAATCACACCTGGCATGTATGTAGATTAAAATGATTTCCAGAACTTTCCTTCTGGACACATAAGATCCTAAAATCTTAGTGGAATTTGAATGAGTTCATTTTGTTTCAATTTTTTTTTCTTCATAGGAAAAAGAAGACCATTTTGAATCTGTTCAACTGAAATCCTCAAGATCCCCAAATATATGAAAAGACAGTGCTGTAGCCTTCAGACTAATGAACAAAGAAACCTGATCTCTAGTTCTACAGGACCGTAGCTTAGATTCTGTCTTTGTATCCCGGCACATTGGTGATCTCACAGAGGAGGGCCATGCCGCTGAAAAGGGAAGGAGGTTGAAACGTTTGATTGCCTTATCACATGGTCAAGTATTTTGCCAAAAATAGGAAAGCAAATGGCTTGGGTCTCAACTGAAGATGAAGCTCAACTCAGGAAGAGATTTATCTGTAAATAGACATAACTGAAACCCAAGGTTAAGCCCACCAGTGCACTGCTGATGCATGCCATATAATTAATGGGTAACTTTTATTCTTTATAACTTCTACATAAAAAGCGTGCTTTGGAGGGCAGATGTGAGCATATGCATTGTGATTCTATTTATGTCTTTTCTTTGTTTATAGTTTGGGAGAAGATTGGAAAAATTTTAAGGTATAGTTTTTTCCCATTATTTATTTTCCTGACAGACCTTAAAACATCTTTTCTATTAAAAAATGATGAACAAAGAAAGACAATAAATTTTTCATTTTTCCATAGGGTCTTTCTTGATTTCAGAAGCCTAAGTAAGCAGTAACTTTTCAGGAAGAATAAACATGTAAACATGTGCTTGGGTTACCTAAACTTACATTCGCCTTTGAAATTTCATCCTTGTTGGAACTGGTAAGAAGGGCTTGACTGAAAGAGTTGAAGGAGTATTAAAAAAAAAAAAAGCAAAGAGAATCCTGTCATTCCATTAAAACAAACAAGCTCATGGTATTGTGGAAACCAAATGGCTTAAGACCATTTATGTAATACTTGAAGTATAATTTCAAATGAGTGAGAAAGCTTGTTTATCAAATCATGTGCAAAATCAAGAAGAAGAAAGTGGGATGGCTTGTGTATAACTACACATAACAGTGCAAAGGTATTGGGATAATTTCATGGTTTGCAGAAAATCAGTGGGATATTGGCCCTATGTCAAGCGTCAAAGTTATATGGTTATTTTTCTGCTAAGACATTGAGGATTATGACTTCCATAGAAGTTTTTCTTTTTGAGTATATAAGGCAGGAATTCAATTTTGGGAAATTGCGTCTAATTGTATTCATAATAAGAATGTGGTTGTACCATAAGTAGTTAGGAAATACATGTTGTTCTTATCTCAAAAGTGATCCAGGTGATGGTGATACTTCCTCTGACGGATGGATTACCAGAATTAGCACGACTTGAATATTACCTGTTGAAAGAAGTTTCAATGAAGTTGGATCTGACTAATTGTGTGTAAACATTTATTGTTTCAGAACTGGGAAAGAGGGGAGTTTACTGACCACTGATGATCTAAGGTCCTCTGGTTTGCTTTCAATAAACAGTAATCTTTGTAGAACTTAATCTAGATTTTTTTAAAAAGATGGGTGATTGCCTGAGAGGCAGGCCATAAGGGCAGGGTCTGTGAGAGTTTTGTCCCAAGTCTTTCAATGAGGTATGACTTGTAACATTTGATCGGCAGGTAATGTCTTCACTTTTATGGAAAGTGGGAGAAAAATAAATAATTGCAGTTATTCCTCTGGTGGGTAAGACACCGAACCATCCTGTTATCGTTGAATGAGTGTTCCTTTTGTGTACATCTTTGCTGTGGGATTCATGAGTATAGGTGAGGTTGCCATGGTTTTATTGTTTGTCGTGAAATTCAGGGAGGGCATCACTTAGCATCAGCTTTTTTTCACGTTCAGTTTCTTAAATCTTGTTTTTTAATTAGGAATTATTACAAGAAATTATTTTGGCATTGCTCACATTTATCCTGGTAACTGTGCTCTGATGAGCCTTTCCCCCTCTTGATCAAAATTTAAACAGAAGAGTGACAGTACATTGGAGATGCACCTTTTCAGAGGAGCCCTGGCAAAGGTGTCCAGGCTGGACAGAGTCAGGAGGTTGCACATAGTCACCTGTCACCTCTTCATCTTCGGCTGTGTTCCACGTGTATATACCAAGCCATAGAGATAATTGGGAGTTGCTCCCAGGTGGCTTCTTTCTTCTCCTGTCACTGGACTAAAATCTCTGACATGTCAAAAAATGCCTTAAATTTTAATGAACTCTCTGAAAATGTAGTTGGTATTGAAGAATTTATTTTATTTCTAATTTTAGATATAAAATAGATTTTGTCAGCTCAGTCCCATCTTTGGAAAGGAGCTGCCTTTCCCCTTTCCCCAGTGATTTGTCATTTTATTCTGAGCACTGAAGGAGTATGACAGAAAGAATATCAGGAAAATATTCAGACCAATCTACACTATGAAATTCACTGTAATTTTATGTCTTGCCTTTGCAGAGCTTAGTGGAATGTTTAAAGGCATAAACAAATTAATCATGTTTCTGTGACTTTTAGTAGACGTTTGTTGTTTCTTTCCCCTCATATATGGTAGAAGAAGTTATAGGTTATTTTTCTAAAAGGCACAGGTTTTGAAGCCTGAAATACTACATTAAGTCCATTGTTGCCTATAATATCTCCTAGCGCTCTGTCAAAACATATTTAAATCAGTTTTCCACTGGATGAGACCATGTCATCTGGGATAAATTACATCATGCCATTTAACAATGTTGAGCAATTTGATATGTGTCTGCTAGATTTAAAAGACTGAATTTTATTCTTGTTGACTTTTCCCCTTTTTGGTTACTAGTAAATCAAGCCCTTTCCAGGATTAGAAATGTTTCATAGTATTTTTGTGTAGAGTTTTGTGATTATTTTCTTCACAAGGAGAAAAGATGGTTTAATGGTTATATGGAATAATTGCTTGGGTCTAATCATTTATGAACCAGAGTGTCCAGATTCCCAGTTAATGGGTCATGATTGTGATTCTTCCAGACCAATTGGGTCAACTGTCATTTGACGTCTGTCAATAGAACTACTTCCTGTGGCTCATGGTCATTCCTAATAGAAGGCTAATGTGCCGATCGTTTCTCTCTTCCTCATGAAAGTAAATTTCCTGGAAGTTGGGGTAGGAAGATGACTTCACTGGCAAGGTTAAAGTCAGTGTATTGCTCACATTTATCTTTTTTGAACAGAAGATATGTAGAGTAGGTCTTCCTCTTGAGAGAAATTAAAATATCCTCACATCTCTTTTATCATAACTATGGATGTTATCTCATATTTACAGGATGAAGCCCTAAATTCAGGTTGCCCTAAAGAAAAGGTCCCAATGAACCAAGAGAGACTATGGACTCTGAGAAACAAACTGAGAGTTCTAGAGGGGAGAGGGGTGGGGGGATGGGTTAGCCTGGTGATGGGTATTAAAGAGGGCACATTCTGCATGGAGCACTGGGTGTTATAGGCAAACAATGAATCATGGAACACTACATCAAAAACTGATGATGTAATGTATGGTGATTAACATAACATAATAATAATAAAAAAAAGAAAAGGTCCCAAGATGAGTAAACTTAAAAAAAAAACAAACCAACAACAACAAAAAAAAAACACCTGTTGTATTCATTGGATGCTAAAATGGATTTCATCCTCACATTGCCTGGCCAGAGATGACACTCTTGCTGGATTTTATTTCTTTTAGCTTAATATTTTCAGATGAGTTTATTTTAGGATCATAAATGAAGTAAAACTTCAAGATGGGGACAAGTAATTGAAAATTGATAACACTATTGCAGTGGATATTGATGCTACCATCACAATTGATATTACTCTTGCAGTTGTCTAGGTCAGAGACCAGCCAACTTTTGCTGTAAAGGATCGGGTAGTAAATATTTTCAGCCTTGCAGGACATGTGGTCTCTGTTGCAACTCTGTAGCATGAAAGCAGCCACAGACAACATGTGAACAGATGGCGTGGCTGCATTCAAATAAAACTTTATTTATGTACACGGAAATTTGAGTGTCATTTAAATTTCACCTGTCATGACGTATTCTTCTTTGATTCTTTTCTCACCTATTTAAAAATGTAGAAGCATTCTTGGCTCCCAGGCCTTAAAAAAACAGGTACTGGACTAGGATTTGGTCTTCAAGCTATGGTTTGCCGACCAGTAGTTTTAATTGCTGCCACCCATGAGCAAAACTATTCAGGAGAATCTGCATACAGATTCTCGGCCCATTAGGTGGTTACCACCTCAAAATTTTCTCAAGTCTCTAGAGATGTTCAGGAAGAAAATAACCCATCACCTTCCCTTGATGAGAGCATGCTTGAGCAGAGGGAGGGGCAGAGGGACAAGCAGACTCCCACTGAACTCAGAGCCCGACACGGGGCTCGATCTCACAACCATGAGATCATGACCTGAGCTGAAATCAGGAGTCGGATGCTTAACCAACTGAGCCACCCAGGCTCAATCACCCACACAAAGGCAAAGCCAGATACTCTTCTGCATTCCTCTTGTAGTTTTGGGACTCACTTCTCAGTATTGATTAGCAAATGATAAAACTAAAGTATGTGAATAGGTTCCGATTCAACCAGCAAGATTGATTTAAACACCTTGTCTCGTTGGGATTTGTGTAATACTTATTGCTAAGGTAACTGGATTTGTAGATAATATTTAATCTTATATACGGATCCATTTAAAGGAACCATAGTATCCTCAAGTAGGGGCTCTTGATGTGTAAGAGTAGTTTCAATTTTTTCTTTTAAAGATTTTATGATTTGAGGAAGAAGGAACGCAAGCAGGGGAGAGTGAGAGAGGGAGAAGCAGGCTTCCCGCAGAGCAGGCAGCCTGATGCGGGGCTCGATCCCAGGACCCTGGGATCATGACCCGAGCCGAAGGCAGATGCTTAATGACTGAGCCACCCGGGCGCCCCAAGAGTAGTTTCAGCAGAGATTCTTGAGTCCCAGCACTGGAGAGGTTCACCTCATCCATTTGCCAGTGTCCAGGAAGCACACACCTTCATCCACACACGTTTACCAAATCCTATTTTAAGACCTACTGAGCTACAAAAGACAGTTAGGATTCCTTTAATAATGGTGGCTTGAGAAATGGACCTCCAATTAGCTTTTAATTTGTTGGAATTTTCCTCATCTTATTAATGAGTCTTAGAGAAAGAACCCTATCTAAAATAGCTTGTGGGTATTGGTAGATTTGGTGTACAGCAGGGCAATATTTCCTTTATCTCAGATGGCTGCTTTCAGATTACCAGTGGTTGGGTTAAATAAAAGAATTAAACCAGTGGGAGTTCTGAAAACCTCAACTTTGTGTCACAAGGCAGGAGTGATCATTGCCTTCTTCGCAGGTTTGGGCCTTTGTTTGTAGAGTTCCGGTGGTTTGAACCCACACTGGTGTTCCGTCTTCCTGGTACCTCACTTTTGTTGGCTTCTCCAGGCTTACAGTGAAGAGCTCTGGGGCCCGAAGCTATCAAGATGGCTAAGTGAGGAAAGCAGGGGCTAGCCCAGGGAAAATGGACGTGGAGATTGTAAAGGTGCACTGTCTGAATTACCTCCTTTCTCAGCGTCTCTCTTAATCTGTCCCCTGTGTGGTTTGCCAACCAGCTTGCCCCACAGCTTGAAAATGGGGCTTTTTAATTTTTAATTTTTTAAAGATTTCATTTATTTATTTGACAGAGAACACACAAGCAGGGGGAGCAGCAGAGGGAAAGGGAGAAGCAGGCTCCCCACTGAGCAGGGAGCCTGACGTGGGGCTTGATCCCACCCTGGGATCATGACCTGAGGCGAAGGCAGATGCTTAACCGACCGAGCCACCCAGGCGCCCCAGAAAATGGGGCTTTTTTATATTACCATGATGAATCTGGGTGGGCAAGAGAATCTATTAAGATTTAAGCTAGAGAGGACCCCAAGCATTTCAGAAACCGGAAACACTCAGAAGACCAACAATCATCACCCAGAGTGTGGTTATGGTATGTTAATGAGTAGGGTAGATCATGCTGCTTGGGTTCCTGAAATTCAGGAAGTTTTTGCAAAGATGGATCGGCTCAACCAGTTTTATATTCTGGAAGGATGAAATGTTCTTACCAGAGTTAAAAAAAAAAAAAACTTATTTGAAATGGCTTATGTAAAAATGATTTTATAGTTGCTGTTTTCCCATACATACTCTGAATATTTTTCAAAAGGTTATTTCTAGGGATCACGTGTTAGGTAATTCTCTTTCCAATAGGGAACAAGGCTTGGGGCAAGTAAGGAGAAAACGACGAGAATCGTCAAGTTACTTCGCTTCTGGTGTGCAGGTGGAGTGTGAAAGCTACAGTGGCCTGTAGATCAAAATCGAGCTCTCCAGTAGGCTATTCTCAAGATTCACCCATGCCCTCATTGTCTTGTTTAAAAAGATCCATGATCAGTTTGATTGTTTTAGGCGTCAGCTGTGTCTCTGAACCACCCATCTGATATGGCCTTCCTCCCTCTGACTGTCCTATTCCATCAATGGATTATGTTTATTCTCCATCAGCCTTGCCTCAGTCTTTATCTTGAACAGATTCTCATTGGGGGCATACTCACCTAGCACTCCCGCCACTGTCCACCACAGCAGGACGCTCTTCTACCATCTCAGGCCTTGAATCTACACCCCAGTCCTCCCCACCCACTCCCCCAAAATCCAGGTTCTTCTTTGAATATGAGTTCGGGGACTGGTTTGCACTGTTGTGCATTCTGGATGGATTGGTTAGGTTGCTGATCCAAATGCATTCAGAAGGGAGGAGAGAATTTCAAACATCTGACTCCTCACTGTATGTCCTTCAAGCCCTGGCTTGTTGGCTGTGTGCACCTGCTCACAATTTCTAGATGTTTTAAAAATAGCATCGGTACGTCCCGATGAACCAGGCCGTGGTTATTGAGCCCACGGGCCCTCCAGTCTCCTCCTCCTCCTTCTCGCTATTTTCCTCATTCACACTTCTTCCATTAGAATAATTTCCTGCCTTTATGTTCCTTAAAGCCAGGAACTACATCGAATGATCCCTCTTTCATGGGCTGAAGAGTGCCCCTCCCCCCAAAGGATACGTCTATATCCTAACCCCTGGAATCTGGGAATGTTACTTTATTTGGGAAAAGGGCCTTTGCAGATGTGACTAATATAAGGCTCTTGTGCTGAGATTATCCTGGACTATCCAGGTGGGCCCTAAATCCAATTACAAGCATGGTCATCAGAAACGCACAGAGGGGAAGCTAGACACACAGAAGGTGACGTGAAGATGGAGCCAGAGACTGGTGTGATGGGTCCACAAGCCAAGGAAGCTGACAACCCCAGAAGCTACAAGAGGCATGGGATGGATTCTCCCCTAGAACTTCTGGTGGGGGACAGTGCTGCCAACACTCTGATTTCGGACTTCTGGTCTCCAGAACTGTAAGAGAATAATTTTTCTGTTGCTTTAAGTAATCCTGTTTGTGGCAAGTTGTTAAGTCAGCCACAGGAAATGAATATGTTCTCTAGTCATGGTACCTGGAATACGACCTGGCAGGAAGATGAGTTCTTAGTGAATTTTCCTACATTGATAAACGATTTGTGACTGAAGGGTTTACAAGGGGAAGTAGGAAAGCGTGGGTACGAATAAGCCAGTTTTACTTTATCCACGCTTTGCCTGTTCACTCCTGTATTGAGCTTAGTAAAATATTCAAGTTTAATGACAAGCCTGTGTGCCTGAGTATTGTTCCTGAGACTTTGGAAATGCACTGGAACATAACATATCCTGCATTTTATTGCCCCATTTAGCTCTCAGTGGTGGGAGTGATTTTCCAATGGATTGACAGGATGCTTTCCCAGCCTCCTTCCTAGTAACTTCCTGGTTAGTTTAGAATATTTCTATTAGAATAGTTTCCTGTCTTTATGCTTTTGAAAATGAGAGCTATCCAGCCTTCCCTGGCAGGCCACAGTGTCTGCATGCCAAGAACCCTCTACTTACTGCATCAGAGGCCCATTTGGGCAAATTCTGGGCTGCCTACAGATGTGGCTTAAAGAAACTTGTATGTGTATTGTCACCTGGCCACTGATACAGCCGGATAGTTGTGGTATCCTCCAGTTCTGATCTTTGTAATCTGCAAAGTCCAGATATGCTCAGAACTCTCAAGCAGGGTAACAGCTTGTGTTCAGAGCATATATAGGTGTAAAGAGAAGCACAGTAGACAATTACATCCAACATTAAAAATAGAAATAATCTAAAGTCAACACATTCAGATTACTTGGAGTGATTAAAAAAGAATAAGCCATATCCACCATGCTGGAAAACCTTGAAGGTTTTATTCTCAATATTTTTACATTAATACAGATGCTTTTTATTTTGTGCTGAGAAAAACAATGTTACACATAATGTAACTTTAATATACAACATAGAAACTCATCCTAAATTAGTTACAAGGACCTACAAAAAACTTCATAGGAAAAAAAGTTACCTAATATTGCCACCATATTTTTGTTTAGACTGACCCTGTCAGACCCTGTCACCAATGCTCAGCTCTTGTAAACAATGGTTATTTCCATGTTCCGGGGAATCGTTAATAATAGGGGCACTAAAATCAGCCTAAAAAGTTCTAGCACATCACTACATACTGTACAGTCCTCAAAAATAATTTATCGTACTGTTTCTAAAAAAAGGTACTAGGGTTCTTTTGCTCTGTTCCCATATTCTGGAGCTGCACACGAGCACTTTTGTCTAACAGTCTAAAAACACGAGAACTGAACTGGAATTCACAATCACAGAGATGAGGTGGTGGAGTCGAGAACTTCCCGCCCATTGCACACCGTTGGGACATAGGTGCTTGCAGAAGCTGGAAAACAAAGCAGGTCAGAAAATTCAGTTTAACAATGGAATATTATGCAGCCATAAAAAGGAATGAGATCTTGCCATTTGCAACGACATGGATGGAACTGGAGAGTGTTATGCTGAGTGAAATAAGTCAATCAGAGAAAGACATGTATCATATGACCTCGCTGATATGAGGAATTTTTAACCTCGGGAAACAAACTGAGGGTTGCTGGAGTGGTGGGGGGTGGGAGGGATGGGGTGGCTGGGTGATAGACATTGGGGAGGGTATGTGCTATGGTGAGCGCTGTGAATTGTGCAAGGCTGTAGAATCACAGATCGGTACTTCTGAAACAAATAATGCAATATATGTTAAGAAAAAAAAAAAAAGAAGATAGCAGGAGGGGAAGAATGAAGGGGAGTAAGTCGGAGGGGGAGACGAACCATGAGAGACGATGGACTCTGAGAAACAAACTGAGGTTTCTAGAGGGGAGGGGGTTGGGGGGATGGGTTAGCCTCGTGATGGGTATTAAAGAGGGCACGTTCTGCGTGGAGCACTGGGTGTTATGCACAAACAATGAATCATGGAACACTACATCAAAAACTAATGATGTAATGTATGGTGATTAACATAACAATAAAAAATTAAAAAAAAGAAAATTCAGTTTAGTCAAATAAACCACATAGGTAATGGAATGGCTAATCCCAGACACGAGGTAAAATTAAGTTCAAAAACCCATTTTTAATTTAGCTTTGGAAAAGGCTGAGTGACTTAATGCTGTAGTAGGTCAGCTTTCTAAATGTGTTCTGCTCAAAATTAACTTCGTATCCTGGCGCATACCTCCACTAATGTCGTCCCTCTTGGAGAATTTGTGAGCATCATCATTGTTGAAAGGAGTCGCTTGTGGATTTAAAATTAGCTTTGGTAAGCTATAAACTGGTTAAGATAGAATGTGCAAAGTTGAAAGCTCACTGCAATTTTCTTAAAGATTGTTAAATTAATTAGAGTTTTTAGTACCTCAATTACTTTTGCGCTCTCTGGGCAGGGATGCCTCTTACATAGTCTCATGAGTCATCTGTGAATTCCACTGCCTTACAGAATGGTTTGATGCATTTTCATTGCTCAAGTGGATAACCTCTGTGAACACTCTAGCAAGGGCTGGGGTGCTGAGAACTCAGTTTCTTAACGATTTTCAGAAGGGGAGACGTTCCAAATGGATGAGGCTCTTGTTAATGACAACAGTGACGACAGTGTCAGGGTGTGAGTATAACATGGGTATGTATATTTGTTCTTTTTACGGCATTTAGTTTTCCTCGATGCAATTCATATCTCTTGTTTATTTAAAGGTTTTGCTTTTATGAGAAATCTACATACGGCTTTGTCTTTTTACTGAATGAGGACAAAAAAAGCAAGGAGCCCCCGTTCCCATGGGCTGCGCAACTATGTAGCCAAGAGAATCAGAGATGGCCTTTCATTTCCTTTTAGAGCTGTTTATGTTGCATCTCTTGGCCTGTCCATGATGATATGCTTTGCCGAGAAGGAACTGATCCTCTTGGCTACCCGACCAAAGCCCAGGTCAAGCTGACATCAGCTTTCCCATTCTTTAAGTGCCTATCTCTTGGTTAATAATCATATAAGCTCATTTCCTGCTGAAGTATTTATGCCTGATAGTGGAAATATTCTTGCCCCATAAAATGGCATTTTCCATAGGGTTTTCTTTAAACACAAAGCAGAAACTAATTACAAACTTTGAGGTGATGTGCTCAATCACCATATTTGGGGCACTGAAGTCTTTCAGCAGGCTCACCACTAGGGAACGGACAACTTCTCAATTTTGCATTGATTGCTCAGCTAGGTGTGTAAGAAAAGCCATAAAGACAAGTCTCTGTGATTGAGGTTAAGCAGAGTCCTGTGACGTGCTAACTCTTGGAGATGTTTTTCCTTTGATCATTTGCAGGATCGGGTTCAATTTTCTTTACAATCTGATCCCACTAAAAGGCACAACTTTGGGAGAAAACATGGCATAATCTATCTTTCTATAGTGAAGAACACAGCGGGTGCCAGATAAATACTGGATGGAAAGGGATAATGATAATAATTTCAAATGTAAGGGTTTTACTTTATTCCTTATAAAGCTTCTTCCTACTTTATGTAACCCTAGCTTCATGAAAGCTAGGTAAGGCAAGAGAAAGAACAAGGTGAGGTGACGTTCGACCACCGTTGGGTGGAAACGTAGGGGGCATGCCAGGCTCTTCAGTATGTGTGCTCTGCCGGCATTCTTGCAGTCAAGTGGCAAAGGGTAACTCTTGATTCCCTAACCTGTCCCCATTTAGTCTTCCTTTCTTCCATCAGTGGCCTCACTCTCCAGCCAGGGACCCGAGCCAGAAGTCTAACGGTGACACTTCCTTCCTTCTTTGTCCTTCCTCCCAAGTCAGACCAGTCGCATGGCCCAGTCAACTCACTCTCCGCGTCCGCCTACCCATTTGTGCGTCCACCACCTTGGGCCGAGCCACCATCATGTGGCTGTTGGCCACCACGACAGTTGTGCTGCTGGTGTCTGTTTCCACTCTTGCTGCCCTGCCACACATTGTCTGTGGAGCAGTGACAGGATGTTGAAATGTCTGTCACCTCCCTGTGTTCCCTTAATGGCCTCCTTTGTGCTCTCCTTCCTCTGGATTACACATCCCCGGGTGATCGAGACCATGCCTATCTCTCTGTATTCATATTCATTTCATTCCATGGTTTCTTTCCCCCACTTTATCTGCATTTGTCCTCAAGTGCAGCACATCCCTGCGATGGCAGGCCTTGGCGGTAGCCGCTGCCTCTGCCAGGAATGTTCTTCCCTCTCTCCATCACGTGTCTGGCTTCTTCTTGTCATCTGCATCTGAAATATCACCTCCCGGAAAAGGCTATCATCAGTCCACCTAATTTAAATAGCTGGCCAGTAATTCTCTGTCACATTACCTAATTTTAAAACTGATTTTTTTTCTTGCCTGTTTGTTGTTGTTGTTGTTGTTGTTGTTAGTGTCTTATGTCTATTAATACTCTTGACTAGAAAATATGCTGGGCTCTGTCTTTTTCATTATTTTATCCCAAATGCTGGTCATGGAATAGAGCCTCTATAAATATTCTCTGAATGACTGTATAAATGGTTGCATTTCAAAGAACTAGGAGAACCAATGGAAGTTTCGAGAAGGAAATAATGTTTTCACCTGAAGAAATGACCAGGAGATAGAAGGCATAGGGGCAGTCTTGTTTTGGGACAGGTAGGGCTTTTTGCCTCTCCAGCCACACTGTGACAGTGACTATCCACCACCCCTGTGGCAAGAACTGGCCCAGGCTGTGTACATCCCGTGGCAGGCATGGTGCCTTTGACATTCTGACTAATCTCTTCATCTTTTCCGGATCAAGTTTTATTATTTCTGTGCAGATTTTTCATTTTCAGAGCTTGAAGAGGAATGATAGGTCATGGGGGTAAGTCTAGGAGAACCAGGGACTGGTATGCTCATGCCCCTCTGTGTCCATCTTGGATCAGTCTAATACCCTCTTCCCTTCGGCACTGTGATAGTCCCCGTACTGTTTGGGAGCTCGGTTATTCAGTGTGATCTTATGATTCTTCTTGCTCCCTGCATTCTAAAATTTCTAAAAACTTGAGTGGATCTTGATTAGGTGGGTAAGAAGGACGGGGGCTACAAAGGTGGCTGCGTGGAAAATCCTAAGTTATAGTTTCAAATCGTGTTCCCCTGGACCCCCATCGATACCATTATGGAAATCTGCAGAAGAACTTGGACTCACCTACCTGCGTCACAGGAACATTGAAGGGAACGCCCTATGTTAGAGCGTTGAAACTCTTTGAGAGGAAGATACAAATTCACAGCAATGGCAGGCCTTGATAATACACATCGTACAAATTCAAGGTTTTCTTACCAGGAATAACGACAGCAACACCCCCCCCCCAACGACTCTTTCTGTAGTTATTTCTTCTCTACTTTTAAGTGTATTGAAGCAGGCGGTAACTTGTGTTTTCCTGCTTCTCTTTTAGTGTTTCGTCTATAGCTTCTGCCAGCACATTTTATTTTATTATGTAAAAAATATCCTCATTTTTGCCCGTGCTGCTGAATATAGTAGAGGAAATTACTGTTTTATGAGTTTACTATCTCAATTACTTTGCCTTTCATAAATATTTTACATATGCCTCCCATCTTAGCCCATCTGTTATTCCCCAAGGTAGTGAAATCTGGGGGAGAGCAAAGTACTATCATTTCCATGTGTGTGTTTGTGATGAGCTTTTGCTATTATTCCAATGAAATTCTCCTGAGGTTTTTAATGGTGTAAGTTTAGCCTATTTTCTTAAGTGCAGTTAAGCAGATTTCTATAATCATACTTTCTGTCAGAAATAAGAGGTATGCTGGCTTATTTTTGCCTTTGTTGGAGGTGGGGTGGGGGGGTGAGCAGCAGGTGTTAGTCACTCCAGGCTAAGGTGGTGCGATGCAACGTGAAAACTGAAGATAGTGGAAAAGGACCGAGTAAGTTCCACCATTGATCACAAAAGGGCCATTCACACCCATCAAAAGGCAGATTTTACTTCACACACTTAGGGGCGGCATTGGAAATCAATGCAGCCAAGAGGCTGCTTTGTCTTACACTGTGAAATCCATTTCTCTTCCACCCGTAATGCACAGGCTGGCCAGGCTGTGGGGAAAATGACCCCATTTTTTTTTTTAGGTACTTGGGCCCTCAATCAATGCTAAAACATATTTAATAGATTCTTACGGATGCCAAGTCTCTTAGTCAATTTAGTGGCTGAGACTTGGTTCCTGAGAATCAATGTGTTATTATAACTGTGTAATATAGCAGACTCGGGGAAAAAAGTCAAACAAACATTCAAACAGAACAGACATTCCAGTTTGTTCCCATCTGTTCCGTTTCCTTGCTCCTGGTAACCCCAAATAATTTTTCCCAGCATGTCTGCTTGTTTAGATATTTTAATGCTTATGGTCATGGAATTCAGTTTCTACCAGCTGTCTGTTGCTTTGTCCTCCTGCTTTGTTATCGAACCTGTTTTCTTACTCATCACCTTGATTTTACTTGGGCTAGGGCCCCGAGGGCCCATTCCAGATGTTCATCTGCTGATTAGTCCCAGTTGTCCGCACAGATGATGACACTACTACCACTGTTTTGGTGGCCTTGCTATGTCACACTTCACAGTGGCAGTTATTAAGGAATGAGGCTAGATTCTTCGGCTCATGGTCTTAAATTTAACAGTAGATTTAAGAGGAAATCATATTCATGATGATGGGGGATAAAAATCTACAGACCCAAGATTTAATTTCCAAATGTAGAGTTAGAGATTATGAACGCAAAGCCTTCTTCATTCAGTGACCTACTTCTTGTGAGACAAGATTCATGGAACGAGAAAACATGGCATGTACTGTTTTATGACCCAGAATACAGCTTAATTACCTTATCAACAGAAATTCCACTTGGTCTCTGACTAAACACCCCAGTTCACTGTTGCCATGATATGCTGTCATGCTTGCTTTCCTTTTTCAAAATTAATTAATTAATTATTTATTAAGTAGGCTCCACACCCAACATGGGACTTGAACTCACGACCCCAAGATCAAGAGCCAAGTGCTCTACTGACTGAACCAGCCAGGTGCCCCGTCATGCTTTCTTTCTAATCATGTTCTGTTACTCTCCCCCGCCCCGCTCAGGGTGTATGAAAGTGGATGTGTGATAAATAATGTGAAAATGGAAGGGCTTAGTAATTTTTTGTGCTATTCTAGTTTGCATCCTTTTTGCTTCCTCTTAGTTGTCCAACATCTCTGATTTGTCCTCTTTCTTACCCAAATGTGTTTTCAGGCAAGGATCAGAAGCTCCTTCACCCTGAGGCTCAAACAGCTACTAAGAGCTGTATGTGTTACTTTGTCTAGGGATCAAAATCAGGCCACAAGTGTTAAACTCTAATAAAAGAATGTCAGGCATTAGTCCTCTCTTCTCGCACAGCTCATCTTGTCAGCTTCACCTTCAAATTACACACAGCATATGAACGCTTCGCTCGCTTCCATCGCTGCCACACTCTGGCGTGAACCACGGACATCTGGACTCAGCCATAGCTTCCTAAATTATGTCTCTGCCTGCTGTCCGTCTCCTGTCCTGCCCACACAGCCAAAGTGATGAAGGCGATGCTTTTAAAGTCAGGTCATTCCACACCCGTGGTGCGTGTTTCCCAGTTCTTTCAGGAAAAAAAAAGGAAATGTCTTGCCAGTGATTTCCAAGGTCCTCCTGCTCTGACCCCTCTCATCTCCTCCTGCTTTCATCCTTGTCATTTCCCCTCTTGGCCTTTCTGCTGTTCTTCCAGCTGTGGACCTTTACACTTCCCCAGATACAGACAGGGCTCCGTTGTTGCCTTTCATTCATGCTCTTGGTCAAATGGCACCGTATCAGAGAGGCTTTCCTTGGCCACTGTATAAAAAACAGGAGCCCTGCGTCCCCAGGCGGCCGTATTTGTCCTTACCGCACATTATTTTCTCCACGTTGCTTATCAACACCTGATTTATTATGTATTCTTGGTTTGGCTGTTTTGTTCAGTACCACATCCCCAGTGCCTAGAGCTGAGCCTCAGCGCAAAACCTTCTTGAATGAAGGAGTAAATTATCCATTAAATTGATCACAATTACCTACTAAGGAGTCCCTATCCCAAAGCCTCTGACATTACTCTTGGTAGGGAAGACATTAAAAAAAAATTTCCATATATAAGCATTTTCCCATTCTAGGGATACAGACGTTTCAGTGTATGGATGTTCTCCAGTGAATTTCACTTAAACAAAATGAAAAGGAATTTGGAAGGAGAAATAATACAGAATAAATTGATGTTAGACTCTGCTTGCTTTAAGGAATTGACCATCTGAAGTCAATGTACGGGCAGTATTTGATTATATACATATTTCCTTTTTTAGTTAGCATATCTGCATAGTTGTGAGCATTGTACCATGTCCCTAAAGGCATTAATAAATTTGGAGTTACATGGAAATGCATATGACTGTTGGCATTGCTGGTTGAGGGGCTCTCTTTGAGTTACTGAGTTTACATTGTATTCAATGATAGAGGACAGAAGGGAACTGTACAATGTCATTTAATGCAAGACAGTGAGGCCTAAAAAAACAAACGATGCTTACTTTTAAACTACTGTTTAAATGAGAGAAATTTTATCGTGGACATAAACATTTAGCCAGTCACCATTAACAGTATTGTTTTGTCCTCACCAGAGCACGTTTTCTGGGCCGCTTTGTGGGTAGCCCCTCGGGAATAGCACACCTTCCCTGTGTGCAGCCCGGGTGTGGGGTCCCTGGGGTCTCTGATGGACATGGTTTATGCCATTGAACTTCCTCGAATGGGGTTTTGAGAGGAATACAAGTTCGCACCTATGCCAGTAGAACAAGATGCTGTCATGTGTGGCACTGAAGAGAAGGCTTCTAATTTAAAAAAGAAATCACTGAATTTGCAGATGCTATGATTCTCACTGTAGAATAATCTCTGAGGTGCATTTGGTAACTGAGCTGAGGCAGAAAATCCAGAGAGACCAGGAGAGGCACATAGCCGCTTTTGAGAGTTTTATCTGTGACTTCACTTATCAAATTCCTTAAAGTGTCTAACAGAGAGGGCTCCGGTTTTCCCATCCCAAAATATGGTTATTAGAATGAATGATCCTTAGCATTCTCTTCCAGCTTGAGTTCCTTTGGTCACTGTTATTAAAGAAGGTAGGCTATATTTGCTTAGGGGAAAACCTAGTGAAGTATTAGAGGTAAAGAGATTTAGGCGTTAAAAAAGGCAGTTGTGAGACAAATACAACAGAAATGTTACATAGAAGAAAGGGGAAGTGTGAACATCTGTTCCCCGATACATGTAGGGTCATCTATGAGAGCCAGGGCCTCTCTCTTCTCCCACCCTCAAGGAGAAAGGGGTGCAAGAGGATGGAATAAGGCATCTTGTGACTTTCCCTTCCGAAGGGAAAATGGATTGACATCGCTCTGATGTGGATGCACTAGGTCTATTCTGCCTGGAAGCTGCAGATGGCTTAGCTTGCTGAATACTCTCGGCTCCTCCCGGATTGGCCAGCCAGGATTTATGTTTATAATATACTTATCCCTGTAGCAGAGAAGATCATCAATTCAGTCTGCATTGCTAAATAACGTGCTAATTTGCCTGGCCGGTCTAGTACATTATGGTCTAGTGTCATTATGGGACTCCCTCGATTGTCAAGTGCAGGCATATTATGCTGATTTTCTGGACTTGCACTGTCGAGAAGAAACTTGGGCATTATATGCCTTTTTTTTTCTTTTATAAAGTCATACTCAGACTTGAGCAATGGTTTGCCCCCTTTTAACTGGGGTACTTCAAAGGCTTGGCCATTGACAAATGCAAAGTCTGGTCCTCAGATGCTTGCTTTTGGTTGCTGTGGCTCTGTGGAAAATGATAGCATGACTCTGAAAGACGGTTCACTTGATCTTTTTATACCACTGCTCCTTATAACGTGAAAATCCTTTGTGATAAAGGATAATTCTATTAATGAAGCCATTCGCACTTCACCACCTAGACAAGTGACTTTCTGAATAAGGTTTTAGCAGAGGAAATCAATCTCATTATACCTGCAGCTCCTCCGGGACCCAAATCTGAGCATCATTAGTCAGCAGAAGCCTCTTGACTGTTCTTAATGATAATGGCATACATACATCTGAATGATCACCATGAGCAAGAGAAACACACATCCCCAAAGGACCAAGTCTGGATACATAATGGCTCTGACAATGATTGGTCACACTCCATTTCTCACCTCTCTCTCTCTACTCAGGGCTGATACGCACTCATGGTAGTGTCAGCAACATTCTGACCTGCATGGGGCCCCTAGGGTTTTCTGCTGCATACCCTCACGTGTACATCCAGCTTGTCTCCTTCAAGTTTATGCAGCTCTATTTACACTTGCAGCTTATGTTCTTGATTGCCTGTCTTTGGCAAAGTGGGCCACGTGACCCATTTCTGTGCCAGAAATGCCTTCTCTGGAGGGTTCCAGAGAGAGCTGGGGAAATAGCTGCACGGGGTTGTGGCTGTTGGCATCACGAGGCAGAGGATGGGAGTTCAGGACACCTCTCCCCCTCTGATCCCACTGCCTGCTTCCTTCTTGAGGGTCCTCTCAGAGGCTCTCGCTGTCCTGCACTGATCATAGCAGATGAAGCAGGCAGCATGGTTTAGGCTGAGGCTCCCAAAATATTTTCCTTGGGCCACTTCCACTGAACCAGCTGGAGTATCTGTTACAAACCAGATTGCTTTTGACCCTGACTATATGACTCAGCATATCTCTGGGTGAGGCCTGGGAACTCCATTTCAAAGAGGGGTTTTCTTTTTGGTTGTGTGGTACACAAATATTGGAAGCCATTGGCCTATGGGTGTACTTAATAGAGAAAAATTAATGTTCCCTTCATTTGTATTATTTTGACTCCCACTGCGTATAGCTAATCAGATATAACTAAAATTGTTCTCTTTTGCACTTAGCAGGATGTAAACATTTTGCACAACACGAGTTTTCTGAGATGTCCCTAACCACGTCCTTTCTTCCATGCCTGCTTCTAAGTTTGGTCATGTTTTTCAACTTTTTGGAGCAACGGCTCAGCTTTTAAAATCCAATCCTATTACTCTGTCTGTTACCAGTCCCCTTAGCTGCCATGAGGTGGCCCACCCAGGCTCCTAAGGGATGTGATATTTCTCCTACTCTTGCCTGAGAATTAAGTGGGAATGAATTTGGCTGCACCTCCTAGCCTGGGTAACTTCTTGGCGTTATACAAGATTGCGTGTGTCCCGTCTTTGTGATTCCTGATAAAACTGCACTGTTGGAGGAAGGATTGGGGAAATGTGGCATAAGAAAAATGGCCACAAATTATTTCAGAGGTGAGGGGGTCTATGGCCCTTCCCTCGAATCTCGAGAGGCTTTGTCATCCTCTTTATCATTCCATGGCAATGCATCCTGCCAAGCTGCCAAGTGTGAGTATAACTACCGTAGTCCTCTGGATCAGCTCAGTCTCAGCTGAAACCACAGAAGGACCCAGTCCAGGCCTCATAAGAGCAGATGAACTGCTCAGCCAAGCCCTGCCTGAATTCTGGGCCCATCGAATCATGAGATGATAAAAGAGTTACTGTGTTTTATTTTTAATTTTTTTTAAAGGGTTATTGTTTTGAAGGCACAAAATTTTGGGGAAGTTTGCCATGTGGGAATAGCTAACTGGATGTATGTGTGTGTTGGGGGGTAACCCTGTTGCTAAACTAACTTATTCTCATCTAACACATGGAGTTGTTATTTTTACGTCTGGAGGGATTAAATTAGAAAACCAGCAGCAATATTGGTAACAATAACTCAAAACAATAAAATGCCTGAATAATACTTACCAGAACATAAATTATGTGCCAACTAAGTAAAACATATGCTTTACCTAATGAACTCAGAGCAATTTAAGGATATTTCTTGATTTATAAAACTATGTACTTCCTGGTATTTAGGAGGGAAATGAATGTAAATTGAGCTGAATATTTAATGGAGGAAACAGGCACTGAGAAATTAAACTGGTTGCTTAAATGGTCACAACAGTAGGTCAATAACTGTTCATCTGTAAACTAGACACCATAGACCAGTGTCTTTCAAACTTCTTTGGTTGCAGTTCACAGTAACAAACATTTTACTTGGACCTTGTATATATACGTCACCTCTGGAGCAAACTTAATGAAATACTACTTACCCTTATTACTTATAATGATTCTAATATATTTTATTTTTTTTCTTCTGAAAAATGCTGGCCAAACATACTGCATAAATTTCATGACCTATTAATGGGTTACACACTACTGTACGGACAAAACTGGTCCAGACACCGAGTTTCATGGGACCAGGGCGTCTGTCCTTTTCACCATTATGTACACAGGTGCTTAGAAATTTCTGTTGTATAGAGGGTACTCAAGCATTTAATGAATGAGTGAATTCCATGACTGTAGTTCTAATTTATTAAAATGGGTAAGATATTAATCACAAGTCAGGAAACCCAGAGTCCATTCTTGAATCATTATATATCTTTGAGAAGTATGAGCCCACAAGTAAAACTATTTTGAATAAAAGATAAAGAATTACAAATAATGGGTTAATGTATTTAGTTATACACCTTGAAATGCCCAGAGGTATCACATGACTACTTCTTTACCTTATTATTTTAATACCACTTCATTAATATAGATTAGAGAAAAACTATTTAAAAAATGAAGTCTTTTTTGAAGAAAAAAATTTACCTAAAATTTCGCTGAGTAACAAAATTGTTCTAAAATGTTGGGCTGGGTAGATGCTGACTTTGAAGTATTAATTGGGCCACTAGCAGATTAGCATTCTGAGTGAAAGCTTATGCAGGTCCATTGTGGTCAAAATACATTATTTTTGTGTAAATGGATATTTTTAAAATTCTGAAGAGAGACTTGGTTGGGTCAAGTGTCCTTGTTATTCCTTGAGGAATTTATTAAGTCCTAGCATATATATCAGGAAATGCTGCCATTTCAAAATTACTGAGGTTTGCATGTATCTATGTGTGTGGAAGATTTAGGGACCTTGTTCAATTGTTTGAATAACAACCAGGAACTCATGAGCTCTGAGAACAAGACGACTTTTGCTCGGAAGTAAATCTTGCTCCAGCCTAGGGTAACTTTCCTATTGTTCTCCTGGTAAAGCCTCCCTTGGACCTCACTTCCCGGGAACCTTCCCAGCTTGCACAACGAGTCGAGTGGCTTGTTGTAGTTTGATACAGTAGTTTGATGCACTGCCTTTGAAATCAGAGAAACTGGGACTCTAAATTCCAGTTGGGCCACTTTCAACATGTGGGATGCTGGTTTCTGGATGTCCGGGCATTGTGTGCGTTAAATAAGCTACAGCACACGTGCACACACGTGTGTAACCTTGAGCACCATGCCCAGCAGATAGAAAACACTCAGTTAATGATAGTTCCTGCTCTTATTGTTGTTGTTTTGTTTTGTTATTGCCAGTTCTTTCTTGTCTGGACTTGCTAGCTGTTATAGTTGGGCTCTAGAAAAGAGATTTGTTTGCTCAAGAAATAAGCAGGTTTCTCTAAGGTCCAGGGAAAATTATTTTACAAGTTTTACCTTGTCCTGGGACTCAGCCATGGGGACACCTGGCACTTGCAGCTGGAAAGACAGTCACATTCCTATCTCCCTATCTCCACCTCCCTAACTCCACCCAGAGTTGTGCCCGGAACACCTGCTTTCGGCCCGAAGCCTTGCCTTTGTTTGCTGGGGGAAGGGCAGCCCTGTTACATTTCATACTTTGTTGTAGAAACTGGGGCACTAATGTGATTGCTCACTCTGTGATGCTGAGCTATCTTGAAGCATCCTTTCCCATCGACTCGAGGCAAAATGGTGAAGTAGTCATTTGTCTCTGTCACTCCAGTCTTCCTTCCCCTTCCTGTGGTTTCGCCCCTCCTCCCCCGCTCCCCTCTTCTGTCACGGTGAATTTCTCCGGCTTCATACCACAGAGAAGCTGAAAATGGCTTAAAACGCTGTCCCCATTAGGTACCTAGTGCCTAACAATTAAATGAGTGATTCGCTAAGGGTAGTGTTTCAGATATTTGCAGGCCAGCAGGAGAGACCGCGTGGACTAGAGCATTCCTCTGCTGTCCTGCCCTTGACACTGCTTCTCAGCTGGCTCGCAGCTGAAAAGCATCGTGTCAGTGAAGCCCGAGGGAGATGTACTCCAGCATTTTTCAAGGGTGTTCCATGGGAACACATTAGCTGGTTTAACTGTGGTCGAATACGTTTAAGAAAGAGTAAATAGAGGTTAAACAGGCTGCCTTGCTGTAGGGTTTCTTAAGACTAACACGCTCACGTTCAGGGAGGTGCTTTGAACTTCCAAGGGGGTACTTAGGATGTACCATTTTCCATCTTACTCAGTCATCTTCCCTTTTAAATTTTTCATGAAGCACTTTCATCATCTCTGTGACATAGAACATCCTTTACAGAGCACCAGTCTGGTCCAACCCTCTAGGCTAATAGTAAAAAGTAAGGCCGCACATAATAGAGTGAGGTGCTCAGGGTTACCCCCTGAACTGACTGCAGAGTTAGGACTAGGGAGTAGGTTCTCTGACTCCACAACTTGGGCCAGACATCCTAACTGCTGCGGCAAATTTAATGTTTGTCTTCCCTGCTAGACTGCATGCACTACCAAAACGGGAGCTTTGATTTGTCCACTCACCTCTGTATCCCTCGCATCTAGCACGGTACCCGACCCATGTAGTTGAACCAGGACTTACTAAAATCGAATTGAGGTTGTTCGCGGGGATGGACGTTTGTTATCCTTGCCTGACTCTGTCCTTGGCTTCCCGTCTGAGCCTGCTCCCTATTCCGGTGCCATTCACGGGCGGGTCAGCGCCGAGTTCCGTACTTACACTGAGAATACGTGGTCCCCGTTCCGCTGACACTGAACCTATTGAGGTGCAGTCTGTGTGTGACCACATTCTTCTGGGGTTGGAACAGGATGATGTGCACCTTGGGTGCAAACAGACAGCCCAGGACCACAAAACCACTTAGGCTAACGGAGATGCACATGGTTGTGGTCTGCACCTACAAGAGAAGGTGGCCTAAAGTTAAATGCCCGACTGTAAATTCGATCATGTGGCCTACTGAAAAGAACACTGAAAAAAGACAAAAGTAAGAAAAAAAAACACCCCCAAATCATCCACAGTTCTATTGTTAGTATAACCAAACCAAAATCATAACTAAATGGGCTCTTCTGAGTTTGGGATGTTCATGGAAACATCACTGAAGATTTTTAAACAAACTCATTTGTGTCAGGTTCTCCTGAAAGCTTGCCAAGACTTCACATGGATTTTCTTGTTCTGTTTGTTTTCTTCTTTATATTTGTGGAAAGACGTTTCTGCAGAACCGCCTAAGTCAGAATCCTAGAGAGTAAAATATCAATATTCAGTGATGAAGTGACCAGATTGCTGATGGTTTCAGTCAACTTGGCTTGCTTAAGGTTTCCTATAATCAGGAACAAATTGGGGCCTTTTACGTTTTTCTCCATCCCTCTTTTTTTTGCTAGGAGTTCTACCTATCAGCCATTGGTTCTCCTACTCAAAATTGGGGAACACTGTCACCTTTCTTCTGGGGTACCCATCTTTAATTATTTCATTGGCACCTCTCTGGAATTTTGATACATCAGGTACTCACTGTTCAGTCATTTTGTTCTCTAGGCTTCCATACACCTGTTCTTCACAGAGGAATTTCACCTGCTTCCTCTTTGCCTCCCCTGAAAGTACACCTCAAAACTAGGTTTTAGCATGTCTTTAATTCATTCGTTTGCTTTCACTCTTCATCTTCACTGATCTCATCAACTGTCCTAACTTCAGCTCCCATACATTTTCTGGAAAATCCTAAATTAGCTTCTACATATTTTATTGCTTTCGGTACTGAAAAATGGAAATTAATTATTCTATCAGTTTCTACTCAGAGTAGCTATGGTAAATCCTGAGGTAATTTTAGATTTCTTTTTTCTCCAGGCAATGCTGTTACCAGATACCATAATCTCTTATGCCCTAAAGTGTCCGACCTTCTTCTCTAATCAAAGAAAGCTGAAGACTGAACAATTCACTGAAGAAGCCACATAACGTTAGGAGGCTGCATTCTGTTTTTGACTAAAAAAAAAAAATCAGGTTATACTTACAGCATAATTCTTCAGACTCTGGGTTTACTTTATACGCTAAAAGCACAATCTGTCCTACTTTAAACCTCTTATCCCTTTTAACTGTCCAACTTGGCCCCCACATTGCAGGCTCCTTTCCCTTTTGCTAACTGCTCAGAAAAGAGTCCACTATCTTATTCCACGATGTAAAAGCCTTGATAAATCATAACTGTGTTATTTATAGCAAGTCCAATTTCTGGTGTAATTTGTTTTTATTTTTACATATATAATATCAGAACTGTCTTCTTCCTTTAGAACTCTACTTCTCCAGCCTCAGCTTTGACTGTGGAGCCAAGAGGAGAGATATCAGACATTATTGTGAGGGTAAGGCAAGTTCAAATGTGCCAGTTTTCAAGGAAACCTTTTCTAAAAACATGTCTATAACGTTGAAGCTTCCCACACTCGAACACATTAAAAGGAGAGGAGAGGCTTTTATGAGGAGGATGTATCGGAAAGAGCCGTGCTATGAGTTGTAGACCCTTCCTCTCCGAAGGAAGGTTGTGCTCATCTCCTCACCTCAGGCCTAGAGAGGAGAGCTCCACTATGGCCATTCACAGAAGGTTTGAGGTTTTCCTGCAGGGGGAAGATGCCCTGGTTTGGAGCCTGATTCCTGTCTTGGAAATCTAGAAGGTGAGAAAAGACTAATTACTTTCTTGGCAGAGCTTGCTACTGTACTGAGACTTGTCCTTTTCTCTAAGAATTTATCAAATCAAAGGATATGTGAGTGCCACGCATGGACAAGACGGGCCACACTAGGAAAAGCCATCAAGGGTCGTCTTGGGTCCGTGTGGAGGAGCTTGGAGTCCTTCCTAGAAAGAGGCCGGTGGCAGGGTATACCTGGGCGCCCTGGGACTGAGCGTGGCGCCACAAGGGATGACTTAGAATAGGGTTTCCCAGCTATCTCACTCAAGGTCCAGCAGGAGAAAAGAAAGCAGCTGGAAATTTCTGAAGGTTGCATGAAAACAACCCTTAATCACCTTCCAGGTATCCTAAGGATGTGTGTTTAGCCAACACTGCAGAGACCATAAAAGCATCCAGTTATGTGAGCACTGTCCTGCTCCCTCCTTATTACGTTTTAACCAGGGCTGAGAGGGAAACAGCAACTGGTGGACTGGGGAGTGTGAACAAAGGGAAAAGAAAAGTCAGGCACTGCAGGCTCTCAGCCGGAGGCAGGCCAGACTTTGGGAGAAAATGAGGATTGATGTTAAGTTAAGGTATGGCTTTGAGAATTACCCAGGACTAGACATTTTAATTTCCTAATAGAGACTATTTTTCATTGAAAATGATTGAGCACACATTCATGGGCCTACAAAGGTTGTGAGCATTTTCATTCATTGCTCTATCCCCAGCACCAGAATGGGGCCTCACCTATGGTGAACGCTCAGGATTTGAATGTGTCCATGGGGATTTTCATCCAGGGGTGGGGGATTATTATGCTCATAGAATACTAAAGGGGCAAGGGGCGGCAGTACTAAAGATGCATATTGGTCATAGTTTATGCAGCATATTATTTAATATATTTGTTTTAATTTGACACCTTTTAGTTTTCTTAAAAGCCCGAGTAGTAGCCTCATAAATTCAATTGTCCAGTTCCTTTAATAAGTCACACTACTGAGTCTGTATTTATCTATAATTCTTTGTTCTGCCTCTTTGAAGTCCTTGCTGCTTTGATTTTCCTCAAACTCCTAGCATTATTTGACGTGGTTAATTACTTCCTTCTTTTTGGCTTCCTAGACATCCTTCCTTCCCTCACTGAAAGTTCCTTGTCTTGTTTTTTTTTGTTGGCTTTTCTGCTTCTTCCTGAACTTTAAGTGTTGGAGCGTCCCAGACCTCAGTTTGGATTCTCTTTTCTTCATCATCTCATCAAGTTCCATGGCTTAAATAGGTCCTATGCTGATGTTGTTCAAATATTTATTACTAGTTCCAACCTGTCTTCTGGGCTTCCAAACATATATTCAATTGCTATCTTGGCATATTGTCTTGGATATGTACTAGGCATACTGGGATTAATATGTGAGCAAAATGGATCCCTTCCCCCAAGTGTCTCCACTTGAGTAAGTGACATCAAATCCCACCCGATTGTGCAAGACCTGGGAGACATCCTTGATTTTGCCTTTTCTCTTACACCCACACATCCAGTCCCATAGCAAGTTCTGTTTGTTCTTTTGGAAGATAATTCTCTACGGTGTCTTATGCTTCTAAAATGTCTTTCAAGCATGAGCCCTGACTGCCTTTGTTCTGGACTTTCTTTTCAGGTATATGAGTATAGCAAAGAGACTTAGAAGTCGGAGATAGTGCCTATTTGTGGAGCAAAGAGCCAGCATATCATCCATTACAGAAGGTTCACGTTCCCGAAGCTCACAGTCCCTGCCATGTGCTGCCACCACTGTCTGTGCAGTGGTCACGTGGCGCACTTTGCACAGCTCATGGGGAGTGGAGCCCAAGGAACCAGAGCCAATGCCGACCCTCTGGCTACCACTATTGCTTTGAGTCATAAACACTTTTTTGTCAGCATCAACAAAACCCTGGCAAGCTAATGTGTTACCTTACAAGTAGAGTCAAGTCTCAGATGATACAGTCTTCAACAGTTTTGGCAATGAGATCGGAATGGCTTTTTCAAAGAGGAAGTTTTTGAGGGCCGTAGGGGCTGAATTAACAAAATTTGAGAGAAGTCCATGGGAATCAGTAGCAAACATGTTGACCAAATTCTCTGGCCAACCAAGCAGTAATAGTGCTCACATTATTCCCTACTAATGAATGAGGTGGATCTGGGGAGGGGCTAAGGGCTGAGTAACTGGGACTAGGTTCAGATAGAGCTGCTGGATCAGTGCTGTAATTGTTGCTAACTCTCCTCTAGGGGGTGGGGTGGATTTCCTCCCTAATCTTTTTTTTTTTTTTTTTTTAAAGATTTATTTATTTGTCAGAGAGAGAGAGAGAGAGCACAAGCAGGGGGAGTGGGAGAGCGAGAAGCAGGCTCCTCACTGAGCAAGGAGCCCCATGTGGGACTCGATCCCAGGACTCTGGGATCATGACCTGAGCCGAAGGCAGTCACTTAACCGACTGAGCCACCCAGGCATCCCAATTTCCTTCCTAATCTGATCCAGGTCCTGAGTGGGCAAAAAGTTTGACTCCCTATCACATCCAACTTGCAGAGACATGCACCTATACTGAGCATGAAAGGAGGGACCTTCAGAGAAGGCAGACACCAGGTGAATCATCTGCACTTTGGATGATTCTCCTGGGAGCTGAGGGCCGGGTGTGTAAAACCTTGCTAAAGAAGAATGGCAGGAGCTGGGCCCTGCTAGGGCTCATCCCGTGCTGTGGTCTCTCATACCAAATTTAGATCCATTCCAAGATGACAAAGGTCTCTCCGTTTTTTGCAGCAGAACCTGGCAGCAAAAAAGGGAGCCTTGGCTGTCTCTGCAGGATTTCCCTGAGACAGAAAAATGCTCTGGAAAACCATAGATGAGGCACTGATTAGTATTTGGATTCTTATTGACTCGGATTGGGTTTAAAATGCTGACAAAGGGGCCGTACTCAAGAATGAAAGACTGAAAGAGGCACAAGGAAATCTAGATAAATTCTTGCAATTGGCAAGCACTGGGCAACTTCCCCAGCCCTTATGTTAAAACCAGGCAAGATTCTAAGAGATGTCACAATGAGACAGCAAATGCCCTGGATTAAGATGGACTTCTTTAAAAAAAGTCCCTGCCATGTGAGTCAAGGCTGAGTTAGCCTAAGTGCACAAATCATGTGCCCCAGGCAGAAAGCTAGCTGGCTCTGGCTTCTGAGGCAGGGAGTTCCCAAAGTTGAAATGAAGTGACAGTAATTTTGATCTTACCATGCATTTTAGGGTTTGGGGGCTCAGAAACCCTGGACCTTTGTTCAGTTCAGCTGAGTAGCGGCTGCATGCTTAAAACTGAAATCTAAT
Organism: Callorhinus ursinus; assembly: GCF_003265705.2. Lineage (NCBI taxonomy): Eukaryota > Metazoa > Chordata > Mammalia > Carnivora > Otariidae > Callorhinus > Callorhinus ursinus. The sequence goes on along the minus strand of NW_027397074.1, from coordinate 14,903,270 downwards.
GTGCCTTACTTAATGGCATGGAGTTACTCTCTCCCTCTGTGCTGCCTGATTCCTCCTTTACCCTCCACCCTGATTTTAGCTGCTTTGAGGAGAACGGTACTTATGGATAGGACCAAAATCTCCCCATCCCCAAGGGTGACTGAAGTCCCATACACACCAGACCCAATACACTGGGAAACTTTGGGGAGGGAAAAATCTCAAATTTTTATGCTCTGTTGGTTATAGACAACCAACTCACCATCCTACACTGACCCTCTAGGGGGAAGGCAGGGCTGGGCGTACAAGGAGGCAGGTGAGGCACTTGCTTGAGATGCAGGTGTAAGGGGGCATCGAAAACTCAGTAATTAAGAGAAATAATGTTTTATTGCAGTATGTTTTAAAAATGAATGCTAAAAACCTATGATGGGGATGCCTGGGTGACTCAGTCAGTTAAGTATCCGACTGTTGATTTTGGTTCAGGTCATGATCTCAGGGTCCTGAGATTGAGCCCTGGGTCAGGCTCCATGCTCTGCGGGGAGTCTGCTTAAGATTCTGTTCCTCTCCCTCTACCCCTCCCCCCGGCTCACATGTGGTTTCTCTCTCTCTCTCAAATAAATAAATAAATGGTTAAAAAAAAACCCTATGATGAACACACTACCAATATTTTAAATAAGGATAGACTCAGTAACAATGCTGTGGTAGGACAAAATCAGTCTTAAGGCAGATACTGATCCTGTATTGAGGACTCCTTATACAAGGGTCAGCTAGCCCACTTTGCACTGCCTAGTGAAAACTGGGGCCTGGGGCACTTACATAAATGCTGCACTCTGGCTACAGTGGTGGCTGTGGGTAATAAAGTCCTTTGTCTCTGAACCAGGAGTCTCATGTCTTCCACCAGCATTCCTAAAACCGTGGCAGTCTAACCTGTTAGATTGCAAGATGGGTAAAAACCCTTGACAGTTCTTGACAGGTTCCATCTCCATTGTTACTATTCTACCATGTGATTGGAACACCCACCACAGCCACCTAACCCAGTCTCCCCACTCCTGCCTTTACCTTTAAGTCTGTGTCTTCAGCAACTTGATATATAGATACAGAGATAGATATAGATATATATTTTTTTGTCCAGAATGTGAGATCATAAAATGTGAGATTAAACTCCTCCACTTAAAATCTTTCAATACTTTCTTTTTCCATATAGACTGAAATCTAAACTTTTTGCAATGGCCTATAAAGTCCTACATGATTTAGCTTCCCTGCCCACCTTGCATTATAAAATCACTCTTCCATCTCTTCATTAAACTACAGCCATATATACCTTTCTTTTCTTTTCCAAGACTTTTTTTTTGCCTTGGGGTGTTCATAGTTGCTGTTTCTTTTGATTAGCACATAGAACTCCTATGGCTAGCTCCTTCCCATCCTTCAACAGAGTGTTATGAAATGGACACTAGCAAGGGTGGCAGACGTGTTTTGAAAGATTTTGAGATTTGATATATTTTTTTTAAATCTTCAAAATAGTCAACAGGGGAAAATTGGAATTTCTTTGTAAGTATTTGAACCTTGTCAACATTCCAGTCACCTCCAAAGGCTCTGCCTGCTGTGAGCGAAGTGCTTTACCTGTGCCGCACCCTATAAAATCCATCGTCTTGGTACTCAGAGTATGGTCCTTTGTGTAGCAGCATCTCTACTACCTGAGAGTTTACCAGAAGCCCAGAATCTGGGACTGCCTCTTTTCTTACTGGATCAGAATCTTTATTTTAGCCAGGCACCCAGGTGAGCTGTCTGCACACTAAAGATTGAGGAGCACTGCAATGGCATCACCCCCTTTTCCTTCCACCACAGCCCTTGAACCACTGCATGAATTACCCTGAATTTTCATCAGTTCCTTATTTCCTCTCCACCCCTATCCTCCCCTCGCTCCCCACCAGCTTGTAAGTTATATAATTATAAAATGTGTGTCTGTGTTGATAACTGTATCTGCAAGGCCCATAATAAGTGCTCAGATATTTTTGGAAGACATGAATGAACAAAACACTCAGTAATTACTATTAAATCCTTTATGGATAACTTTCCCTCCAAACATGACCTAGTTTTTATTTGTACCACTAAAGCTATGATTGGATCCCTGATGACTCAATGTTTGATTCTTACAATATCTTGTGATACAGAAGGAGATGGCCTGGATATTTCTCAAAGATCTTTGAATTTTTGGATTCTTACTCAAGTTCTTGCTTGCTGGGTCTTGGATGCTTGTAATAGCTTCAATTAGTTCTGCTTGTTCTACGCTCCATTCTTTCAAACCCATCCACCATATTAAGGATAGATAAGCTTGTGGTGTAATATGGAAGTCATGGATTTGTGTCGGAAAAACTTGTCCTACTATTTCTTAACTGTGCCACCTGGGAAGTTAATTATCTCCTGAGTTTGTTTACTTATAGGGATACTAACATTTGCCTTTCAGGGTGCTAATGAGGATAAGTGAACTCCCATATGCAAAGTATCTAGCATAAGGCTGAGAGTTGATCAGTAAGAGTTAGTTCCTATTTTTCCCCTCTTACTTTTCATCATGTCACTTTTTGCCTGCGCCAACAACCAACCAAAAGAAAATAAAAATTTAAAAATAGCAGGACCTCAGAGCTCTTACTCATTATTTAAATGAATTATTTAAATTCATTATTTAAATGAATTCCTCTGCCTGTTATAATCTGACCAAGTGGCCAATTCCCATTAGTTTCTCACTAGACTCCTCCCCCCAACCCATTTTCTACTTGAGTAAGACCAGTATTCCTGTGTTCTGCTTGGTTCATTCCTCTCTTCCTCAAGAATATTCCCAGGCGCCTGGGTGGTTAGATGGTTAAGCGTCTGCCTTCGGCTCAGGTCATGATCCCAGGGTCCTGGGATCGAGTCCCGCATTGGGCTCCCTGCTCAGCAGGGAGCCTGCTTCTCCCTCTGCTTCTCTCTCTCTCTCTGTCTCTCATGAATAAATAAATAAAATCTTAAAAAAAAAAGATTTATTAAAAAAAAAGAATATTCCTTATATGCCCTATATTCCCTAAGCTCTCTAACTGCACTTTCCTACCAAGGTACAGTGTGAACTCCCCCCTCTTGAAGGAGTATTCCTAGAAAGACCATTCTTACTGATCCAACTCTTTTTTTTTCAAACCAGTAGGCATTTAAGAGCTTGTATCACCAATTTAATTATAAACTCTTCTGTGTTAATCTTGAATTCTTTCATGCTTGTTAATTTTTTTCCCATCTGGGATATGAGCTTTTTTGAAGATGAGAATAGTGCTTTATATTTATTTATAATTCACAATGGGTGGCAAAGTACTGAGTCATATACCTTGTTGACTATTTGATGGCCAAACTCCTACTAGCTGCCTGTAAATGGCTGGGTACTTTTCTAATGCTGCTCATTCTATCTGAACCACCTGCTCTCTCTCTGGGAAATTTTAAATCTCATTCTTGTTCTGGAACTTCTAGAACAGTGGTCCCAAGTTCAAATGCTTATAGGTTCATGCATATGCATAAGTGAAGGGAGCCAATTGTAGGCATTCAGGGATTGGTAGTTGTGTGCTCTGTCTAGAGGCATAAACACTAAGGTCCAGCTCAGTGGACATGCATGAATTTGAGTCCACATGTTTTACTTTGTTAAGAGAAACCAGGAATCTGGATATTTGTATAAAATTCCTCAATTTTCTAATTTTGACAAATATTTCAAAGAATTTCAAAACAGCACATACCAAACTAAAAACATCTGTGAGAGAGTAAGAGTGCGTGATTCATTAAAGCAGGGGTTTTCAGTCTTGGCTGCAAATTAGTCACTTGGGGAGCTTTGAAAAATCCAGATGTCCAGGCCATAGCCCAGGCCAATTAAATGAGAATCTTTGGGGCTGTGCTCCAGGGACCAATATTTTTTTTTTTTTCAAAGCTACCCAGTTGATTCACTGAACAGTCGAATTTGAAAATCAATGTGTTGGAGGCTCCATTCTACCTTCTCATTTCTTTTGTAAATTTAGAATTGGCATTATTTGCAAGGAGTGAGAGCTCAGATGATTTCAGTGTGATTGGATGCCTTAATTAGCTTGGATCTGAAAATGCTCTGCCACCTCTGCCCCTTTTGCTTTATGCCATGTGGTGAAACTTCTGGTATCGTCTGCTAATCCCACTGAGTCCGTTGATCTCCTATATTGCTCTCATGTGAGGGGAAAAAAGTCATTTTTTGGTCTTTTAGAAATAAATGTTAATACATTCAATAAAATTAAATTTTCATAATGCTATTTGTTTATTCTTAGTATTTTCTGCTCTATTTTCTTGGTAGCTTTTTGGAGAATGAGTAGTTTCAAATCATATATCCAGAGTTAACTAATTAATATTGTAATTGGTTCACAGTCCCCATACCCTAAATCATGTCTGCTGAAGATACCTTCCTAAGAACTTAAGTTCTTCCAGATCTGTAGGAGTGGATGTGTACATAACAAAGGATGGAGATGGCAGCACTAAAATACATTAGCTCTAGTTGTCCATCTTAATCCCTACACTCTTTGGTTCTAACTCCCTTGTGGCTCATATGATATGACCTTTGATTTTGCTGATTCCGTTCCAATGTTTTCTCTGCTGACACGTTTTCAAAATTTTTTACAGGTGGTCATAGCATGCCTGACCATTACCCCGACCCTGAACTTAAGTTCTTTATTTTCTTGTTCTTCCTTTAGTTTAGTCTGCAGTTTGAGTCACATGGTTGCAAATCATTTAAAAGATGAGAAACACTGAGCTTTGCTAACCTCTTGAGGCCACATTTTAAATAGCTTTGCCTTCTTTTTGAGCTGCAATATTAAAGATTTTGGTAATATAGGAATTGCTGTTAGAAGATATGGGGACTGTTACAGCCTACAGAAGCACTTTACTCTGTGAAATTATGGTGTAACAAGGAAACATTTTGCCTCTGGAAAACTTTCTGACAACTTAAGAAATATGGAGAATAAAATCAGTTGCCTCAAGAGAAAAAAATTCTCATCCTCAGTCCTTGGAAGATACTAAAATCAGAAATATAAATGCAAAAATAACTGATGGATGGTTTCAACAATTTGAGAAATTATGATGGAACGATGAACTGTTTCTTTCAGAAGAGATGGTAATTATATTGATGCCCAGAAATTTGAACTATGCCTTACTAAAGACCTTATGAATAATGACTTAATTAGATTACTTGGATATATACAGTAATATTTTTAACTAGTTCAAGGATTTATATATATATACATACATATATATATAGCTAGCATGTATCTACATGAACTAAAATTGTAGAACAAGTATAACAAATTAACATTATGTTTTAATCTGTTTTTTTCTAAAGATTTTATTTATTTATTTGAGAGAGAGAGAGACAGAGATAGCAAGAGAGAACACAGGCAGGGAGGAGAGGGAGAAGCAGGCTCTCCGCAGAGCAGAGAGCCGGATGTGGGACTCGATCCCAGGACGCCGGGATCACGACCCGAGCCGAAGGCAGACGCCCAATAACTGAGCCACCCAGGCACCCCTATTTTAATCTATTTTAGAGAAGTAATGATGCTTATTTGAAGCTTGAGTGAAAGTGTTTAGATCTGATGTTGGCTTAGTGTTGAAATTTTCCTTTAATTTATAGATTAATCTGTGGCAGCCAGGTCCTCTTTTGTTTTATTTGAAGTATTCTCACCTAGCTCTTAGTGGGTTTAATTGTTACCCTCTGGGGAATCACTTTCTAAATGTAATTAAAAGTTTTAGGTGTGTGTGTGTGTTACATTTTTCTCCTACTAGATTATAGATTGCTTGAATGACCATGTCATTTACGTTTATTTTCCTTTCAGTGCCTAATACGATACTTTGTGCATAGTATTCACTAATTAAGTGCTTTTAAAACATTGGATTAATTTCCATATATAGTAGGATGGTTCATCATGGCGTTTACAATTAACCTAATAACTGAGATGAAATAAGTCTATTTTAAATCCTACATAACAAAACATTGGCAGGATAAGGGAAGAAGGAAAAGAAGAAAACATTCAAAGACTTACTCTGTAATCACTTGATGTCACATAAAATATAGGGAGGAAGGCCAGCCAGATGATGCATGTGGTATACATGGTAAAACCAATGAACTTGGCTTCGTTGAAATTTTCTGGGCACTTCCGAGTTTTGAAGGCGTATACAGTGCATAAGATCACCAGGACCACATCGTAGGTAAGTGAGATCAACATGCTGGAATCTCTGACATTGCATTTTAAGATGACTGTTTCCCGCTTCTCCGGGAGGGTGTACCGCCTGGTGCCTGGAGCCTCCAGGATCAGCCATACAGACACCACCACAATTTGCACCAGTATCAGACCCAGGCAGATGAAAACCTGAGAACTTGGGCTGATGAATTTTGGCCTCTGAGCGCCATTCTTTACCCCATCAAAGATGCGGGCAATGCAGTTTGTCTTGGTCAGCAGGGCTGAGTAACAGACAGCAAAGGAGGTCCCCAGCCCTAGTCGGCGCAGCGCACAGATGACTGGCGATGGCTTCGCAATGAAGAAGAACGTCATGCAGTAGGACAGACTGACCCCAAACAACAAGATGTAACACAGCTCCCGGCCTGATGCTTTGACCAAGGGCGTGTTGTTGTGCTTGATAAAAACAGTCACAACTATGCAGGTACACATAAAACCCAGGCAGGCGATGGTCACTGGCCCAATGGCCCAGGCGTCTTCCCACTTGATGTAGTCCTCGGGAAGATTATAGCAGCCAGACAGGTCTGCAGTAGGCCACTGCCCAAGGCCACAGTCCATACAGGTAAACTCGTCAACCAGGTATTCATAGGGCTCACAGGGGATACAGATCCAGCAGCAGACATCCCCCGGTTGCATGTTCTTCATTTCATTGGGGGCACAGGGATCACTGCATTGGGATGTGGGGACTGAGTTCCGGGACCAGTGGATCGAGTCAACATCCAGTGATAAGGTTTCAGACCAGTGACCAACCTTCAAGTAGGAGTACCTGCCACCCACGTACTGGAAATTGAACACGTTGTATCGTCCCATTCCGTCTCCAAAAGTGTCAAACTTGACAATACTATCCACACCTTTATTTGGGTTGAATGGAGCTGTGACCCATGAAGTGAAAGGGGAAAAAAAAGAACACTGTTTAGGTATCTTAGATGAGATCAATTACTTTATGTTCCACTCCTAGCACAACTGAAAAAACAGCGAACAGGGATTCCAAGGCTGAAATAATTGACTATCATTGAGTTTACACATTAAAAGCTACTAGAGTACTCGTGTATTTATGAATTCATTCACTTAACATTTCTGAGTACCTCCTGTGTGCCAAATGCTAGGGAAAATCATGAGCACAATACAGCGCCTGCCTTCAAAGGAGCTGATTATGTAACAGGGCAACTGGCAAACGTAGTCATAGTCTCTGTGGTGTGTGAATATTCATTCCCTCAAAGATTTCACAGTAGGAATCAGGCAAAACTTGTGTCTCATCCTTATTACATATTTATGGTGGATAGACACCAAAATGTTAAATGTTTTCATGAAAATATAAAATTAATAAGAAGAATTTTTCTCTTTCAAAATGAAAAAGTTTTTCATTACAAATGTACGGTATGCTACTTTTTTTAACCACTTTTTAAAACTGAAGTATAACTGACATTTAATGTTATATTAGTTTCAGGTGTACAACATGATGATGCAGCAGTTCTCTATATTACTCAATGCTCACCATGGTAAGTGTAGTTATCATCTGTTACCATACAATGTTATTGTAATATTATTGACTGAATTCCCTATGCTATACTTTACATCTTCATGAATTCGTCACTTTACAATGGAAGTTTGTACTTCTTAATCCCATTCTGTACCTTTAATCCCCATCCCATCACTCACCTCCCCTCTGTAACCACCGTTTTGTTCTCTGTATTTAAGAGTCTGATTTTTGCTTTTTAGAGTCCACAGACAAGTGAAATCATATGGTATTTATCTTTTTCTGACTTATTTCACTTAGCATAATGCCTTTGAGGTCATCCATGTTGTCACAAATGGCAAAATCTCATTTCTTTTTTTATGGCTGAGTAATATTCCATTGTACCAATGAACCCCACACCCCACATCTTTCTTATCCATTCCTCTATCAATGGACGCTTGGTTTGCTTCTGTATCCTGGCTACTGTAAATAATGCTGCAGTAAACATAGGAGTTCATGTATCTTTTTGAATTAGTGTTTTTGTTTTCGCTGGGTAAATACCCAAGTAGTGGAATTACTGGATCATATAGTATTTCTATTTGTAATTTTTTAAGGAAACTCCATGATGTCTTCTACAGTGGCTGCATATGGTATGCTTTTAAACAGTTCAGATGATTCAGAAGGGAAAAGAATGGAAACGCACCCATAATCCTTTAACCCTAATATTTTCATGTTTTGGGGTATATTCATGCTCTATGTAGCTTGCTTCTATTCGCATAAACACATGTGACCTGGATATCTTAAAGGCACCAACAGTATATGGGAGCTAGGTGACAGTGCATTAAAGTTGGTTCCTGACTATACAGAGTCAGGAACCCTCTCCCTGTCTCACAGCTTGCTGCAAGGATTCCCAAGAGGAGTGGATCTCTGAGCATCTAGGTTTCCTGTCTTCCAGCTGTTTGTTCATCCTGTTTCTCTTGCCAGTGTTTGCTGCCACTCTGATCACCCATTTTTATGCTCCCTGCTTTGGTCTGTGTGCTTAATATCTCACACTGTCCATCTTTAAGTTTTCATTGGATGTAGAAGAAGAATGTTGCTGATATCTACTGATGCACAGACTGACTCTACTAGTTAGGAGAGGCTTGCCTGCGTCAGTAAATAGACCCAAAATTGTTCAATGGCTCAAACACAATGGATGTTTACTTCTCCCTCATGAGGCCATCTGAGGTCTGGTTTGTGGGTGTCTCTCCTCCACATGGTGATTTGGGAACCCGGGTCCTTCCGTCTTGAGGCTGTGCCAATTTGCAGGGTATCCTCCTCATTGGTAGCCATCCAGTGGAAGGAGAGAACGTGGAGGCAGGTGTCCTTGCTTCTTAAGAGGGTAAACCTAGAAGTGGTACATATCTCCACTCACATCTCATTCAGTGGAAATGAATTTTCCAGGGGCACACCCAGTGTCAAGAGGGGCCAAGAAATGTAGGTTAGCTAATGTGTGCAGCTACAACCCTACTGGGGAATGAGAAAATGGAATTTGGAGGACATTGTGTTCTTACTCCTCAGGGATTTCTGTCTTTGTTGTCTTCTCCCTGAACTCCCTTCCACCTTCTCTGGGGCTCACGTTGTTCCAGCCAGTGCGGAAACATCTTACCCTTCTTGGGTGAGATGCTTTATGAAGGAGAAGGGTCCCTCATTGAGTTACTTGGGTCCTTGGTGAAAGAAAACTTGACAATTTACCGAGTAGCCCTCTCCTGCTTAGGGCTCATAGGTGCCCCTGGAGGCCTGTGTTGGGTGGTTTACCATAATGTTTCACACCACATATCAAGTCTGTTAGCAAGTGTGGTCCAGTATGCCAAATTTATTCCTCATTTATGATTTTTCTTCTCTTAATGATTTTGTTATCTCACTTGCAATTCAACTGTTTTGTTTTTTCGGTTTTTGGATTTTTTTTTTTCCCTTCAGCTTTACTAACTAACCTTTACCTAGCTTTCTGCTACATTCCACGACCTCATTACATATGTTTGTGTGTGTCTGTATTCTAGCTGTGAAGTGGCTTCGAGCTCATAGTGAGGCAGAGGGATGTGGTAGATGAAGGCACAGTTTAGGATTTAGATGGTTTATATGTGATTTTCATCTCTGTCCTTTAATAGGTAGCCAAATTAACCTTTCTGACTCTGTTCCTTAATCTGTAAATTATAAACAAAAATTATAAATAAAGTAATATAAAAATATAAAATGATCATTTTCCACTTATTTTTAGCACTTGCCAGATATGAAACTGTATGATAATTAACTCTGCTATTTGTTTTTTCTCTTGATCTCTTTCCACAGTGGTGCAGTCTTTTTGCCATTGATACAGCTTTCGACTATGCTTTAATATCTGTTGGGACAAGTAAAAATAGGAGTTGAAACACTTATTACTATATTTTTAGGAGTAGGAATTAGTATCAGAATTCTTATGTTACATAAAACTAACCTTGTTTGGTCTATGCTTATAAAAATTCACTAAAGTTTTAGGGACTCCTTTCGTATGTTACTCCATGCATGTTACAAATCAGTAAAATGTTGAATATTTTAACACATTTTACATCAAGTATAACAACCTCAGATGTGTTATTAATTTGTTTACTCTCAACTATGCAATCAATCTCTACCAATGTTCAATTGATGTTAGATTATTCTGTAAAAGATTTGTAAAAGGAATATGTTTTACATTCTTAATTTAAATTCTTCATTATTTTCACAAATATTTTTAAGTTTCTTAAAAGTAATATATTTGATAGATGATAAAAATGATTGCTTTGTGTGTTCTGAGCTGGAAAGTGTTACCGAAAGGACTGTTGTTGGCCTGTGAGCCAACAGTATAAACACCAGAGATAGAAAACATTCCCTTTACAAATCTTTTCTGGAAATGATCTAATATCATCAACTGAATATTGGGGGAGACTCTTTGCCTAGTTGAGGTTGACAGAATTAATAACACATCTGAGGTTCTTGCATTTGATGTAAAACATGTTAAAATATTCAAGGTTTCACTTATTTGTGATATATGAAAGGAGTCTCTAAAATTTTTAATGATTTGTTAAGCGTAGAATAAAGAAACGGTGTTTGATGTTAACATAATTTTGATAGTGATTCCTACTTCTGAGGCTATAGTAATAATGTTTCAATTCCCACGTTTTTCCGTAATTGTTGGAAAATATTGACGGTTAATACATTTTTAAAGGATCGTAAATAGGGACTTTAGCTCCTGCTTTTAGAGAATGTTGCCATTATTTCATGAGGCTATTTTAAAGCAGAGAGACAGAATATATTTAGACTTTCGTCAGTTTTTTCTTCCCTACCTTTATATTTTGAAAAATTTCAAATCTACTGAAATGGTAAAAGAAAAGTACAATGGACATCACAGTAATTGGGCTCACCTAGAACTAACTAATTGTTAATATTTTGTCATATTTGTTTTATCTGTCTCTGTTTTTTGGTAATACATTTGCTATTAAAATCATTAAAAAATGAAATACCTATACTGAAGTATCTATACAGCAGGAGTTGGCAAGCTATAGCCCCTGGGCTACATTCTGCCTCTTACCTATTTTGTAAATAAAGTTTTACTAAAACATACCCATGCTCATTTGTTAACATATTATCTGTGGCTGCTTCCCTACTACACCAGTAGAGATGAATAGTTGCACTAGAGATTGTATGGACCCCAAAATTTACTATATGATGCATTTCATTAAAAACACATAAACTTTTATTCCATAAAAAGTTGGCACATTCTACATCAAAATATACAGAGCAAAAGGAACCCATACACAGCAATTTGGAGCATACAATTTGGTAGTAAAGTTAAATACTTGTGTATCTGTTATTACTTGGAAATCACATTCTTACACATGTACCCTAGAGAAATTCTTGCACATGTGTGCCTGGAACATGTAGATGAATGGGATTAGTATGCGTATAAGGGAAACACAAGTAGGAACAACTTCAATTTCCAAAAAATTGGCACCAAAAAATATTTTCTGTACTATATTCACAATATCATATTTTTGTGAAATAAAACTAACAACAACTATGGGAAAGAAGATGGATGTATTTTATTTTATTTTAAAGATTTTATTTATTTATTTGAGCGAGAATGAGAGAGAGAGAGAGCACATGAGAGGGGGGGAGGGCCAGAGGGAGAAGCAGACTCCCTGCTGAGCAGGGAGCCTGATGCCGGACTTGATCTGGGGACTCCAGGATCATGACCTGAGCCGAAGGCAGTCGCTTAACCAACTGAGCCACCCAGGCTGCCCAAGATGGATGTATTTTAGAAAGAATATTGTGTGAGAAGACTATGATTCTACTTTTATAAACTTCTGAGATGAACAAAACTAAGCATACTATTTGGAGATCTATAAAGAAGTGATAAACTAAGAAAAAGCAAATGAATGATAAAGAGAGGATTCAGGATAATGCATATTGGGTGAGAAGGAGGTATGTAGAAGGACGGATCAGGGAAGGGTGCAGAGGGGGTTACCAATTTGGTATCTTCTGTTTCTTGTTCAGATGAAGTGTTTCCTTTGATTATCTTATTGTTGTACTCCATAAACTGAACTAAGTATATTCTTTGTATGATTTAGCATTTCATAATAAAAATATTTAAAAATTAAAATGTGAGAATATGCTCTTCCAGACACAGTAAGATGTATTAATTAATCTTGTCATTCAAGGGGAGTAATGTCGCAAATGTTTATTTCTCCTGATTATCACATTTGGGGACTGAGCATGTAATTAAAATCAATTGCTCCTGTCAATGTAATGAATTACTAGGAGGTTTGCTAAGATATACTGGAAAATATGAATAACTTATACATACAAATTATAATCAGGGAAAGAACCACTCCATTTAAATGACATCAAACACAATAAGAAACTCAGGATACATTTAACAAAATATGTGAAGGTGCAATTCACTTTAGGTCCATTTTGGATCTAGCCCCAAAAACTGTTAGCTAATAAGTCTATGTTGCTTTAAGTGACTAAATTTGTGATAATTTGTTCCAAAGGAAATAGAAAACTAATACACACATTAAAACTATTTTGCATAAGTACACCTATTCTGTTAATGAGGCTCTAGGGAAGCCTCATTACACTACTGGTAGGTAGGTAAATTGGTGTACTTCCAACAGAGGGTAACTTGACATAGATTTTCAAAATTACAAATGCATGTAACTTTTCACGCAGCATCTCCAGTTTGTGGAATGTGTCCTACAGACATATTTGCATATGTGTCAAATGATGTTTCCAATGTTATTTATTTCAGAACTTTATAATAGAAGAATATTGGAAGTGATCAATAATTTGAAAACTGAATACTATATAGCTATGAAAAGAAATGAGGAATCGTTCTGTGTGCCACATGTTATGGAGATATAACAAATTTAAAAGTGACACCATTAGAAGTAAAAAAAAGCAGTACACATACTATAACATTTAATATGCTGTCTTTTATGTAGATGGAAAAAAGTAGAAGAATCTGTTCTTTCATTATGTGCATAAAGGAACTCCGGAAGGATGCTCAAGAAAGTGGTTACCAAAGGGCAATCAGAAAAGAGCAGTTGCATGACAAAGATGGGAGGGAAAATTTTATTCAATTGGTTCATAGACTTTTTGCATTTTGAGGCATGCGAATATGTTACCGATTTGAAATATAATAAAAAAAGGAAAACAGAAATTGACAATCAGTTTTACATTTGAGTAAACTTCTAACCTGAGAGCAACTGAGACAGGCAGAACAAAGAAACGTGAAGTCCGCAGAGGCAGCACAAGGAACAAGAAGCAAAGGTTTTAAAGCACCAGTGTGCTCCCAGAGACCAGAGAAAACACTCCATCTCTGAGTTGGGTGCAGTATCTTCTTAAAAAGGAACAATCAGAGAACAAGGCATGAGCTTCTGGAAATGAAACAGCAGAACTAGAAATTCATTGTAAGGATGGAAAGGTATACTTGAGAAAACTCTCAAAGTTTGACAACAATGCTGAGAAGGAAAGTAGAAAGAAACAGGAAAACTAGAGACTACTCCGTGGAATTTCAACATTCAATCAACGAGAGTTCCAGAAAGAGAGACAGAAAATAGAGGGAGGACATTAAAAGAGTCAAAGTGAATATCTATGGAGAATGGATATGGCCGGAAAAAGAGAGAAGCAAGAGACAGTTATTCTTTCTCATAAGCTAGTTGAATTCATGTAAAAACTATATGCATGTATTATTTTGATAAAAATGAAGAAACTATAAAGTTAAAAAAATGAAGAATAATTGAGCAAGGTCAGACACAAAAGCTTGCAAAGTAACTTACAGAAATGATATTTTGCAAATATTGTAACAAGTGCTTGAGAAGAGGGTGGTGAACAAAGAGCACTTTTGGTGAAATTTTGTTTTTTAGTACCAGTTTACCTGGCACTAAATTTGTTTTGTTCAACATGCAGCAAAGTATGGTCTAGTGTCTAAGTCATTTGAATACATAAGATACATGCAAGTACTCCAAATAAATGCATTACGAATTCTAAACACAGATCCACTGTCAGCGGATGTGTCAGTTCGGAATGAAGGGTTGCTGTGTTTATACTACAATGACAAACACTGAAAGGAGAACCTAGAAGAAAAAGATGAGCCGTGCCTGTCAAATATTCCACAAGAGAGAATAATCCTGATTCTGAGGTTATTCCAAACATGCCCGGCCTGGTAGTGCGGGGGCAGGGAGGAAAACCAGGCTCTTTCTCAGGTGCTGCTGGAGTCACTTCAATGACAAAGCAGCTGGAAGCTCTAGGGTATTGATCTCATTGCCTTCCCGATGCGTTTAGAGTTGCCTCTAAGTCAAATGGCTCACCTGGGAAATAAAGTCCAGTGAACCAGAATCGTGGAGATCAGTTGTATGGTTCTTTGGAGTGAGGAGACTCTGGGGAGTTGCCTATTTCTGAAGTTGAATCTCACCAAGGGAGCAAACATCATTAGAAACCCATTTGTTGTTGCAACAGCATGAAAGAACACAAATGAGAGGAGGGAAAAGGAACTGGAAGGATGGCAGAATTCTTTTGCAGGAAGACAACCTCCAAAATCTAATTTCAAGTCCTTTTACTATCTGGCTCTTCAAAATCAGGTCCCAACTTTTCAGAAGGAGCCTGATGTGGCCTGAAGTCGGGAGAATGACTTCTCAGTTCAGCTCATTATCCAATTAGTTTTGACCCCAGTTTTTAATGGATTTATCTGAGAAGTTTAGTGCCAACGTGACTGGCTCTCCTAAAGCCCATTTGGTAGAGATGAGGTGAGCCCGTGCCTTAAAGATATCATAGGTCAATGGCAGGAGACAATTAAATCAGTTCTTTAATTTTTCCTCTCAGACAGAAGTCCAATTAAGGTAAGACAATAATGTGGCTCTTAACAGGCTTTCAGTAATGGAAATATTACTGCCACGGCCTGGGTTCACATTCATAAATACTAATGAAGATCGCAAAAGCTACTAACGGCAACATGGCTCCAATTTACAACATTTTCCAGCCAGGCAATCACTGAGGTTTCAGTGAACTAATTTGATGAATTGGAATAAAGACATAAATGAAAAGACAGAAAATGGCATCTCCCTTGAAAGACCTTGTTGGAGGTCAAGAGGTAAAGAAATCAGAATCCTTCGGCTAGAGCAACGAATTGTTTTACAAACATCATGCAGCAGGGAGATAGGAAATAGGAAATATTAAGAATGAATCCATGGTATCAGTAATTAATTTCCCTACCGATTAGGAACAAAATTGCGGAGGCATTTCTCATGGTTATTTATCAACAGAACATAGCTGCTGGGGCAAAGCACCATCTAGATGTCTAAGGTGGTCAGTCTCACAAAGGAGAAATGCTTAGTAAGTACCTATAGTCCAGTGGAAGTGAGCGTTTGA
Source organism: Callorhinus ursinus (assembly GCF_003265705.2). Taxonomy (NCBI): domain Eukaryota; kingdom Metazoa; phylum Chordata; class Mammalia; order Carnivora; family Otariidae; genus Callorhinus; species Callorhinus ursinus. The sequence continues at coordinate 14,887,658 of NW_027397074.1, read as the reverse complement.
GAAAAGCTATTGAAAGAACATAGGTTTTTTTTGGGGTATTAACGACTTTTGAAAAGGACTCTCTTAAGTTCTCCTGAAAAGTTATTACAGCTAATGCTTCTAATGCTTTATTACATATTACCCTGGTTTCCCTAGCTCTATTCTACATATTACTGCTGAAGTTTTCAGCCCTCAAGACAGCTCAGCAAGGACCAATGTCCTCTTAGACTAAGATTGAAGAGTGGGGAGGGAAGGCACAATGAGTGAAAATTAGTGAGATGCCAGTCCCTTTCTCTCCCAATTCACAGATCAGGCTCAGGGTTAGCCTTTGTTTACTTGGTTTAGTTCAGCTGGAGGTCTCACGGTAGCCGCTGAATCTTTGGTCAGGGATCCTCTTTAGTGCGAGCTATGGTTATTACCCCATTGTTTTCTACCCCCCCTCTCCACTCCTGCCCTCCCTGTTGCATAATCTGCTTTTCTCACAGACCCTATGATGAATGTTTAGACTTTCTAAAACTTTTAAATGGACTGTATTTATAGAAAAATCGCAAAAATAAGTGACTTATCGCAATATGAACATATACATGCACTATCACGGCTGTTAAGAAATAGAGTATTACCGGTCCCCTTGTTCCTATTCCTTCTCCGCAAAGAGAGCCACCACCACACCTTTTAGTACACGGAACTAGTTTCGCCTGATGTTAAACTTTATACTAATGTCATCATAAAGTATATATTGTTTTGTAGCATTTTTTGCTCACAGTTGAGTTTGGTGAGACTCAAGAGGTGGTGAGAAGCTACAGTGTTTTATTATACAGATGTGCTACAATTTCTTTAGCCATGCTTCTGTGGAGGGGCATTTCTTTTTTGTTTTTTCTTTTCATTGCACCTTTAGCTTATATAAATAATGCTGTGTCTTTACCTGGGTTGTCCCAGAAGCAAACCCCAAGACTAGATTTGAGTTCAAATAGTTGATGTGGGAGTTTGCAGGGGAGTAGAGAAGCAAGGTATAGCCTGGACAAAATCTAACAGAGAGTGCACCACTGAGTGCCAGTGGGTCTCATTCTCACTGGGGTCCTTTGGGAAACAGCATCGATCGGGGGTAGGGACCCAGTATCCCAGCTAACTCACTAGCTTGGGGGACAAACAACTCTTGTTTGTCGTTGGTTGAGAGCTGCTCGGGGGTGGTGGCTTCATGGCACTTTCAACCTGCTCTTGGCACAGGCAGAAGATGCTCCCGTGACCGGAAAAGCTCCTGGCAGAGTCACAGATGCTTCTACCGAGAAGCCACTGGCACGTTTGAGAACGGTGAGTGCAAATGTGATGTGGGCAAGTCACTGAGAGCATCTCCCAGGGCTGCGATGACTAGTTCTGTACACATGGCATTTCTGTCATATGTGTGTGGGAACAAGTGTATGTATGTATGTACATGTACACAGAAGTGAAGAATGGAGCGTACGAAGTACATGTGTGTATGCATATACAGTGGTGACAAGTGCCCGTATGTATGGGTATGCATATGGTAGTGAAGTGTGTGTGTACAGGGCTTATCTGTATGGCTGTGGACCCAGCAGTGAAGTGTGTGTGTGTGTGTGTGTGTGTGTGTGTGTAAAAGTGTGTACATGTATGAAGAAGCGTAAAGTCCTGAAACGGCTCCAGTGGCTTCACCTCCCTGACGTCTCTGACTTTGGATTTGAGCCGTGCAGGTGGAAGGGTAGTGACATCCTGAACACCGTGCCATCAGGCTACCTACTCTCCCTGTGCGCTGACACAGTGTCCTGTATGTTTAACTTTAAGGGAATCGAGTACAACAAAATAGAGGAGTGGCTCCCCTCGATCCTAAGCCTGTCTGGGCCAACGACAATGTGTCATTCGTCTCTGTCCCCTTGTCACCTGCAGCAATGCTGGGCACAGAGTAGGCCTTCACTGATTGTTTCTGAAACTGATGAGTACACTTGTTAGACCGAAGAGCATCATCTTAGGAACTTAAAAGACACATCGAACTCTGAGCTCTATCAGAGACCGATGAAATACCAGTCTTAGGGAAATGGGCCTTTGCGCCTTTGTTTTGATGGTTTACTCTATCACTTTGCCACCAAGGTAAAAAACCATGGGTCTCGGCTGTAAGTTCCCAGTCAGGGGTGATTCTGCCCCCAGAAAATATTTGGCAACATCTGGAGACATTTTTGGTTGTCAGGACTCAGGGCTGGTGTTGCGGCTGGCCCCAGTGAGTAGAGGCCTCGTTGGGGGGTAAGGGGGGAGCTAACTAGTCTAATTCACAGAACACATCCCCACCACCAATGTTATCCAGCCATAAATGTCAACGCTACCAAGATGGAGAAATCCTCGTCAAGGGTAATACATGTTTGGATTTCTAAAGATTATTTGATAATGTCTCACTTCTTTATAAACTGAACCCCCCCCCCGGCCAGATCAATTTTTATGGTGTTATGATACTGAGTTTCCTATTCCCTGTTTTTTTTTTTCTTTCTCTGCAGACAGTCCCACTTACATGCTCCCTTCAATTCTCCTTCAAAGTCCTCTCCTTTCCACATAAATGATAGCTGTACTGAGCGTTATCCCCACCTCTACCACAGAACCCATTTCATACGGATCTCCATGGTTTTCCTTTCATCCCCTTTTGAAAAACTAGTCACCTCAGCTGGATGTCTCCTTGCTGTCAATCCCCTCCTAGGAGAGAAGCCAACTCTTGCATGGAGCTGGGGTAGGTGTCCCACACTCTTTTGGAGCAGACTCACAACATAAAGACTAGGTGTTAGTGGGGAGAACTAAGTAGGGTCTCTGTGGGACTTTTCTCCGATTTAATGGGCTGTCCCTAACACAAACCAAAGCACCTGAGAACGCTGGGACTTTGCAGCCTTCACCAAAGGTTTTCAGTTTGGAGAAAAGACACTGTGAATTCTGAGGACAAATTTAATCTGTCCTCATGTTTTTTAATGTGACTACATCAAGTAGTAGAGCATAGATTTAAAAAAAAATAAAAAAGAAGAAAACAGGGGGAAAAAAAGTCTTTCCCCCAAAGCAGGATGGAAGTACATATCCATCCGTGACTTTTAAAAAGAGAAGACCCATGTTCCCCATTGTTCTGGCCTGCATCACTCCTCCCCTGCAATGCCACAGATCGCATGTGGCAGAATTCAGTGCAATGTGATAGGGACAGAAGGTGAAAATGGCTGAGAAAATCCCATTCAGAGGAGTTCTAGAAAGTCAGCAGTACCAACTGAAAAAAGAAGCCCACTTGAAAAATGGGAGCAGAGCTAATATTCTGAAGAACATAGTCACAGTAAGCATGCTTAATAAAACCCACTTTCCATTTTTAAGCAAACAACATACTACTTTATATGAAAAGCGGAATAACAGAAATTTTACTCTTCAAGGATGAACTTTCCAAAGATAAGCCCAGCAGCTTAGCGTGAGGTAACTGAAATTTCCTATGGGGGAAGCAAATTAATTTTTCTTCTGCCTTATGCATGCACAGACATGCGTGTGACTCTCGGTGTGGTATCATGTGAAGACAATACAAGGGAAAATAAGTGACTTCTCCCAGCATGCAGGTCTATTGTTGGCCTGTCATGTTTTTCCTAAGCTGCGGTAGCATTCATAGCCTGTCTTCTGTCTGCGCAGAGAGGGGCCGCATTTTTGAACTACAAGATTTCAAGTGACCTTGTCAGGTCATCAAGCACATCCCTACATTGTTGAAAAAAAATTCCAAACTCACATCTTCCTGAAAGCGTTTCTGTTCCCCTGGAAATAATTAAGGTGGCAAATTTGAAAATAGTTAACTTAACATTTTTCTCTTCAATTTGTGCCATAATTTCTATTTCGAATTATTGTAAAAATAAGGATGCTAATGGTATCATAAATCTGGTTATTTTGTTCCTTCTGAGAAAATATTCCTAGAAAGTGATCATCCTCAGAAATCATTTTAGCTCTTACAAATCTCATTGCCATTCCTCCAATTATGTTAAATTCATAAGGTAGATAAAATGGTTGAGAGATAAACATATTCCTTTAAACAGAACAATTACATATATCAGATAAAAATTATATATTTATATATTATATAACATATTTATAATATATATCTTAATATATTACTTATATATTACATTTACTATATAATTGTTATGCTTAAGGGATATATTCGTATTCTATCACCAAATTGACTTTATCTATTATAAAATCATATATATACTTTTCTTGCTTATATTCCCACATTTCCTGTACGGTGTTCTTACTGAAAAACCAGGGGAGAGGGCATTGTTCACATTCAGGACTTCACCCAAAGTCATCCTTAAAATCACTGGAGACAATTAGGGTATTTTCCTATCAGCATCCAAGCAGGTGTGCAACATGAAGTAGACAAAAGAACCTTGGGGGTCTTCTACTTCCTTTTTCTCTTCCTCTTTTTTTCCAGCACACCTTCTTGTTCCTAATACCTAAGCTTCCCATGTAGCCCTAAGCAAAACTAATTCCCATCGGAGTTCTAGATTCTATTGAGGTTAAGCCTTTCAGGGATGTTCATATCGAAAGAGATTGTCAAAGGACAATATGAAAGGCCACCATGGAGTAATTATGGACAATGGAATCTGCTCTCTCGGGGGAAGAAGAAGTTTGGCCAGAAGGTTTGTTCAGCTTTCCTAAAGTAATACCATTTGGGGAAAGGGGAACACTTTTGTTCGTGGCTCATGTTTTAGCATCAGCCCTAAGAAAAGGGAATTTCTCCTCAATTTCCATTCTTTCCCATAGTATTTTTCTCCTCCATGGAGAGCAATGACAGTTATCGCCATAATTAAAAGGGACAGGCAGATGTTCTTCTACCTCCAGTAACCTACTGACAGAGGGGCCAACCTCACTGCCATGTTCATGCCCACCGTGCACGGCGGGGGTGGCACTTGACTGGTGGTGCGACCCTCCCCCGGCTCTCTGTCCCACCTGGGACAGGCTGGGAGGAAGACTTGCCATTTGCTACTCATACAAATGGGTATTTGGGTTAGTAGGCTTGGAATCTGCTCTAAGGATCCAGCCACTTGGACAGGGCTTGTGGAAACCAGAGCCTTTGTGCCCTCTGGCTTTTGCCCAGTATTCCAGCCATAATATCAGAAAAGTCTTCTATGAAGGAGGATAGAGGGAGGGGAGATCAGGTACTTGCTTAGTTATTAACAAAAACTGAAATTAGTTTCCTCTTGGCGATCCATCGTTATGTGTTTAGAGCCCAGGAGAAGAAAAGGAGAAAGTAGGATTTGGCACTAGATCCCATCCTAAAGCCCTGAACTACCCACATCCCTCCTACCACCACAATGCTAACCACCTGCTTTCCCTGTTAGTTCTAACTTATAATAGATCTTAAAGAAAAGGGCAGAGAGCAGTAAAGACGGAAAGGAAAATGAATCTCAGTCAAAAAATAATCTAATGGCAGCATTCAAATATCAAACGTTTGTTTCCTTTCAAACTGGAGTTGCAGGGCGTATGTACCAGAGCTGGGGGAGAAAAGGCAGGAGCAGAGCAGGAAAAAAGGAAACTGAGAGGATGGGAAGGGTGATGTGATGTGAGTTCTGGCTGATCCATCTTCGCCCTGAAACTGGACAACAACCGTTGCTTTCATCCCAATTCTTGTTCTCATGACCATGTGCGCAATATGAACAACCACCCCAGGGATGTCTGGCATATACAGAGAGCTCTATCAGAGGAGGCCATTAGTATTCCTGCAGACTGTTGGGATGTGCTCCTAGCTGATTTTCTGTACCCAGTCTCTCCCCTTTGTTTTTCTGGTTCCTTTTAAAATGTCTTTAAGGTGCCGCAACCACCAGTATCCCATCACCCCATTGCACAAAGGCCTAAGTGGCTTTCCGGTTGCATCTAGGAAAACTGACTGAATTTTTTGTTTGTTTGTTCTTTTTAGGGTAAAAATAAATGTTCAAAGAAAAAAAAGTTCTGGATTAAAAAATTAATTTTAATTAAAATTAAATTATTTAAATTATTCATTTAAATTAATCTAAAAATTAAAATTAATTTAAAAATTAAAAAATTAACCGGGATTAACAAAGTTAAACAAGTTTCATTCCTGAATGTAGCGTTTAGCTCTTTGAGCATTTTAAACTGTGAGTCTGCTTTGAAAGTCATCTGGAAATTGATAGGATGTGTAGCCTTTCCCTAAGTTTTGGGCTACCGAATTTTATTTTAATGTGTTCACTTTACTAAAGGAGCCTACCATCTTGCGTACCAGTGCGTCTTGGAACCACACCCCACAGAATCAAGCATGGCCGTGAATCCCTGGGTCCTGCCCGGTCACCCTACCCCCCATCCCTCTTGTGCTGTCCCTTCAGGATCCACGAGGAGACCTCATTGCCCGCTTCCTCTTTGCCCATATGCGCCCTGCACTTTTCCACCTGCAGAGCTTCATTCAAATCATTCCCTGTGCTTCCTATGCTTTTTCTTCCCTGGAATGCCCTGGAATGCCCTGGAATGCCTTGCATCTCCCGGCCGAAAGCGTCATTCCTCTCTGTGATCCCGTGTATCACGCTCCTTTTCCTTGGCGCTCACCACCTCTCTCACATTATAATTATTTTTTTCCTGTGTCTCGCTTCCATTTTTCTATTTTATTATCATTAAGTCGTGAGCCCCTCAAAGGCAGAAGCCAAACTTTACTGCCTTTCACACAGGAATGGTAAGCTGACACCCATAGGCTAGGTCCAGCCTGAGAAATGTGCCTTACTTGTCCTCCGATGATTTCCAAAATATCTGAATTAGTGTCTTTTCTTAAGACATCGAGATAAAAAATTTAGATTTATTTCTTGAAACACAGGCAGACGTGGTGACCCTGGGCCTCTGTGGAGCAAGAGATGTGGCTGACAGGAATTCCAAGCTGTCTGCTTGCTCCTGGCTCTGACCAGCCCACTGATGATGTACTTGTCTTTCCACCCCAGGGACCGTGGCTAATACAGAATAAGTTCTTGAAAAACAGGTGTTTTAAGCCAAGTGTAATTACCTCACAAATCTCAAGGGACGGGGGGAAAAAATCCCACTAGTTAGAAAATTAGATTTTTAAATTTGATTTCCTTTTCGAAATGAGCAGGGGGAGAATGAATTAAGGAGGCGTGCTAATGGAAAACGCAAATACACAAGAGATGCTTGGCCATAAGTGAACTCTCTTTCTGGGGTCCCAGAGCCCATGTGTACAGCCCCAGCAGAGTATGCCTCACCCTCACTAAGCTGCTTCCTTGCTCCGCCGGAGAGCTTCATCTGGGCTGGGCTGTGCCATGCATCACTTTTCCCTGCAGTCTAACTGACTGCTTGTGTTGGAATGTCTCATCACTTACTGGTCACGTCATTGGGGTGTGTTTTGGCAACCCGTAGGATTCCTGGGAGCACTAAGTGGAGAGCGCTTAGACCAGTGTCCAGCACACAGAAGTGCCCCATGACTCCTGGCTTAAGAGAGAGAGCCCTCGGGCGCCTGGGTGGCTCAGTCGTTAAGCGTCTGCCTTCGGCTCAGGTCATGATCCCAGGGTCCTGGGATCGAGTCCCACATCGGGCTCCCTGCTCCGCGGGAAGCCTGCTTCTCCCTCTCCCACTCCCCCTGCTTGTGTTCCTGCTCTCGCTGTCTCTCTCTGTCAAATAAATAAAATCTTAAAAAAGAGAGAGAGAGAGAGAGAGCCCTCTGGTAGGCAGTCGATAAGTGTTTGTTGAATGAATACATGAACAAGCGCAGCAGTGTGCACCATCGTGTAGCCACTGTGTGGTCAGCCAGCTGGCTTTTAGCCTCCATTAAATGGCTTAGGTCTGTTGTTCAAAGAATTATCATTAGAACCTCAGCACATACACCCATGTAGAAAGCTAGAGGTAGTGAAGAAATGTCGGATTTTGTAGGACGTAACGTTGGCTATGCAAATGAGGAAGAAAGAACTCCTGACTTTGTCCCTCTGCACAATTAGGGACGTTTTTGCTGGAGGGCAGGCACTGGGGGATGTTGAGGGGGCAAGATACTGGAAGGCGGGAAGCGTTTGCTTTGGAGAGTCTGTTCTGGTCTGTAGAAGCAAGGGCCTGCTTTCCTTCCTGGTTCTTTCCTCTCAGAGTACCTATACAATTTTTGACAACGGGGATTTTGTCTTACTAACTGTTATCACCTTAGTACCTAGCACTTAACCAGATGTGTGCTGGGGCGATGGATAAAGGAATCAGAAAAAGAATGACTAATGTAAAGCAGAAAGCAAGGAACCTCCCCAAACATCAGCTGATACAGATAAACATGTCAGGCAATAGTATTTTATTACACAGTGCAGTGGGTATGGTCTTGCCACGCTGAAGGGCCCTGATAATATTTGGGGCTAATACTTCAAGGCTTTCGTGTGAAAACTGAAAATTGACTATCTGCTTGTGGAAAGTACTCAAAGGCATACTACCTGCTCACTTTACTTGGGAAAACCCAATTTGAGGTTGGATTTTTTTTAAAGATTTTATTTACTTATTCATGACAGACAGAGAGAGAGAGAGAGGCAGAGAGAGAGAAAGGCAGAGGGAGAAGCAGGCTCCCAAGAAGCAGGGAGCCCGATGCGGACGGAACTCGATCCCGGGACTCCAGGATCATGACCTGAGCCGAAGGCAGACGCTTAACCATCTGAGCCACCCAGGTGGCCTCCTGTTATCTATTTTAGAGTAATGACTTTGAAACAAGGTAATACCTTCTCACCTCTCGGCGCAAGCCGGGAGGCGGAGAGCCTGCTGGAAGCCAGAGCGGCCGGCCTTGCTGCGCGCGCAGGTCTGTTCTTGGCAGCCGGGACGAGCCCCGCTCACAGCTCCCTCTCGGCAAAATCGCCGCACGCTCGAGTTTTGACCTCTCACCCTTCTTATCCACAACATTCACGCCCTTTTCCTATGTTATGAGCCAGGCTCCTTCTCCGCATCAAAACTTACCCACAGAAAGGGGTGTGAGTATTGGGTATGGAGACCGGGGTATAAATTTAAATCACTGTGAGAATCTGCTCAGGGGTTTATTTGGTAAAGCTCTGCAATCATATTGTGGAAAACGGAAGCGTTGTTCTGGTTCGTGGACTTGAATACGGACCTCTGGGACCAGATAATTGTTGGAAGGGTGGGCAGAATGCATTCAAGGGCAGCAGAGAAGCATTGTCATCTCCAGGATCACCTGGAAGCGGGCCGAGGTTATCCTTACATCCCCACCTTCTATTGCCATTTTATTTGGATTTCAGGGTACGTTCTGTGGATGGAGTGTGGGATGGGCAGGTTTTTCTTTCTTTCCTTTCTTTCGGCCTTTGTTTTGTTTTTGACTATTTTCACGGTAGCGAGAGCTTTCCACTTCAGAACTAACGACAGACGACTCTGGGAGGAGGTGGAGACGGAGTGCGATTCGGGCATTCATGGGTTAGAACGTTATACATCTTGGGTCAAAGGCCTCTGAGGAACTGCTCCGCTGAAGTCGCGTTTTGGAGGCGAGTGCATTCTTTGTCGCTGATCATAGCCTGGCGCTGTGGCTGCGCCCCTGGGCCTGCTGGGCAGTGCTGCGTTAGCTTCGGCTCAGCCTCTCCAGCCCTGATTGTTGCCGCCACAATGGTCAGTGTTCCATACTTTTCTTCAAACGGTTGCAAAATTGTCCCCGGAGCGTTTCTTTTGTTGGCTCTAGGGTGTGCGATTGTCCTTCTTGAATATGCTATGTGGTAACTCATTTGAAACACAAGCAGTAACATTTTTAAGGTAGCAATTGGAATGAATATAAAGCCCTTTTTTCCAAAGCTGCTCTTGATAATGTATGATTAGAGGAGGAAGAAATTTGCAAAAACTTTGTTGCAAGAATAAAGGGGAAAGGTGAAAAACTGAGTTTTCCCCCCTTAGAGTTGCTGCTTCCCACACATGCATAAAGACATACAAACAACGACAGCTACTACTTTCTTTTTTATTTTCATCCTATGAATTCAGGAACTGGCACAGGCATCTCTGGCTGTGATAATTGCCCTGTAAAGTGAAGTGTTCTTTCTAGTGGAGGAGTTGGAGCTGTGGGAGCGGGCTCTGCAGGCATCCATTTCACGAGCTGACACGTCTTACAGCGAGGAGGTCCGGGACAGGTGCTTCAGGTCCCCGTGTGATGGCGGGGGGTGGGGTGGGGGGGTGGGGGGACAGCCTCAGGCTTCTTTGCCCAGTGCCCATCAGAGATCTGATCAATGAGATAGGGATTCGGTGGCCGGAAGAGAAGCTTTCAGTTCACAGTGTACATCTGCCTGCCTAGGAAGTTGACCCACATTATACAGCACTGCTGGATCAGAACTTCCTCTTTTATTGCTAATGGTAGTTATTAGTTTCTGGACTTTTAGGTGCTGCTGGGAAGTGACTAAGGCTGCAGGCATCTGCTGGGTATTGAGCCATTTGGCATGTATGCACCTTCTTTTGCTGAATAAAAATACCCTTGCTCTACTCTACTGGATACCTTCTCAACTTATAATCATATAAGGAAGGAATCCTAAACTATACTTATGATTACTGCTGCACACGAATCTATTTGAGTAGTGCTTTGTATCCAGTTTTGTGCTTTACATATATCAACTCATTTAATTTAACCAGATAAAGTGGGTCCTCAGTGACGTTTGGCAGATGTGGGGACCGAGGTTGCCGTCATGCAACTACTAAGTGAAAAGTCTCTGAAGCAAAGCCAGGTGTGCGTGAGTCCAGTGCTTGGGTTTCTAACTATAACCCATCCTATCCTACGCTGAGTCCTGGACTCCCAGTCTGATTTACATATTTGTTCATGGTGCTTCCAGAAGCACTGAGTGTATCTGCCATAGTCATTTTCACACACTGCTTTGGTTGTCTTGAAGGCAGAAACCATGTCTTATTCATTCTCAATATTTAGCACAGTAAGAGGCACATAGTAAGCATTTCAGGGATTGTTCACTGAATGAATGATGAGGAATGACACGTGGGGCTGGTCTTCGAGGCTAAATAAATGAACACGTTCACGGTATGATTTGAGGATTTCTATAAATGGGTCATTTGAGGAAGGATTCTTTTTTTTGCTGTCTCCATAGAAAGCAGCGATCTAGAGATAATGCCCTAAGGAGACAGGCCTAGGGGACGTGTATGGTCTACTTCAGCAGATCCAAACTCCCTGTCTGGTTCTAGGCTGTATATCAGATAGTTCCTTTTGTGGTATCAGTGTCTTGGATAAATTTAGTGTTATTGATGTGAGCATCTCATTTATTGATAACTTTTGAGACCATGTTTGTGAGTTCTAATTATGATTAATTTAAAAATTGCCATCTTTTTAATTAGGGTGAAGGAAGAGGTTGAGAAACTTTAGAAGACCTCAGATTCTCTTCATATTCCCAGATTCAGACATCTGAATTCTCTTACTTTCAATAGCAGCTCCACGAGGTGAGTTCTCTTAACTATTCCATTTTCTAAAGCAGCTCAGTAGGTCTGTGTTGTACTTCCAGAGATTTTTCAGCCTGGGAAATAATTTCCAGACCTTAGCTGAGAAACATCCTCTGCGCCACAATGCCTTCTCCACAGTGCAGCAGGAACAATCTTCCTAAAATCACATTTGCTAGGTCTAAACCTTTCAGAGGCAAAAGCCCTGAAAGCAAAAAGGCTTTAGTTCAAACACTTTAGCTGGAGACGCGATGCTTTTGATAATGTGATTCTTTTACCTCCCTAACACATGCTTAACTACTACTCCCTTGTACCCCTTCCTTCTCCCCAACACTTGTCCCCACCACTCCTTTCCCCAGACCACCCTCTTAAGCTCTATGCTGCATGAGTACTGAACAATTTTCCATTCCCTGAAAGTTCCATGGTATTTGCCTATGTTCCTTTGCATCTGTCATACCCTTTGCCAGGGTCCCTCTTTACTAATTCTTATTTAGGGCTCAAGACATGTATAATGTTTAGTTGACCTCCTAAAATTAGGATAAGTGACACTCCTTTGTATCCTTTTAGTATTTGATTCTAACCTCAACTCATTCATTTATCTAACACGTAGGCTAAAACATCAACAACATGCCCATGATCCTTGTCTCCATGGAGGTTATTCCAGTGGGCTACAAACAAACAAATAAAGTAACTTTAAATAGTGCTAAGTGCTGTGACGAAAACTAAAAGAAGGCAATGGCATAGAGAACCATGAGTCATGGCGGTTGGGAAGATTCTTCAGATAGAGTGACCGAGGCAGACTTCTTTAAGAAAGTACTATTGCAGCGGAGCTTTAAGATAAGAAGGAGCCAGGCATCTAAGGCTCTGGAGGAAAAATATTCTACACTGAAGGAGCAGAATAGAGAGTATCTAAGGAATGTGCTTGGGAGTGATTAATGGATGGAGAGAGAGCCAGTGCACCTCATGCGTAGAGAATAAGGGAAAAGTGGTGCAAGATATAAAGTTGGAGCAGGCGAGTAGGGGACCAGATCTTAGCAGGGTCATAGAGACTCTGGTAATGTGTTTAGATTTTATTCTGTCATCAATGAAAAGTGTTCAGAGAATATTATGGTTAGATTTACACTTTTAACAGCTCACTCTGATGACTATGTGGAAAAGGAACTCCAAGGGCCTAAGAGTGAAGACAAGGAAAACCATTAATTTGGTGTTTCAGGGAAAGAAGCAAGAGATGAAGATGAATGGCTTGGAAGAGGAGTACAGATGGTAAGAAGTGGTCAGTTAAGATTTATCTTTTCTTTTTTCCTAAAGATTTTATTTATTTATTTGACAGAGAGACAGCGAGAGCAAGAACACAAGCAGGGGGAGTGTGAGAGGGAGAAGCAGGCTTCCCGCTGAGGAGGGAGCCTGACGTGGGACTCGATCCCAGGACCCTGGGATCATGACCTGAGCCGAAGGCAGACGCTTAACAACTGAGCCACCCAGGCGCCCAAGATTTATCTTTTGAAGTGGTGCTCATGCACTGAACATTGGGAATGAGAAAAAGAGAACCCATCTGTGATTGACTCTAGATTTTTATTTAATGGATGGATAATGGTGCCATTAACTGAGAACAATAGGTAGAGGAACAGGTATGTGTTTTCTGGGGATCAGGGAGAGAGGAGCAGTGACAATAAAGAGCTTTGTAATGGATAGGTGAAACTTGAGATTATTTTAAATATCCAAGATGAGATGTCAATGAAGTCATTAAATATATAAACCTAGATACCAGCAGAAAGATCAGGAATGGAGAAAAGACATTTGTGAATCACCCTTACATGGCTGGTGTTTCATATTAGGGACTTGATCAGATGACTACAAAGAGAGGATCGAGAGGATGGGGCCCTGGGGTACCCCAGCATTTAGAGTTTGGACACAGGAGGCAGAGAAGAAAGCATACCAAGGAACCTGAGAAAGAAGGGCTGGTGAGCAAGGAGAAAGAGGGTATAGGATCATGGAAGTCACAGAATAGTGTTGTGAATGGGAATAGAAGTCACAGAAGCCTAAAGAGGAATGGATAACAAAGTGAATGGTCCATTGTGTCCCAAGTGGATTCGCTTTGTCACATTGCATTATAATCACCTCTTTATTCCTTTGTATTCTCCAAGAGATTCTAAGTTCCTAAAGGTAGAGACTGACACCTTTCTTGCCTCTGCGTGTAGGTCCAGGACCTAACACATAGTAGGTGCTTCCTAAGTATGCTCTGAATGGATAAATGAATACCAAAGCCTAACAGGATGACAGCTGAACTCTGACGAGGCTTAGCAAATCCAGGAAATATCTGCTGTTCCTTGCACTGACCTCCAGCCTAAGGCATATTTTAAATTTTCTGTAATAGTTAACATAAAAAGTGACTGGAAACAGGACCCAAACAGTGTATTGAGTAATATTCATTAAAAAATGATGGACAGCATGACAGAGTACACTATCCAGCAGGGAGCCGAGAAGAATGAGCTATATCTTGAGTTAATTTTATATTCATAAGTAAGATTGGAATGGTAGCTCTGCTTTGATTCACCTCATTGAAAGTGAAAGGGGAGAAGAGAGTATTTCCCCACAGGAAATCTAAAACTGACTATAGCATAGATGGTAATGGCCTTATTGCTTCACTTTCAATAATGTATCATTTTATAATTTAATAACAATCCTAGGGAGATACATTAGAAGGGACACATAAAGCATTTAGGGTTCCTTGGAGAAAGCTATTCATAATTTTGAAATTATCGTGATAATTGTTGGATAATGAGGAAGCTTAAAGCCATATCTTATCTACAGCTTGACGAGCTTCATTTCCTCTGAGCTCTACCTATATTCTGAAATTGGAGAAAAGAAGATTTTTTTTCTTTGTTTTAGTGTCCTTAGAACACCTGTTTTTCCCTCTGAGAACTTCTTCATCCTGTTTCTAAATATTGGAATAATTCAGGATTCTGTTCTGTGTCTTTTTCACTTTCTCTCTACATCTTTTCCCTAAGTGATTTTTACCTATTTCCTGTCAGTTTAAATATGCCAATGATTTCCACATTTATCTCTAATTAGGAAAAGGGCTCTGAAAAACAGATGATCGAATCCTACTGCTTCCCAGGCTGTATTTTCTTGAAAGTGAGAATAGCTGCCTGTTTTATCCATCAGTGTGTCAAAAAGCGTTTGACACTTGGTAAGCTTCAGGAAAATTTGTCGAAAAGCCATAGTAAGGATGTGATGGGGCAGCATACTGTTCTTGGTTTGCCCAGTTAATTACTGACAGCTTCTACTTTTGCTAGAATAACCATCCACCAAACCCAGCTTCTCGTTCAGTGCTCAATTCAGACGCTGCCTTCTGCATGAAACGGTGTATCTTCTCAGCTAGACCTGACTTAGCTTCTTTCTAGACCCTCCTGAAACTTTACCAGACCTTTTATTTTTAAGTTGAGGTCTCACTGACATAACATTATATTAGTTTCAGGTGTACAGCGTCATGATTCCATATTCGTATGTATAGCACCATGATCACCACAGTAAATCCAGTTACCACCCGTATCTGACCTTTCTTCTGGTACTTAGCCATGGATGAATTAATGCATGAATAAAAAAATGGAATCATGTCTACGCTGAATATATTTGTGATGAAAACCTGAGTCTTTCTCCTCTCTGCCCCCATCTGGGATCTTTACATTACACTGGATCATTTCAACCTTTTCCTTTTGTTCTTCTCTAACATGAGTTGGCCCGTGGTACAGACTGAAAGGGGGTTTCTGTTTGTGAGGAGACTTGACTACCTATGAATAGAGAGACATTTTATCCTGATTCGCCCAGAACAGTCCTGGTCTATGCTATGTTGTTCTGATGTAATTATTTATAGTGTTCACTTTGAGCACTCTGAGCAGTGCCCATGGTGAACGATAAGTTGATGTTCACTCAACTTACAAGGGCGTAGGAAAGTGCAGCTCTTGACAAATTTCAAAGTACTTTGTGTTCAGGAAAAAAAGAGAGAGAGAGGGAATAATAATATGGTATTGTGTAATACTTTCCCCAGAATCTTCATTTGCTTATGATGGTGGAAACTTGGCTCTCCTTATTTCCTTTTACATCGGGGTGGGGGGAGCTGTTTATTTTCTTGGGGTCGAGTTTGCTTACTCTAAACTGTAAACTTACACTTGGATGGGGAACATAGCTCAAAATCAAACATAACAACCAAAGGTTATCTCTATTGGGTGTTAAAAAAGTCATCACAGGGAGCCACTGGCATTTGGAGACAGCTTAGAGATGTCACACAGCTGAGTTCCCATATCCATCTCAGCTCCCTGATTGGTTTTGTCCTCATGAGATTTCTAAAATATTTTCCTAATACGAAGGCCACCTCCTCAAAGTATATACACGTTCTGTCCAGCAGATGGTGTGTTTGCAGCAAATTGCTCTTTTCTTCATCCTCCCCCGCCCCCACCCCTAAGAACTTAACCACCAGGTTTCTGCCAGAACCTGCCCTATTCAGGGTGACATATGATGCTGTTACAATAAAATATAAAGGTTAGAGAAAGATCAGTAATAAGTCCTAAATTGAACATAGATTTCAAAAAACCACCTCTAAAAGAGTCTAGAAATTAATAGTCCATAATATGATGAAAAACCCCAGCTGACATCAAAGGAACCTCTTGCCTTCTTTTTAAAGAATTCTGTTTAATGCATAATTCACTGAGCCCATGAAACATTCTGGGAAACTTTTGGATGGATATCAGCCTTTTAATTCAAAATTATGCACTCTGGGAAATGGCTGGCGCTGAAGGTGGCAAGCCTACTAGGTAATTTACACCAGCAATCAAATTGCAATTACAAAGGAGATTAAAACGTGACTTTAAACAGCCTAACTCCGCACTCAGGGCTAGTATCTGCTTGGTAAACATTGCAAGGGAGCCTGTAATTAAAAATTCTGACCCTCTTCAAGCTTTCTTTAGGGTGCCACCATGAAATCCGAGGGGAAAGGGGAGAAATGAAAGCTTCATTTTAAGCAGTCTTGGGAGGGTGGCTCACATCTTCAAGAGGGTGCGTTTCTTCTGATAATGTCTCTCCCATCCGCTACTAGTTGTTTTTTGAAGTTGATGTTACCCTTGTTTTTTAAAAATAACTTGAAAGTTTTTCAAATCTGGGGACTGAATATAGAGGGGGTGAGAACATTCAGAGGAGAGCAGTGACACAGCCATGTAATTTGAGGGGCTGACTCCAAGGCATGGGCTTTATAAAGACATGGTGTCATCTGTAAATGTCTTTTGATTATGCTTATATGGTTTATAGGCTATTTTCCCCTGAGGAGCTTTAAAAAGCCATCTGGTCTGGATGTGTGGGGAAGCCCAAGGTGGAGGGCCAGGCAAAATGATGTAGTACGGAAGATGACCTTAGGCTTTCTCCTCCCTCCCAGGTGCCGATTCCAGCAGACCCCATCTCCAAGCGCATTTCTTTAGGATCTTGCCCTCAGCAGGGCACATGCTCACCCAGGGTTCTAGCTGAGAAAATGTCATGTCTCTAGGAAGGCCGTGAATTGGCAAGGCATTTTCCTCCTTAGGGGGATGAAGTTAACACAGTGGGATGGCTCTCCACTAGGACGCGTCCGTATACATCTTACCTAACATCTGAAACTCTAATAGGGACCAAGGTGTGTCCTGTTTACCAACAACACATCTGTGTGGCATTATACACTTTCAGGGCTTAACTGATACTTTGCTAATATCTTTGATTTCAGCCAAGCCAACATGCTACATGGACCCCAAACGAATGGTCACTCCGATGTTAACAGTGTTTTAAAAATGAGGTTGATTAGAATTCAATTAGTGTTATATGAACCCTGAGGTGAGTAACTGATTAAATGAATGGGATATATAGGCCTCATTTTAAAGACATTTAACTCTGCTTCTTTGTAGGAACTTGACTCTAGGCAGATTGAGAGATTAAGATATTTTGGATGATGCCCAAGATGTCTCATTTCTAAGGACCCATGAAGCTGCAAAAGCGTTCAGAGACTCTCAGAAACATAATTAATTACAGAGTTAGGCCCTTAGAGACAGGAACTGCTTCAAGCCCGATATGGACCTTTTATCTAGTTAATTATCTTTATGGGGAGAGTTTGCACATTTAGCAGATGACTATAGATTTTATTACTTGAAACACAATACAATTTATTTTTATGTTGTACTTTTAAATTAGGGGGAAAAATGGAAAATAATCTTGGAACTCTGAAACAACTCAAGAAGTTCTGATAATAATGGGGCTCGCTATGATTAGGCTTCATACTCTCAATCAAATTATATCTCCAAAGGAAAATAAAAATTTAAGTATAGTGTCCTCTAAGTAGACCAATTTATTCAAGATAAGGGGTTTTGATGTTACCCAGTTCCGTTGTTCATTATGTAGAGCAACCTCGTTCTCTGTATATGAATGAGTGAGGCTCCGAAAAGGTGTTCATAAATCCCTTTGGTCCTAAATCCAAAGTGACCGAGGGAAGTTTATACACAATCCCATCATTTTCACTAAACATATGAAGTGGTAAAATGGACATATTATTCTCTTTCCAAATGGATCAGTTTTTACATATGAAAAATATGCCGGGAGGCAATTGCCCTTGAGGTGCCCTACAAATGCTGTGAGGGATTTCTCAGCCGCTATATTCCCCTTTACAACTGTGATGCCCACTGTGATTCTGTTTAGAATTCAAACAGGCTTTAAAGCCCCCGAGTCATCTGTGTCTGGGAACAAAATTTTCAACATTACCGCTTTTAAGGTGAGTCAATTTCAAGTTCTCGATTGTAATTCTAACAGAGTTTGGAATTAACACAAAGCAAATAAGCATCAGAGGTAAATACCAGTTCTCAAGCTACCCACTCCAACGCTGACCATCTTTTCTCAGTTGCTTTTTGTTCTCCTGATGCACAAATGTATCAGCACAAGTGCATAAGTTTGTGCCAGGTTTTGAGTCACACTCTGTCACTGAGAATCCGTGGGACTCTCCCAAGCTTAACCTCATGCGTGCATTGCAAAGTTGGTCACTTTTCTACACTGAAAAAAATTATTTCAGCCTCTTTTCTTTTATAATCAAATATATCTTCTTATTAGGCCTTGACCCATTCTCACTACTTTTTAACCTTTCAAAATAGGGTAATTTCCATATAAACAGTTGAAATGAAGGAGCTGCACTGGTTATGGACACTGACTACAGCAGATTGCTCACACTCTCATTTGGTTGGGGCAGAGTGAGTACAATTTTTTGTTCTAGACCATAAATTTGCTAGTCAGAATAAAAATTAGTAAATTTAAAGTCAGTATGTAGAGGGACACCTGGGTGGCTCAGTCAGTTAAGCATCTGCCTTTGGCTCAGGTCATGATCCCAGGGTGCTGGGATCAAGTCCCACATCGGGCTCCTTGCCCAGCGGGGAGTCTGCTTCTCCCTTTCCCCCTGCCACTCCCCCTTCTTGTGCTCTCTCTCTCTCTCTCTCTCTGACAAATAAAATCTTTTAAGAAAATAAAGTCAGTAAGTAGAGAAGCTTGTATCATATAACACCTATTTTATATATATATAAATGATATATCAGTAGAAGATTATATATCTATTATATAAACTTTCTATTACATAGATAGAAATATGCCTCTGATTTCCTCATCTGGCAATGAGTCGAAGGGACGGAAGAGGAGGGAGGGAAGGAAAGCAGGCTATTGGATGGATATCAGGGTTCACAATACCTCCTGAGTTCAACCACAGCGACTCCAATTTTATCTGTTTTAAGTATTATATTTCTTAATAGAGTTTAGGAAGTAATTATGCTAAATTTTTAAAAAAGCTCAAAAACTTTGGCTAAGTAATCTTGAAGGTTCCTTCCCATTTTGCCTAAATGATCCACTTTGTGAGCTCTTTGGAAATGTCTCTGTATGGGGTCAGATGGATGTGAGGTAGCATCAAGGATATCGTTCAAGGTTTAAGGTGATTTGCCATGGAGGCATTGGATTGGTAAAAGAGTGTCATCCAAACCGCTGAATTTCTACTCATCTACATTCACTAGTCCCTGGAGGTGACACTTCCTGGAGAGTGAATGGGGACATTGCAAGAAGGAAAAATCAAATGCCAAGGACAGAGAAACAAAACACTTCATGGAGTAATTTAATTCCTTTTATTGGTTCTTTTAGAACTAGGCTAAAAATGGCTTAAAGTTCGAAAGTTGGTCCTTTATATTAGCAATCTGAAAAAAATATTGAAAAGACATAAAGCTAAATGGTTTTTCCTGGCCCTTCAGCAAATTTACTGTTGTCCCTTACCATGAACTTCTCCTCTAACGATGGCTTATGAAGCAACTGGATGGCACCTCATGTGCTATAAACAAAAATTTATGGTTGAAATCAGTTACTGTCAGTTCCTTCCCTCCTTTCCCTACTTCTTACCTGATGTTCCCCTTATGGTGAAATTCACACGAAAATAGATGTTCTGGGCAATTTTATTATGAGGTCCAAACAAACAGGAACAATGCCCACTGGCCAGTGTCGATTAAAGATGCTCCCACAGGGCAAGAAACAGAATTGACTACATGAAATTTTGATGAAGTGGGAAAATTGGCCCATTGTTTTAGTGGTACTAAAAAATTAAAAAAAAAAAAAACTATGGTGATTTTATGAAAACAGCTAGGAACTTACTCCAATGTGTGTATTTGTATGTCATGTGGAGTGTGTGTGTGTGTGTGTGTGTGTGTGTGTGTGTGTGTGTGTGAGTGAGAGAGAGAGAGAGAGAAAGAGAGAGAGAGAGATTAGTGTTTTAATTAAATTTTTCTAAAAAAAAAAAAGGTTCCTTAAAGGAAGATTCTATTCTTTGATCTGTGACATAACTGAGGCCCAGAGAGCTTGGGTAACTGGCTCAAGGCTTCTGGGCTATTAAAGTCACAACTTGGGGCAAACTCTACATCCCCTGATTCTTGTTCAGTGTATTTCATATATATCACAATGCTTGGTTTTATGCAAGTTACCTTCAATTATAGAGTTACTTTCTATGACAAAGTCATTAAGCTAAGAGTGGCTTCAGGAAAGAAGATATTTCCAAATTCATAGAGGGAATATTTTCAGAGCATACATTATATGAGTGGTTTCCAATTTGGAGGAACCAGGTAAGATCACCTTGTCATTCTTGGTGAAGTAGAACCAGAATATGAAACTGCTGAGGAAACAGAATACATCAACATTGTTTTTCTTCATAATAAAAGCAGTAACTATTCATGAATTTCTAGCAGAATGTCATTTTTTTTCTCATTTCACTTTTATACCCATGTTATTCTCGAGAACAAAATTTGTGTTTGCCGGGTTATCAAACAGTTAATGATGACCACAATCACATAATGGGTCTCAATGCTTTCTTTCTTAAGCACTATTGAGCAGAAGTTTCTAGCCTCTTGAGCTTTTGACAAGAGATGAGACTGAGTAAAACCACTACAGGCCAGAATCTATGCAATTGTCCCTAAAATAGAAAATCCAAGGTCATCACAAACCAAAGAACAGGAGCTCCCACCGTCTGATGAGAAAGCACTGGCTCTAGTTTTGGGATCTTTAACATGCCTTGCATATTAACTTACACAAATATTCACCTGATTTTAAAATGATTTATTTTTTAAGGTCCTCTCAAGAGGCCTTTCTTGGGCTACTCCTTCCCTCCTCTCACTCCCTAGGTGGAAACTGCATTACTTTCAACAATGATTAATAAGCACAGTTTGTTTGCAAATGATCTAAAAATCAAATGAGATGCTGTATGTACGTGTATATTTTTAAATGTGAAGTGCCAAACAAGTGATTTTATTGCCTTAATACTTCTGTTACAGCTCTTTGGGCATCCTGCCTCATGTTATTCTTTCAAGATATTTGCTTGTCTCTCCCAGAAGATGAGCAGTGAGGGTAGTGAGCATATCTTTTTCTTTGTCTTCTTTCCAGTCTCTAACATAAGAAAGATGCTTCAATAATTGTTGCAGAAATGACCTAATACTTTGATCAATGAAGCCCATACACAATGGTCCTATCATTAATAATAAATATTATGGGGATAGAAGTAGGCCACTTTGCATCACTAATATGCACAGGAAATGCAAGAGGCCCAAACAACTTGTGGATTGCTTGACATTGCACAATTAGATTAGGGGTTCTGTGCTGTGGGGAAGACAGGTGTACAGAGAGAAGAATATCCTATTATCACCCCGACATTCGGGGCAAAGCAAACATCACTCAGTGATTTTTTTTTTTTTCTTTGTGTATGTAGGATCAACAATGGTATGGTAGGAAGCCCGGATGGAGAGTGTACAAATTTCTACAGAATCACATGGTGATTTTGGTGAGTTCTTTTGTCCAGTCTTGAGGTGGAATATAAAAATTACAACTGGATATGAAAAGTAAATTCATCAGTGCCTAGCTGCTAACGTACAATAGACAGAACTGATTTGGGTTCTAGTTGAATACCTTGGAAATTTTAACAAAAGGCTTACTCTTCAGAAATTAAAATGTCTTAGATTCCTCAGTATTTATAGAAGATATGTATTAGGATGTCAACATTGACAGGCTTTCCTGATTAGCTTTTTCAGGGTGTAATCATAATTTTAAAATGTGCCCTATTCTAAATCTTTGCTATTGCTCCTGTCATTTCTTTTGTGGGGCTTCCTATGGCTTCTAACCTAATCCGGGTAAAAGCCGAAGTCCTTACAAGGTCCTCCAGGTTCTGGACTCTACCACCTCCCTAACCTCACTTTCTCCACCTCAAAGATGCTAAGTCCCTCTGGCCACCCTTTTTGCTTCCCCTCAAACACATCAAGTAGGCTCTCGCCTCAGGCCTTCTTATTTCCTTCCTGGGGATGTTCTTTCTCATATTTCCCCATGGCCTGTACTCTTACTTCCTTTAGGTCTCTGGTCATACATCAAATCGTCAGTGAAGTTTTCCTAACCACCTTATATAAGACGGTAACACCCTACCTGCCCCCTATTCCTCCAACACACCTACACGGGACTCCCCAGTTTACTTGCCTTGTTTTATATTTCCCTGTGACATGCTATGGATTTACTAGCATATTTATGGAACAGAAGCTCTGAGAGGGTAAGGGACTTTGTTAAGTTTCACTGCTTAACTCCTAGGGTCTGGGGCTGGGACTGATGTAGATAAGGTCAGCAATAAATACTGAATGACTACAGGAAATTTACCTGGTTCTTCAAAGTCCACTTCTAATCCTATTTCTTTTAGGAAGTCTTCCCAGCGTCAGTGGAATGTGGATTACCATCCTCTTTAACTATACCCAGAAATTTTAATCTTCCCAGAAGAAAGAACACTTCAGTCATATGAAAGATAAGGGCAAAAATACCGTGTCTGCTAGTTCTATTCGGCAGGCAACAGATCTGTCATGTTTCTAAAATATTAATAGATGAGTCTTGGAGGGGCTACGTGATTTGCCCCCAAGCAACAGAGCCATGCAGTGGCAAATCTAGAATGAAGGTGAGTTTTGCTGACTCAGTGTCTCTTGCTCTGCTTGGTGTCAGTATTCTGTCAAGGCTCCAACAGCAAATATAATGAGACCGGTTTTGCCTCCAGTAACATGTTCCGCTTTATGAGACAGGTATCATTACCTGCCTGTTACAGTGGAAGTTGAAGGGTCATATCACTGGATAATGATCAAAGGACATGAATTCTAATTCAGGAGGGGTTCTTTTCTTTTGACCTTGGGCAAGTGACCAACTGTCCTATCGTCCATTTTCTCATCAGTGAAATAATAAACAATAACATCTACTCAATTGAGTACAGAGGGTTGTGGTAAGGTTCTAGTCATAGTGCATTTAAAAGTGTTTTTAAAATGATAAAGGCTAGTTGATCTACATCTTCACAATTGTTACTAAGATTCTAGAATTCTGATTTTGGGGCAGTGTCTTCATTTTAGCTTCTTGACTGTGTGAGCTCTTGCGATAGCCCATCACACCTGAGGGACAAGAAAGTAAACTCCCTGCCACATTGTGGCTTGAGATATGGTAAAGAGGGAGGAGCTTGCACACTCAGGGAATTGTATCAATTAGTTCAATCCCTGGTCTAGTAGTTTAGATGGCTAAATTTATTTTTTTAATATTTATTTATTTATTTAAAGATTTTATTTATTTATTTGACAGAGAGAGACACAGCAAGAGAGGGAACACAAGCAGGGGGAGTGGGAGAGGGAGAAGCAGGCTTCCCGCCGAGCCGGGTGCCCGATGTGGGGCTCGATCTCAGGACCCTGGGATCACGACCTGAGCCGAAGGCAGACGCTTAACGACTGAGCCACCCAGGCGTCCCTAGATGGCTAAATTTAAACTGTGGATGTCAGCAAAGTGGAATGGAAAGCTCTTGTTTTCTTACTTCTGTTGCCAATTAATTGATCTTACTTCTCAAGGTGTCTGCCACAATATTTTAAAGGAAACTGTGATATAATGTTCTGAAGAAAACTAAAACAAAGTATACCTTCCTTTTCCTTTTTTTGCATTGTTTAGCTAGTGCATTAATTCAGCAGCAAAAGACCCTTGCCAGGCAAAAGACAGAAAAAGAACTTAATAAATTTCCATACTGAAAAGGGAGGAATTAGGTGGAGGGGGAGTCATCGCAGGATAAATTCGTAGGGAGAATTTAGGTAGGCAAAAGCGGTGAAAGAACCCATCTCTGGAAATTGGCACTCTGGCTTTTCTTTTAGAAACATTTTATTTATATTTTTTCTGTTTAAAATATTTCTGGAACTGACAGAGTTCTTGATGAATAAAAATGAAGGGGATATAAATAACTGCATTATCCAAAGATTTGCTTTTGATTATTAAGAAATGTTAAATTTTCTTTGTTTTCTACTTTTATTAAAATTGAGATAATCAGGGGCACCCAGCTGGCTGAGTCGTTAAGCGTCTGCCTTCGGCTCAGGTCATGATCCCAGGGTCTTGGGATCGAGCCCCGCATCGGGCTCCCTGCTCAGTGGGAAGCTGGCTTCTCCCTCTCCCACTCCCCCTGCTTGTGTTCCCTCTCTCTCGCTGTGTCTCTCTGTCAAATAAATAAATAAAATCTTTAAAAAATTGAGATAATCAAGGTTTCGGGTTTTATTAGACCAGGAGCCTTTTAAAGACAGAGAAAAATTTTTTAAGTACCCCAAGAAGCTGGTACAGTGCTACCATGTGATTGTTGGTGACCAGATAGCCTACCAACAAAACTTTGTGGTAAAAAATTCTTAAGAAGTGCTAATTTATGGAAGTATCAATGGTATTTTTAATTTTTTTCAAA
Organism: Callorhinus ursinus; assembly: GCF_003265705.2. NCBI lineage: Eukaryota > Metazoa > Chordata > Mammalia > Carnivora > Otariidae > Callorhinus > Callorhinus ursinus. The sequence goes on along the minus strand of NW_027397074.1, from coordinate 14,862,997 downwards.
GAAAACTAATCTTCTTGACTCGGGTTCTACACATGATAAATTCATTCTACAACTAAAACAGAAATAATGATCTTTTCTGAATTGGTTGACTACTTAAAGTCACATTCAATTGCCTTAATTTTTTCTATGATATTTTAGAAACTTTTGTTAATTTGCTGCATATCTGCTAGGAGGAATGAATGAATGGACAAGTAATCAGTTAATATTAATGGCCAGTAGGAGATAAACATTCATAAAGGAATTACACTATACTCATCAGGATTCTTAGTTGTAAGAATGAAACCAGAGGGCAGTCTTTAAAGAGAGTGACACAGCAAGCTCCTGAACTCCCTTCCTCCCATGGACACACTAAATTTACAGCTACACATGGAGCATTTCCCTCTAAAGAAATCCATTTCAGCTGAGCGACGTCTGTACATGGGGCAAACAAAAAAATATCCACATTGAAATGGATAGGAAAGGCTGAGACACACTCTTGCCATAAACCCACCCCTAGCACAGCACCACACAGTCAGGAGGGAACACCCAACTCCCAGCTTCTCCCAGAGGAGTAAAGGGTTTCGACCTAACATGTAGCATCCCAACTTTTAAGACTCCCACCTGAGGGAAGGGCCCCCCAAACACCTACCTCTGAAAGACAACAGGGCCTGTATCAACCAAATCCACAGGACTACAGCAAACAGAGAAGCAGTTATTAATGGACAGCACTCACTGCAGCTATTACTCCAGGGTTTGGGGCAGAGGGAGCAGACAGAAAACATCCTTCACCCACTCACTCCCTGGAAGGGGACTAACTACATACAATAAATAAATAAAATCAGAAATAAAAGAGGAAAAAACTGATACCACACAAACACAGAGGACCATAAGAGACTACTGTGAACAGTCACATGCCAACAAACTGAACAACCTAGAAGAATTAGATAAATTCCTAGAAACATACAATTTAACCCAGACGGAATCACGAAGAAATAGAAAATCTGAACAGACCCATTATTAGTAAGGAGATTGAGTCAGTAATCAGAAACCTCCCAACAAATAAAAGTCCATGACCAGACAGCTTCACTGGTGAATTCTACCAAACATTAAAAAGAGTTAATAACATTATTCTTAAATTCTTCCAAAATAGAAGAGGGAACACTTCCAAACTCATTTCACGAAGCCAGAATTACCTTGATATCAAAATCAGGCAAGGACACACAAGAAAAGAAAATTGCAGACCAATATCCCTGATGAGCACAGATGCAAAAATCTTCAACAAGATATTAGCAAACCAAACTCAACAGTACATTAAAAGGATCATACATCACAATCAAGTGGGATTTATTCCAGGGATGCAAGGATGCTTCAACATCTGCAAATCAATCAATGTGATATACCACATTTACACAATAAAGGGTAAAAATCACAGGATCATCTTAATAGATGTGAAAAAAAGCATTTGACAAAATTTAACATCGTTTCGTAATAAAAACTCTCAATAAAATGGGTATAGAGGCACATGCCTCAACATAATAAAGGCCATATGTAACAAGTCCATAGCTAACATCATACTCAATGGTGAAAAGCTAAAAGGTTTTCCTTTGAGATTAGGAACAAGAGAATGATGGCTACTCTTTCTACTTTTATTCAACATAGTACTAGAAGTCCTAGTCAGAGTAATTAGGAAAGAAAAGGAAATAAAAAGGATCTAAATTAGAAAGGAAGATGTAAAACTGTCTCAATATGCAGATGACATATTATATACATAGAAAATTCTAAAAGCTCCACCAAAAAACTTAAGACTAATAAAAAAATTCAGTAAAGTTACAGGATACAAAATCAATATACAAAATCAGCTGTGTTTCTATGCACTAACAGTGATCTATTAAAAAGAGAAGTTAAGAAAACAGTTTCATTTACAACAGCATCAAAAAGAATAAAATGCAAAGAAATAAATTTAACCAAAGAGGTAAAGAATCCATACACTAAAAACTATAAGATGTTCATGAAAGAAACCAAAGAAGACACAAGTAAATGGAAAGATATTCTGTGCTCATGGATTAAAATAATTAATATTGTTAAAATGTACATACTACCTGAAGTGATCTACAGATATAGTGCAATTCCTTTTAAAAGTCCAATGGCATTTTTCACAGAAATAGAAAAAAGAATTAAATTTCTACAGAACCACACAAGACTCCCAAGTAGCCAAAGCAATGTTGAGAAAGAGGAACCAAGGTGGAGGTATCACACTTCAATTTCAAATTATATTACAAAGCTTACAGTAATTAGAACAGTATGGCACTGGCACAAAATCAGACACATAGATCATTGGAACAGATTAGAGACCAGAAATAACCCATGCATATATGGTTAATTAACTTATGGCAAAGGAAACAAGAATATGCAATGGGGAAAGGATAGTCTCTTCAATGAATGGAGCTGGGAAAACTGGACAGCCTCATGCAAAAGAATGAACCTGGACCCTCATTTTACACCATACATAAAAATAAAATTGAAATAAATGAAAGACTTGAATATAAGACCTGATACCATAAAACTCCTAGAACAAAACATAGGGAGTAAGGTCCTTGGCCTCAGTCATGGTAATGATTTTTTTGAATTTGACACCAAAAGCAAAGGCAACCAAAAGCAAAAATAAACAAGTGAAACTACATCAAGTGAAAAAGTTTTTGCACAGCAAAGAAAACCATCAACAAAATGAAAAGGCAACCCATGGAATGGGAGAAAGTATTTGCCAACTATCTATGTGATAAAGGGTTAATATATCTAAAATATATTAAGAGCTCACACAACTCAATGGCAACAAACAGACAATCCAATTAAAAATGGGCAAAGTAACTGAATAAATATTTTTCCAAAGAAGATATTAAGATAGCCAATCGGTACATGAAAAGATGCTCAGCATCACTAATCATGAGGGAGAAGCAAATCAAAACCACAAGGAGATACAACCACACACCTGCTAGAATGACTGTCTTCAAACAGACAAGAGGTAACAAGTGTCAGCAAGGATATGGAGAAAAGGTAATTGTATGCTCTTGCTAGGAATGTAAACTGGTACAGCTACTGTGACAAACAATATGGAGGTTTCTCACATAATTAAAAAAAAATACTACCATATTATCCAGCCATCCCACTTCTGGGTGTATTTCCAAGGGAAATGAAAACAGGATATTGAGAAGATGTCTACACACCCACGTTCATTACGGCATTATTTACAATAGCCAAGATAGGTAAACAACCAAATTATCAACAGATGAAGGGATAAATAAGATGTAGTATATATTATTCAGCCATGAGAAAGAAGGAAAACCTGCCATTTGTGACCACATGAGTGACCTTGGAGACATTATGCTAAATGAAGTGAGTCAGAGAAAGACAAATACTGTATGATATCACTTATATGTGAACTCTCAAAAAGCTGAACTCATAGAAACAGATTAGAATGGTTGTTTATCAGGGGCTAGGGGATTGGGGGAGATGTTGATCAAAGAATACAAACTTCTAGTCGTAAGATGAGTGAGTTCTGGGGACCTAATATACAGCATGGTAATTATAGTTAATAAATATTGTATTATATGCTTGAAAGTTGCTAAGAGAGTAGTTTTTAAATGTTCTCACCACAGAAAAGTAATGGTAATTATGTGATGGGATGGTGGTGTTAGCTAATGCTGTGGTGGTGATCATTCTTCAATGAATAAATATCAAATCAACCTGTTGTACACCTTACACTGACAAAATGTTATATGTCGATTGCATCTCAATAAAGCTGGAGGAAAATTTTTTAAAAATTAAAGAATAATATATTGATGGTCAGTCATAGAACATCTAATCATATTTGGTTCAGCGGCTTAGTGTGTGTATGAACATAATTTTGTATTGGAGATATTATTTTGGAAATGTAATATATGGTCAACTCTGTGCTAGGGAAATTGTTTATAATTTTTTTTATGGAATTAAGTTTCTGAATATTCTGAAATGTTACTTAGTACTGTAACTTCTGGGGACTCAGCCACCTTATCAGATTCTAAATTATCCCAGACAGTGGGATGTATCCTTTAACCGTCATAGTTTTGGAATGAACTAGATACAAATGAGGGCTTATACTACCCCAGGTATAATGCTAGGGGTTGGAAGAAAAAAATGTGAAGGATGACTATGTAATCTTTCCTGGAGATCTCACATAGAGTGACTAACAATACTGTGGACACCTGTTGAACGTTTAAAGTAAGAGGGAGGTGAGAATAGTGACCAGGCATGAGTGTTTAGCTTTCCTCCTCAGTGCCTGCTCCTCAGGATGCGAGCTCACATCCTTACTCTTCAGAAACTGTGCTCACTGCTCAGGTGTTAGGACAGTTCCGCTAGGTTCCTAGGAAGGCTTACCAAACACAACTCTGGGAGGGATCCCCCATAATCTCCTGCTTCATTAGATGACAATTTAATCTTTTAAAATCTGCAGAGAAAAGTCCTCTATTTCAGTATCTGATTGCCACCATGGACAGAATTTTTTTTTTCTGAATCCACTGGAAGCACTTCCTTTATCTATTTTGGCTCTCCAGTATGCTGTCGAAGACAAGTAGTAGCACAAAGGTAGATGAAGTAGAAAAACACGTGTTTCCAATTCAACTGAGATTAGAAACCTTGAAAGACCAGGTTATTGTGGGATAACACCAGGTGTCCCAAAGGTCAGGAACATAGGCTAAACTTATTTTTAAACGACACGTTAGCTATAGTGTTAGAAAATGCTCAGAATATTTTCCTCAATCTCCAGACACCTTTGTACGTGATATTCCTATAAATATACCACAGTGTCCAAAAAGCCTGGAAACATCTAGAGGATAGCATATTTATTGTACTTTTTTTCTGATTAGCAAAGTGGTAGAATTCGTTTCTTTCCTACTTCATGAGGCATAATTACTGTTTTCTGCTTCATAGACAGGATGGCGCTTCAAATGAATCATAAGGATTATGAAATAATAACAACTATATGATGAGAATAATAAGCAGCAGCACCAGCAGAAAGCTCAGGCCAAAGTGGAAAATGAGGTTTTCTAGAGACTCCTGTTCTCCACTGTGTGATCTTAAAATGAGAATCATTTCTCAAGCTTCTAAGACACCAAAGCACAGATGCATGGTGCATAAACAAATAAGTAACCACATTAGTGGTGTCCTTTGGGGGTTTAAATCTTATTCCTGTGACTCCAGGAAGCTGACCAGAGAGAAAAGGGAAGAAAGAAATACAGGATATTTATCTTTACATTTTGGAAATGCTTTTGATCAGCAGAGCTGGAACAAGATTCTGTGCTTTTGTGGGAACTACAAATGTTCCAGGGGAGGAAGCAAGATCAAGAGCAGTTTGCTCTTTCAGGGACTTCAAAGCCCATTCATCTAAAGATGTGGCCATTACCATTTTGGCTTCCTCGCTGTGCCTTGGATGGCCCTGTACTTTTCAAGAGGAGAGCCTTGCTGGGTTGGGGCCAGCTCAAACATATTCCTTGGAGTGCAGTGTTCCAGAAAATCTGCACTTCCTGGCCTGCGCTCTGTGATTACAGTCTCAACCAGGAGTAATCCTTGGACCTAGTGGATGAGTCAGATGCAGAGGTGAGTGGGACAGTGAGGCGGGACTCCTCAGTTTCTGCCTCTGCTTCTCTTCCAGGTATGGAGAATTGTAGACATAAGAACAAGGCTGCACCATCCCCACCAGGCTCCAGGTCTCTGATCTCAGCAGTCTGTCTCCTTGCTGAGACCAAGAGATGAGTGTGCCTCACCTCCCTAGCCCCTACCTCCCAAAAGAAGAAAAAAGGAAAAAACAAGCAACCAACCAAACGAGCAACAACAAAAACTGTCATCGTTGTGTGTCCTATTATACAGCCCTGTCAGGACCACAAGTCCAGCGTAAGAGTCGTCCTCTTCACTTGCAAGTCAAACCCTGGGAGTGAGATTTGTTCAGTGAGTTGGAGATTTCTTCTGGGCCTAACTTAAGATACATAATAATTTCCCAACTCAAAACAAAAACCGAAATCAAAACAGAACACAAAGACTAGGGCAAGACCCTAATACCGCAGGCCCCCAGCATCCTGCTTCTGTACTTGAGTGGCTCCGGAAAGCAGGGACTGCATTGCTCCTGTTCACTGTTGTGTCCCCAGGCCCCAGCATGAAGTCTAATCACATCTGTGGAATGAATAACTACATCAGGATCTTGGTGTCACCTATTTCATTATGTGATCTTGGATACACTTCCTATTGTGTCAAGTTCTCAATTTCTCCCTTCTCAAACATTCTAGCCCACCCGCCCCTGCAAATCACACAGAGGAATGCTGTGAGTGTTATTTCCAAGAGAATGCCTCCCCGATTGTGGATGTGTCTTGGAGCACCCCTGGCAGTATGTTCAGTAAGTGGGAGCTCTTCCTTTTCTCTTTTGAATTTGGTGTACTCCGGTTACCACATCACTCTGACAGTTGAGTTCACTTTTATGTGCTTCAGTAAGTGAAGATAATAATGCTGACATCCTGAATTTCCACCCCTGTCAAGTGAGGAGTAGGGGCAAGTTCATCTTTGAGGAAGGCCTTTTGTCACTCTATGATTTTATTCTCCTCCACTTTCTGGAATTGGTCTCAGAATAAAAAGTGAGAGAGATTGCACTCTACTGTGAACACACAGCTGAGAGTGATATTGCATTTCTGTGGATGTTTAATGGCCCTCTCTATTTCTTCTCTTTCTAACTCACTTGGTAGTTTAAGCTTTCCTTTTACATAATAAGCACATGGAATTTCACTCAAAGTCATTTTGAAAAGTCAAATGACAACAAACATAATTCACATTTAAATATTTGTTTCAGAATTCTGGATGACATGGCTCTTTCAGATGGAAATCATCTTACTAACAACAAAAAAGGCTTTGAAAAAAAATTTTTTTTAATATCCTAAGGTTTTGATTCAAAGGCTCAGCTTCCAAAGTGTGGGTGTTTTATAAAACACCTCAGCTCCAACAAATTGGTAAAGTGGCCCAGGAGCATTAAAGGAATCATAAGAAGGAGCCCACAAAGAAACATATTTCAAACTTACTGACTGATCGTCTTTCATTCCTTCAATCAACATCCCATTAAAATCTAATGTATGTCAGAAATGATGTTAGGTATTTGGGATCAAAGACCTCAACGTCCCAAGATCCTTGGTGACACCCAAAAGCAGCCCCAGACCCGGTGACTGGATTTCAGTCTGCTCCTGCCACTAACGAGATGGTGACCTTGGACAAATCGCTGTGAGTTTTGGGGCTTCATCTATAAAACAGGGATGGATAAGAGATCCAGAGCTAATGCTGTTAGGTTTTAAATGTATCTCAAATACAATAATAGAACATAACTAAAGGACAGTGCTTAGGTAAAAGCAAGCCATTCTAGAAGCCATATACTTTTCTTTGTTGAAACTCATTTGTTAGTGAACACAGTACATAAAATTTTCATAAAAAGAATATTATAAATCTATTGATTATTTTCCTCATTGCTTATTCCTTCAGGAAACATTTATGTAATGCCCACTCTGTACCAGAAACCGTGTTGGGTATTTGAGATCAGAGATGAAACATATATTCTCTGCCTTGAAAAAGCTCACAATGTAGTAATGGAGACAGAGAAGGAAATATGAGTTTGGGTGTCAAGTGATATTCATAACCAACAAATATTTATTGAGTGGCCATTATGCTTGAGCTGTGTCAGTGAAAAAACTGATAACGATTTCTGTCTTCATGGTGTTTATATTTACGTGTGAAGATCAAACAATGGAGAATAAACTTGAAAATAAATGAGGTGGTATGAAAGAAAAGGGAAAAGATCACTGTGTATAAAAGAAGTAGAGCGGTTAGAGAGAAATGAGGATGCCTGTTGTGGGGTGGGGGCAGTGAATTACAACTTCCAGAGGATTGCCTGGTAGACCTCAGGAAAGCTAACATTGAAGTAAAGGCTTGAAGGAAATAAGGGAATTGACTGGCCCCAGGAATATGTGGGGATAGGGCATTAGAGACAGAGAGAACTGCCAGCAGAAAAAGCCCTGAATTTGGCAATGAGGGTGGCTGGAGCAAAGAGAGAAATAGGGGGAGTGAAAGTAATGACAGGAGAGCAAGAAGGACAGGGAGGGGGTGGATCGGGGAAGACATCTATGGGGCATTGCAAAGATTTTTTTGACTTTTACTGCTGGGTGAAATGGGGGAACTCCCTAAGAGGTTGTGAGTAGAGGAGTGACTTGCTCTAAGTTTTAAAAGAGCATCCTGGCTGCCGTGGAGAGAATGGGTTGTGGAGGCTGGGATGGAGGGGGGCAAGAGTGAATCAATTAGGAGGCTGTTGTAGAAATGTAGCCCAGAGATGTTGGTGGCTTGGACCAGGGTGGTAGCAGTGGAGACCGAGTAAGCGAAGGTACTAGATAGGGTGGATGGAGATTGGGTGAGAGGTCCTAGGTGGAGGAAACAGACATGCACATTACATGTACATCTCATGTACACAGGATACAAGGACATCATGAAGGTATGATGTGCTTGGGGAACTGCAAGTAGTCTTTATGGAAGGAAGGAGGAATGTGGCGTGCATAGCAAGAGGTAGATATCGGTTAGGTCCTGTGCCAGGAGAGCTCACTCTTCTGAAGAATCTTGAACAAACTATAGTTCCGCAAAATCTCTTTTGTAAAAGGAATATCAAACTGGGTTAACTCCAAGGATACTTATGTTGGCCGATGCTGGAACTAGCTGGTAGGAATATACCGAGGAACCAAAGAGTGTTTTAATTTATGTAGTTAAAATTCTCAGGAGACTTAGCTCTTCCATCCTGTAATGACTAGAGCCCTTAGGAGGCTGGCTGCAACCATCTATGCCTTGTCAGAAAAATCTTGGAGGAAATGCACTGGGTACGAGCAGATGGCCGGAAGAGGACTTTTTCAACCCACTTGAGCAAAGATGGTTTGCGGTTTACTTTTGTGCTTAGTCCCTTGGGTCATTATTCAGGTTAGAAAAACAGAGATACTATTTCAGAGAAAAATGTAAAACAAAATCTGCTTTTCAATAGGTAACCAGGTTAGCCTTATTTTTAAGATGTCCATATTTAGCTCCTTTAGCATCTCAGTGTCCTCCCATAGTATGGCACTTTCTGGTCCAATTCCCACGTTACTAAGCATTGTGGCACGGGTGGCTGGTCTAAGTTCCCTGTCTTCTCTGTAGTTTCCGCCTGTTTTTCACCCTTCTGCTCTCTTCAGAGGTGGAGAAGGATTGGTAATGTCGAACAAGTTGAGAAGGCTAAAACAGCACTTTGTGGTCAAGTTTACAAAGCTGAACCAAATTGTAGAATCAAAGCCAGTAATTGAACGAGACAGACAAAAAGAAGATACTTTTGTTTTATTTACCAAATAATGGCCTTATTTCTTCACTTTTCTTTGCCATTTAAGACTCAGTCTGGGAAATGAAGGAAAATATTTTGGTTATCTAAAACACCTTGCAAGGGCTCACTGAAATCTAAGAGCTCCCTTTATAGTAGCTGCTGATGAGAGGATAGATTTGTGTATTTGTATACTGAAGAATGAGGAATGGACTAGAATAATAAGGTTAATGAATACATGTAGTGAATAAAGATAAATAATAACCCCAAGGGTAGTGAGAAGAGGGTAGGGACGGTGCTTATCTTATTTATCTTTAAGTGCATTGTAGATGCTATTTACAGATACCTGTGAAATTCATTTTATTTAAAGCAAAGCTGTTCTTTTTTCCTGATTTCTATGGTCCATTCTTATTTTCTGGAGATGTCAGTGGAAATCGATTTGGGATTTTGAGATAAACGGTGATTTGATATTATACATAAAATATATATTTGTTATTTCTGTATGGAATGCACCTGTGGGAATACAGGGCACAGAAAGAGTTTAATCTTTACCACTTATAAATAGTCATTCCAATGGGAAGGATATCTAGTAGATGAGTAGGAGAAAATACTGACATAACTGATTTCTACTACTTTTGGCTCCCTCTGGGTAGAATGAGGAAAAGATGTGCAAAATGCAGGCGGGTAATTTTTGTGCTTATTTTCAAGACTGGTTTGGGAATTAGAATTTTGGAATTGGAACCAATGATCATAAGTCCTACCACTGATTTTTCAGGTCATTTTGACTTCCAAATGATCATCTATAGAGGAGATGTGAGAACTGCCACTTATTCTAATAAGAATATGATTTGAGCATATGAACTTTCCTGTCTTTGGGGAGAAACCAATTGAAACAGACTGTGTAGATTAGATTGATGCCCTAATGGCATGGGAGATGATTATTAGCAACTTAGGCAAATGAAAGCATTTTATAATTGTAATATTTCTGGCATCAAGTTTTTTTTTTTTGTGCCCTATAGTATTACTTACTGTTTATGATTTGGGTAAAGCTAAAGTCCTCAGAACCAATACCTTAATGCACTGGTATCACATGTACCGTTGTAGAGAATGCAAACTTAAAAATTTTGTGCCTTTTATGCTAGTAATGCACTGAAATGCAATGCTATCTTTAGAAATATTTTATCATATTTAAAATCAAATGAAGAGGAAACAAAAGCCATTTCAAACACACCTTTGCCTTTTCACTACTATATTGTAATGACTTCCATCAGCCTTCAATTTGTTTATATTCAGGCTCCCAGAAAAAGTTTCATTTCATAACATCCTTTGAGAAAATCTACGACTCTTAATGCTGACATGAAAATGTTTCTGTATAACAGAAGAAATCAACCCAAATGCCTGGAAATCACCATGGTCTGAGTATTTTTCCCTTTTTGCCCCTAATTAAGCTCTGGGAAAACAGCGACTTTTTTCTCTCACCCACTGTGAAAGTTATGAGATTCTTTTGCTCAAATCACCCCAAAGGAAGGCTTGGAAGTTCATGTTCCTTAGAGAGTTTCCAATTCTGCTAAAGAAGATTAAATGCCCATATCACACGTGTCATACCCCACAGCTAACAAAAAAGAGAGCAAATGTAGCGTAGCCCACATGTAGACAGCTACCACAGATCAGCCTAGCCTAGGGAGCCTTTCAATTTCATGTAGTGCATCAACCAAGATATTCACTCAAAAGTAAGTTAGAACACCACGGCCATCATATTGCATCTCGGAATATTTAACAGTCTGAACCCTTTTTTATGGCTCTGAAATGAAGATTTCTGGGTCAGGGACAGAGGTATTTGAATCCTGTTTGATTCAACCTGTTTACCGCGCAGAAGATGAGTAAAGGCTCCTCGCTTACCTGTGAAGTTGATTTTCAGCAAATAGTCCTTGTACAACTTCTTCCCGTCCAGGATCTTCATAGCATCGCAAAGCTTGGTGGTGTTGGGACAGAGGGTGCGCTGCATTTTGTGCAGGGCGTGAGCCATGGCATACACAGCGTTCACCACAAACATGATCTTGGATTCTTGCTCGTAGTTGCTGCTGTCGATGGCCAGGTGCTTGTCGCACGTGCGCCGGTGGTTCCGCTTGTTCTGGAGGCTGCACTGGAACTTCTGCTCCCAGAAGTCCCGGAACCAGGGGTTCCGGTGGTTGTTGTAGGGGTTGAGGCTCTGGAAGTAGCGGTCGAACTGGCGGACGGGGTGCGAGGCCAGCTCCAGTGTGATGGCGCCGTAGGCCACGTGCTCGCTGCCCTTGACGATGCTCTCCTGCGCGCCCCAGCCATCGCTGGCCACCCAGGTGAACGAGGCGTTGGCGCGGCTGGCGGCGGCGATGAGCTCGCGTGAGTCGTCGCTGCGCATGAAGAGCACGACGACGCGCGCGTTGGGCTTCTGCAGCAGCTCGCGGATCACGCTATCGTAGGACTTGCGGATGTTGGAGCGACCCACCTTCTCCGCCGTGGCGATGCAGATGTTGCGCTGGCGGGCTTCCTGCTCGAAGGCCTCGATCCCCGTCTCCCCGTAGTCGCCCTCCGAGGCCACGGTGGACACGTAGGTCCAGTTGAAGAAACGCAAGATCTCGGCCATGGCTTTGGCCTGGTAAAAGTCAGGGGGCACCGTCCTGGCAAAGTAATCATAGCGCGACTTGTCGCTGAGTTTGGCGCTGGTGGACGCATAGCTTATCTGAGGGATCTGGAAGAGCCTTAGCAAGTTTGCCACCTAGCGGGGAGGAGGGAGGGAGAAGAACTTGTTTTAGAAACCTGGAGGTAAATGGACATGAAAAATGAATAATACCAGACTGTTTACCCAGCTCCCTTTCCACCTCTGGATCGCTGACATCACCAGACCCTTCCCTGGGTACTGTATTTTGGATATGACAGAGCAGGTTTCAAGCAGGTGGTTTAGGCTTTGGCAAAGGGCATTAGTAGAAAAACGAGAGGGCAGTCCTCTCTGTCTCCCAGACTTTATGCTAGTCTCCGGGCTACCATCAGTCCTGTTCAGGTGTCTTACCTGTGGTTGTTTTAAGTTTCTGGAGTCTTGATATAGCTCAGTCAGGCAGTGAACTACAGGGAATTGGCCAAACTGGTTTTTAAACAACTTGGCTGCGGTGTATAGAGAGAGCCTGGGTGTTGTCTGATTCTCACTTCCCCCTCTTTTGCTAAAAATGGCAATCTCTGAAAGAGTTTAATTTGGGAACCTTATGCCACATGGACAGTCCAAATTAGACATTTATTATCTAGGTTAAGAAAAAAAAATCAATTCTTTTTGGTCCACTCCAAATTTTAGGGATATGCTTTTCTAAACTTCTGAAAAGCTTGACCAATATTTTCTTTGCTTTCTTTTTCCTTTTAAAATGTTGTTTCTGTTTGGACTGTGTGAAAAGAAAGCATACAAATGCAATTCTTATGGCATTTTTGATTAAAAAGCAAATAAGGAAGTATTAAAGACCTTATCAAGAAAAAAACATCTACTTCAAAATTTTAAAGCTTGAATAAAGAATTTAAATTTGTTACAGTTCACCTACCGGTAATATTTCACTTTTTTTATGTATTGCAGAATAAAAAAGGAAAGTGACACTAGCATATCAAGGAGCATTTTATGCATTGAGTATATGCATAAATATATATCTTAAAACATCTACAAATATTGTATGTATACCTAATAATAAGTTTGTTTTAATTTTTCCAGAATACTTCACGTATTCCGAACCCATCTCTATACTGACTTCAGCTAAGTCACATAATATACTAATTATACTTTTATCAGAAACAACACTGAATATTCTGATATACTCTATGAGTACTTTGAAATTTTTCTTCTGGAACTTGTGGTTTCAGGTTTACATTTGACATGTAGGAAGCACAGCTTGAAATAGGCAGCTGTTAGCAAAGAGCACGAGTAACATAAAACAACTGACATCTGAGTCCCGATTAATCATCATTTCATCTGGCAAAGGAAACCAACAGCCAAGTTCATACACAGCCACACAGCATGTTCTTGGAGATCTGGCCTGCTATTAAAACCAACACTTGATATAGCCCAGAGCTATCAAAAATGTTTTCTATATATTTTCAAATCCTGGTACCTCTCCCTTAACTACAAATGGAACAGCTAGAAAATCTGACACTTGCCATGCAAAACAAAGCAAATTTAAGACCCAAATCTTTCTTGCACTTGGTAAAAACTTTTTTTTTTTTTTTTAATATCCTAGGATATGGAGGAATTGGGGGAAACGGAGGTGGCTGGGTGGCTGAAAGCTCGTATGCCATTTATTTCTTCTTTCATCAAGACCAGGAGACCCTGAACACAATGGCCTACACTGATTCATTTGAACATGGGAGTATCGCTTGTTTACTCAGCCTGATAGACGTGGGAATAAGCAAGTACTGTCATTACTTCTAGACTGATTATCTGGCTGCCTTCAGATTTGTGTACCATGGTGGCAGACTGGCAATAAGAGAGAGCCCTGTCCATGCATAGGCTTGGCTTGGCATTGGTGTTTCTGGGTAGCACTGGAAAAGCTGACTCTTCTTGATGCTACAGTTTATTCTCATCTCCAAGTTACATTCTTCAAGACCTTAACCCCTCAGGGAGGCAGGGAATGAAAGGACCTGAAAAATGGCCAGAGATATTATTTTCTGGCAGTGAGGAGCCAAGTGAAAGGATTCTAAGCTGCCAAAACTTTCTTCTCCCAGAGGGGTACAAGTAATGAGAAGCTGCTTAAGAAAAGAGTTCTTGTCTGTTGACTGATAGGATCCCGTGGCTGCGTGTCTACCTCTCCAGGATGTCTGAAAACAGTTTTTCAGACAAAGCAGGTTGTACAATAGAAGGAACTATGCATAGAATAATGGATGTGGAAAAAATTCCCTGCACTGGGAAGGGCCACAATGAGCTGTAGCACTTGGGGAGGGTGGTGGGCTAGAATAAAACTGCGATTATCACAATTATTATAATTATTCATAGTGTGTGACTATGAATCTGAAGGGTGAAGCACAGAAAGACATCCGGGTAGGAAGAACAGGGGAGAAGAACAGAAGCGATGCTGTGGCATCCACCAGGGATTGTCTAGCTGTTGTTAGTAGGAGCTTTCTTACTAACATAAAACTTGAGACTAGGGTTGGGGGATATCCAGATAGTTGTCAGCTGGATGTTTCCTATCTCGTTTGTCTCAAAACTGGGCATCTGAGGCATTCCTGACTTGCTTTACAGGCCATCTGGTTTCTCTGAGAAAGCATGAAGGAATAAGGGGAACTCCTACACTGGACATCATTTTAAAAGTAAAAGAAGAACCATTGTAGGATGGGGAAGTAATGTGAAATTTTGGGAGAAAGTTATCCAGTTATATTGTTAGCAGGAGTGGAGGAAGGAAAACCAGGATCAAATTATATATGCTTTAGCAAAAAATGGTTTAAAAGTAGAGGTACACTTCTCATGGACAGAGACTCTAAAAAGGTACATAGGTTAAGAGAAATAGAAAGACTTGAAAATGACTCTGACCATATAAAATCTTTTGAACAAAACAGAAAAGACAAGATCTCCAAAGGACCCACTGGTTGCTAGCCTGCATGGGGGCATTTGAGTGATAACAGTACTAGTGACAAGGGATGGGTGCTAGAGGTGTGCTGGGTTCTTGAGCATCCCCACGGACAGGAGAGAAGATGGGAATGAACCCGTGAGAAGTAGCAAGACTAAAGCACAGAATGTGAAACTGGAGCAAAGTGATTGTTTTTGCTGTTTTGTGTTTAAATTATGTTTCAGCAGAAGACTTGGTAAGAAGGGAGAATCATTGGCTGGTGAAGGTGGTTCTAGATGGTGAAAGAAAAGACCTTGTCCAGTCCCTCTGGCTTCTTCCGTCTCTCCAGCGAGAATGTGTTCTAACCTGGAGATGGTAATACAATTACATGAAAACGTTATCTCACATCCATGTGGGAGAGAAGTCCAAACAAAAACCCATAAAATCATGTTATTTGAGTTTGCTCCCAGTTCTGAGTTCTGGAGGAAATAGCAGATGAATCTATGGAATCACCATCAGTAATCTTTGAGAAATCAATAATGGGAGGACTGTCAGAGGATTGAAAAGGAAAGAAGAAGGGCAAGTTCAGGAAATATAAATTAAGAGTGAATAAATCAATAAGCAGGATGTATTTCTGTAACTCTTCTAGAATGGAGTATTTTATTAGAGAGCATGCAAGTGCTTAGAAAGTCACAGTACCGATTCACTAAGAATGAAGTTCACTAGAGAACATCTCAGCATTAGTTGAACAACTTAGGGAAGAATTATAGCCCTGGAGGACCATGACTTCCACAAGGCATCAGTGACATTACTTGGACTCTTGTGGAAAAGGGAAAGTGATAGGAATTGGATGAGAAAGTTGAATATATTCTAAGAGAACAGTTTGATACAAAGTCTGTATGAGGTGCTCAAGTAAGGTGAAATTTTTATCAGTGACTTTGGAAAAAAAATTTAAATAAGCTGTAAGATCTTTACATTTTAGAACTGGAAGGAAACATGAAGATGATCTAAGTGTTTTGTTTTATAGGTGAGGAAGCTGAAGGTCAAAGGGTGAAGTGACTTTCCAGAATTTACACAACTGATAAACAGAAAAAGCTAAGATAAGAGCCCAATTTCTTGATTTCCCCCAAAGGACTAGACTCCCTTCTGGCAATAAGGTGATAGGAACATAGGGAGAGGTGTAAATTTCTGGATTCAAGTTAAAATGACAAAAGTGACCAAAGAAGAAGAAAACTAGGGGGGGAAATGACGTTATAAATGCAAAGTTGAGTGTTGCAGTTCAGCACCAGAAATCCAAGGGGAGCTAAAATCAAAGATGGATTATTGAGGGGTTTACTCCCTTTAGAGACCAGCTCACAATTCCTCAAGGGTGAACAGGGATAAACTATCCCACAGTCCCTATTCCCTGAGTTACTGTTTGCAGACTACCCTCTTTGGGAAGCCTTTTAAAGATCCCTCGTATTTTTAATAGTCCTAATATTTTTGTGCCAGCTAGCGTTCTAGCTGTTGTAGATGTATTATCTGCCTTAATTCTCGTAACAATCTATGCAGTAGATATTACCTTTAGCCTGTTGAATAGATTGAGAAACTGAGGCACAGAGTGCCTCTGGATCTTGTGAAAGAGCCCCGAAAGTGATAGGATTTGGCACTGCGCTCACCTTCCCAGACTCAATCCATTCTGCAATCCAAGCTCTGAACCTCTGCCATATGTGATTCTTCTCACTACACTATGGCAATGATATATTTCAAGTTATAACATGTTTGTCTTTTTTTAAATTTCTGACAGCATAAACTCCTTGGTTTGAGGGCCATGAGCAATCACTCCTTGTTATCAAAAGTATATATATATATTTTTTTTTTCATTTTTCAGTCTGTATTTTGCAGTGGCTCCATGAGCATTTGTTTTCTGATTGACCATCTTCAGAGATAACAGCAGTTGTCTGAGAATCCACTGGGAAATTTGAACTGTGAGGTTGAAAGCTTCAAGCTAAAAATATCATGATCATGTTTGGCCTCATGATTTATGTGAGAAACACAATGACCTAATGGCAGAGCCTGTTATTTCCTAGGGCTGGGGAGGCTGCACACAGATTTAACGGAACCCTTTCCCCCATGTAGCATGTATTATAGTTTGATATTCAGTGTTCACACACCTCAGAGTATTGAATTTATGCAGGACTAGCCATTGCCAGGTTTTCTTTGTAACCTGACAAGTCATAAATACATTATTGACCCTGTTGGCTTGAGGAGAAACATTTAGGATGCTGGGCTTGGCCAGGTACTATTATGCACTTTAGCAGATGACATGGTCTAAAATTAAGATTTCTTATACTATTCTCATTTTCGTAGTTGCAAGCTGGAGTTATTTAGGATCGGCATTGCCTGCAATAGTTGTCCCACAAACCAATGTTACATGTTGTTGAACATCTGCCACCATTTTCCGGTTCTTGTCCCCTCCAGAGGAGCTCGGTTCCATGTAGTTTCCCCAGTGTGTTATGTGCTGGGTCTATGCATAAAGTTTACTGCATACGATGTTCTCAAATCTACATGACTTTGCACACACTGTTCCTTCTGCTTAAAACGACTTTTACCACTTGTCTGCTCAGTGAATCCACTCAAGGGCCCCTCCTCTGGGAAACCTTTCTTGATGCCTCACATCAAGCTGAGTTGTGCCCATTTTCTGTGCTCCTTTATGTATTTTCCTCATGGTACTAATCAAAGTATAGTAGTGATTTTTATTCACTAATTCCTCTACTGGAATGAGAACTCTTAAGGACAGGGGATGTGTGTTGTTAATTTCTGATTCCTCAGTGCCCTGCAGAGTATAGTGATGCCCCATAATGTTTGTAAAATGAATGAATTGATGAATGAGTAGGTAGTTTGCTGTTCTCCCATGTAATCTTTTCTATTACAAGGATAGATTTCTATGGGGAAAAAAATAGCTGGCCACCAGCAGACAATGTAAAGATACTCTCAAACACTACTGATAAACAATTTGCTGTGCAATGTGGATCTTTCACTAATTATATCCAATTTTCCACTAAAATGAGATGACACCATAAGACATGGAATTGGCTTAGACATTTAGGAATCTGAAGCAAAGGATTTCGTACTATTAAAATTGATTTCTTCAAATTATCTTTGTCACTAACTAGAAGTATACAAAAGGAAGTCAATATGATATCAGCTGGATCTGGCCACTGAACCAGTTCCTTTTGGGCCAGAAAACTGTCTTTTCATTCTAAGGAAAACAAACTAAGGGCCTTATCCATGAAACCTTAGTTCTTGAACAACATACACCTGAAGTGGGAGTCATAAAAAGGTATATGTAAGACAGGATTCACCAAATGACCTGATAGTAAGGTCTGCTGGTAAGGTAGCATTTTTCTGGAGACAAATACATCCTGTGCAAGATACATAAGGGGCCATAATTGGCTCACTTATCCTTTCTTGGGAATGTCTACATTTTTACCTTTCCAATAGACAGTAGCTGATTGTGGATGGATGTTACTGTAGGCATCAAAACCATCCTTATGCACTGTTGGAAATTTTGAGGTAAACACCAGTTTATTTGGAAGTTTTACTTCTCTGACTTTTTTTTTTTTTTTTTTTAGCAAGTCAGGGGGACTCTTCTTTGTAGGATTCCAGGTGTCATGCTTCATTTCAGTGATGTTCTGATCATGATAACGAAAGAGTATGAACCATGGGAAAGAGCTCAGGTAGTTTGTTCTTTGCTGTTGTGAAAAGGGAATATGAATTGGAAATTTCAGGCCCCCGTGAGCCTGCACATCAATCCTGTGGTCACCCTTCCCAGGATATCCACGATGTACCCATTCCAAACACAAGCTTTGTGCCTTCTGTGGTGGCACAATGCCAATTACATTTTTCAACAGAAGACAAAAAGGGGTGCGCAAACTTAGAGTCCGGTAGAAATAGATTCCCCACTCAAGTGATTGTCCATTCACAAGGATGCTTTTCAGCACTTTCATTGTCATCGGCTTCTGAGGCTGTGCTAATAAGTTAAAGAGAATGACAATGACTGATTTTTATGTGGACTCGTACTTACCTACAAGAGTTCCAGATGGTAAGAGGCATCAAATGCTTACTTTCCCAGAGAAGTGCTCTCTACAGCACTGAAGCATATACATTTGAAAAATAACCCCTGTGGCTGTCCTGGGAGTTAGGAGACTTGATAATAGACTCCATGGGTTTGCCTTTGCCTTCTTTGCTGTTCACCTATCTCTTTGGGGTTGTTGCCTAAGAATAAGTCTATAACTTTAATTGTTTTATCACACATGCAATGGCCGAAAGCTTTGTTTCCTTCTTTTAATTACATGATTATATATAAGCCTGGAAGAGAAACAGTGAGTGCTGCACTTTGAACCATCTGCTGCCTCATAACACATGTTATTACATAAAGCAGGTTCTAGAAGTTGTGATGGTAAGAGACCTCAGTGACCCTTCTATTCCAAATGATAAAGTTGCACTGTTAGCTGTACAAAATCCCAGATTGGCTTGTATTTTAAACTGCAACTGGAGGTGGTATAGAGCTGAGAAACTGCCTGAGGAATTCAAGCTGTTCACATCACACGAGTTATCTGCCCATAAAGGATGCCAATCATATTGTTATTGTGGAAAGGATTAGTCATTTTTTTTTTTTTTTTTTTTTTGGACCACACTACCTGCAGCACATCTGGGAACATTTTGCATGAAAACAGTTGACTGCAGCCCATGTATGAAGGCCAGAGATTAATCTGGATTTAGAAAATCACATAATAGAGTGTAGCAAAAGCCAGTTTACTCAGTATAATCTGCAAAAGTCCCTAACTCTTACATGTTGTGGCCCCAAAACACACTAGTCAAAGATTCATATTGCCTTTCCTGTTCAACAGCATGACTCAGTCCCCATGATTTTGTATAGACAGCCCAGACAAAGGATTCCTTTTTCATGGCAAAAACTTACAAAAATGGCTTGAAGTTAACCTGATTTCTATCCCAACCTCTCCTGAAATCGTTGCACTCAACACCTGTGGTTTGCAACCCAGACAGTAGTAATACACTTTCATTTTCTTCATTTGTGACAAAGGGATTTATGAATAGAAAGGTTAACCATTTTGGCATTCTCATAGCTGAAATGATATGCAAACCTCATAGGATCCGTTGAATCACATTTGTTTCGGGAGACCAGCATTATAAGACATGTCAGGTTTCTCATCATGACAGTGCCACTCTGCATTGGGCAAGTGTCTGTTTTGCTCCTTTACTAACAAGGCACTATCTTGGGAATAACTTTGTTTCCACTCGGACTTAGCAAGTACTTAGGAGAAGAACCAGAAGGTATTTGCCCATGGAATCAGCCTGCATCTGATTTTTGCTCCCTTTGTCCTCCATGAGTTTATGTTCAAGAGAAATCATGGAACCAAATTCATTTGGGTTCCAGTCATTGACAGTGGGATCAAAAGGTCTATGTCAGATCTGGTCCAGGGTATATTAATGTTTGCCAGCCACACCTGCGAAAGCATGGTTCCCAGGAAGACCTGACACCAACAGACCTGCTAGAAGCATGTCCTTTAGTACCTTGGATATTGATTTTTGACAATGTCTGTTGAGGATCTAACAGAGCCACAAGTTGTACTAAAGCATATTTTCTGTGACTCTGAAGTCCCTTCTATAACAACAATATGACAAATATAGTCTTACCAATAAGAAAGGAATTTCTACCCTTGTTGGTTGATAACCAAAGGCCAAAAGTTGTTGGTATGCTTGGGAGAAGTTGAGGGCTATAGCTTATAGGTTAATATTTACTTCTGAGGTCCTGGGGCAAAAATTTAGGGCAGAAGGTTCTATGCCATGTTATGTGTAGCAAATAGGACTGTGTTATCCATGGTTTCCCTGTTAACTGTTCATTCCTTCAACAGAGCTGTCAGGGATGAAAGCAAATAGTCCACAGGGTTGGAATCAAACAGGCCAACATTTGGAATGCAGCTCCTTCCCTCACTAGTGGCGTGACCTTAGGCAAGTTATTTTAACTATTGAGCCTTCAGTTTCCTAACCTGTAGAAAGGAAATAATAGTAGTCCCTTGCTTGAAAAGTTACGTGAGGATGTAGTGAAAACACATGTGAAGTACTTAACTCACTGGCTGGCACTTAGGAAAGGTGATAGAGATGCTGATAGCATTTCACCCCACAGTCATTCATCCAGCAAACTTTGATCAATGCCAATGGTACCAGGCAGTATTCTAAAATTTAAGTTTTTCTGTGATGAGTAATGTACTCCTACTATCTTCCACGAAATTATAGTCTGGTACAAGACAAAGAAACATAACCAAGGATTAAAATTTTGAGGTACATGTATACAAACTTATACAAAACACAGGTGAAAGAGCAATTCATGACACTCAGGTGAGTCATGGCAGGCTCCCATGGAGAGGAAATGTTTAGTCTTAATCTTGAAGGATCGGTAAAACTTTGCCAGGCAGAGAAAGAGAAAAGAAAGTTTTGAGGCAGGTGGAAGAATAGAAAGCTAGAGAAGGGTATTTGTTTTAATAGTGTAATAATACAGTTTAGTATTGTTGGGGCAACCAATGCTTTGCAAGATTTAGTAGAAGGTAAAGAAGAATAGAGGGACTGTGGCTAGACTGCTAAATGTTTTATATGCTATGCTAATGATTTTGGACTTTATTCTTTAAAAGAGAAAAAGCTATTAAAATTTTTAATTAAGGGAATGGCATGATCAAAGTTGTGTTTTAAAAAGGCCATAGTGGATGATATCCAACTTGAAAAGAGTCAGGGAAGAAAGATAAAATGGACAAAACACTCATTCCAACCTTGGCTGTGAGTTCATGTAATCCCAGTAACGATGAATAAATTCGTACTAGAAATATCAAGATTGGAGGTGTAAAGAAATGTTTGAGTCTGCTTAAAACAGTTTTATTTGGTTAGTAGTAATTACTCAAATACTTATGTCCCCTTTGTTATCCTGTTTGTGTCATTACAGGTCACTTGAATCTTTCTTGGAAGGAAGCAGATCATAAATAATACTGGTTGTTGGACAGTATAGAAAGACCGAAGAACATTTAAATCCCTGGAAGCATCTCAGAAAAGTGAACATAAAGGCTTTCTTGAATGTGGAAATAAAAACTGAGAGTCAGTTAAATAGCCATCGGTAGCATTTGGCATTTGCTGATTGGCATCAACCTGTGTTTATTGTTGCCTTTCTTTAAATCTGGTTCTCAGTGATACTCCTCACAACTATTGTGTAAGCGTAGGTAATCTGTGCTTAATACACACATACAGTTTTCACTTCTGTGGAAAGTTACTTTGCTGTAGAAAAATTCGGAACACATTGTAGATGATGTGTTCAATCACATCTGCTTTCCACATTGGGAAAGCTTAATTGCCTGGTTTGTGTTCTGTGAGGCCTCACTGTGAACCTGATGGCAGCTACCCAAGCTGGAGGCACGGTGCCTAGGAGAAAGCAACTCGTCCCTGGGATGCATGCCCTGCACATTCAACCCTATTAAGTGATGGCAAATGTTTCAAGATGCTTTGCCATTCTGACCACTTGGCAAGGAAATCTGGTCTATATTTGGAATATAATTTTTTGAAAGTGGGCTTCTATTGTATTCTCCCTTGTGTTGCCAGTTCCCTCTGTTGGAAGGTAAAATCAAAGCTGGCAAGAATCAAGACTTTGTCACTAGTAACAGAGGGATTTCCATAATGTACCAGGTGGTGATAACAAAAATAGCAACACCACAATTTTAGTGTCCCAAGTCCCACTGATAAACTGCCTAGAGTATCAACGTTTGCTTAGAGTTTAACTGCAAGTGTTTTTGGAACACTGTTCTTAGATTGCCAAAGTCCATTAATTAGAAAAATGCTCCGTAGGTTTTCAAC
The DNA here is from genome assembly GCF_003265705.2 of Callorhinus ursinus. Taxonomy (NCBI): domain Eukaryota; kingdom Metazoa; phylum Chordata; class Mammalia; order Carnivora; family Otariidae; genus Callorhinus; species Callorhinus ursinus. The sequence continues at coordinate 14,840,191 of NW_027397074.1, read as the reverse complement.
TGCATTTTTCATAGACCAGTGAAAGCACCTCTACTACATTAAATCAATGAAATTTCATTATTATAAACTGCTAAGTGTTGGCTCCTACCATATTGAAATACTGAGCCTTATATATATATATTGACCCATTTAAAAGGCACATGTTTAATGGTATTTGGAAAAGAGAACTTTGTGTTTTTAAAGCAAAATCATATCTCAGGCTTAGCTAAAGGAGTCCTATTTCAATTAGCTTAGCTATTCATCTATCTCATAGTATAAAACACTTGCTGATACGTCAGAAATGTCTGCATTCCTTGCTTATCATCCTATGACCTCCATCATAGACACGTGGCTGCAATAGAAGCTGCTTCTCAGCCATGGGCCATTGTGTTGCCCAGTGGATGGTGGTCCTGATGGGGCTTGTTTCTCACAAGAGTAGTTTCCAAATAAACACATGACAGAAGGGAAATTAATTAGTGAGTAAATTAACCCTAAAGCAAAGAGAAAAAAAAAAAGCCAGTGCATCTTAGATAATTACCTCTGGTGAGAAATTTCTATGATGTCACAATGTTAACAAAAGCATTTTAAAACTGCTATTGCCTCCTTCCCTATGATAAAGTCCTTGAACAGCATTGTCCTTTTCTTGGAGGAGGGGAAGCAGGAGCAATGAGGGAAGTTTCAAAACAATCAGCTCTGTGAGATTGCTTTAGAATGAAAAGTCTGGAAAGGAAATAAATAAAAAGATTCTATCTGAGATGACATTTGAGTTGGAGTTTTCTGAAACTTAGGCTATGTGTGAGGATGATCAGGAAGGCAATGTAGGAGGCAGGCTGTGGTGATCCTAATGTTCATTCTGCTACTTGCAAAGTGGTAGAGACTTAAACTTGGTACCTGACCTTTATGACCCTCGGTTTCCCCCAAGAATTGTTTCTCTTGGACTGGAGATATTAAAAGTTAAAAAAAAAAACAAACTAACAGATAATTATAATATCAACAATAATATGTACTAAAATCTAAAATTTTAAATGCTCATTATGCGTGAAACACTATTTTTTGTGTTTTGTGTTTTGTGTTTTGTGAAACACTATACTAAGCCAGTAAGAGAGTATTACTAATATCTCCATCTTAGACGTGAGGAAAGAGGCAATGAAGGCTTAAATAAATCCTCATCAGTCCACATGCAGAGTTTGTTTTGTTTTTGTTTTTAAAAATTTTTTTAAATTTATTTATTAGAAGAGAGAGAGCATGAGAGGGGGGAGGGTCAGAGGGAGAAGCAGACTCCCCGCCGAGCAGGGAGCCCGATGCGGGACTCGATCCCGGAACTCCAGGATCATGACCTGAGCCGAAGGCAGTTGCTTAACCAGCTGAGCCACCCAGGCGCCCCACATGCAGTTTTAAATCAGTGAACTGAAATTTTTCAAGAAAGCCATGCTAAAAATGTGTAGTTATAGCATATCTGTGCTATGACCACTGTAGCTGCAATATCAAGCTTACTACATGCAACTCTCATCTTTACTTTTGTGATGAAAGACACACTAAAGATGGATTCACAAATGGATCTCTAAAGCTGTCACTCTGCTTTCTTTTTGAGGACAGGATGATGTTTTCTTCTCTTTTGCACTAGCTATGCACACAGTATGTGACATGCTTTGCACTCTGATGACTCTGTGTGGAGAGACTGTGTAGAACTAGATTGGACTAGGGACGTGGTCCTGACCATATCTGGAATGGCCCTGAGTGCCCAGCTTCTAAGGGCAAATGAAGTAGAACCCCCAGAGCTGCTCTCAAATCAAGGCATCCTTCGTGGCACACGTATGGGCAGTGGAGGACGGGAGAGTCGGGGGAGACCTTTGTCCCACATGCTCACTTTGCTGCTTCATCTTTCTTTTGCATCAAACCCAGGTTTTCCACTGTTCGAAAATACTTATTTTGAACTTACAAACATCTAGACTGATCTAGAATAGGTGGGTCATAGCTGTGACCCACCAATCCAAGATTTGTTTAGGGATTTTTAATCTTCTGGATATGTAGTAGGTTATCATCCTGTTGATTCTTTCAATTCATTAAAAAAAAAAAAGTTTTTTCTTAGCCTGGTAGAGGGATTATATTAAGTGCCCTTGGTACAAAGGCAAAAGGCTATGTTTCCTAAACTCAGGTGGCTTATAGTTTGGTGGAAGAAAAGATATGCAAATAAACAATTATACTTAATAAGATAGTAGCAGGGGTGTGTGTTTATGTAGTGGGAACTTGGGAAAGGTTTCTCAAGAAGGGTAGGGTTGGAACTGAGAACCGAAGGTAGGTAGGGTTTGGCAAGGTCTGCAGACAGCTAAAGAACATTACATTCCAGGTGGAAGAAACACCGTGTTCCCTCTTTCATGAAAGAATGTGCAGATGGCATCTGGGAGACTATGAGAAAGTGACTTTCCAGGGAGACTTCAGAGGCAGGCTTTCTGTTTACACTGATCCGGATGTCTTTTTCCTGTTCACATCCATTCCTTTCTGCTCATTCTGTTATTCTCTCTAGTCTCCTAAGGGCTTATGATGTCAAGTGATACTCTGGTCCTTTTCTTGTCCCTGTTTTATGTATGGATTTGATATTTCCTAATTTGTTTATCCAAGCCTCAGGGGCTCATGAGTGTCTATTTTTAAATTTTATTTTATATTCTCTCTGCTCCACATTACACAGACTCTACACAACTGTGTTCTTGATGTTCCTGAAATATAAATGCTTAATAGATGCTTATTTTCTGATGAAAAACGATTTTATGAGAGTCCCAGTTGTAATATGTAGGTAATTGAGATGCTCGATTCACCAAATTCATAAAAATACTGCCATAATCAAGTGAAATAACAACTGGCTGGGCTTCTTCAAAGTGAGCCTGACAGAAAAGACTGTCATTTATTTTGCTTCATGTTTTAGACACTACTTCCCTTGTAATCCTTTATACCCCAGTGGTAGAGTATTTTGCTTGTGCAACATATAATTATAAAATTAAGAAATGTCCTTAAATGCCATATGTTGCTTCATTCTCCTCAAAACTGAGCCAGTTTTGCTTGAATAACTCCAGTGACAGAGGACTCACTTCCTCATACCCCCTGCTCTTTCATTTCTAGGACATGTCCCTTACGTTGGCCCTAAATGCGCCTTGTTCTAGGTCAGTGACTGCCAGTGGGGAAGGGCCATAACTCTGTGATTTGGCAAGGCACGGACACATTTTTGGATGTCACAACTTTACAACTTGAGGTGTTGCTGGCATCCAGTCCAGTGGGTGGGGGCCAGTGATGCTGTTAACCCTCCTCCAAAGCACAGGGGCAGCCCCAGCCCAATAGTGCCAATGCTGAGGAACGCTGCTCTAGATGCACCTGATTTATCCACAGAAAAATTACAAATTTTTCCATCCAGCAGTCTGTCTGATACTTGGACACAGCTAACTGCACAAAGGCTCTTGTCCCTCCAAGTCCTTTGACTGTTTTTCTAATGCTGTTATGATAAGACCAGCAATTCATGTGTGACTCTTCCCAAAGCATTTAAAAGGAAAGGAGGGAAGCATTGAGGAGGGCAATGCTTCATACAGACCGACCCGGGGTGGACCACGTTCGCACTGTGCACTTGGGTGGAGAAATCATAGAAGGGTGTCTTGATGCGCTATTTGTTCCCCTTGCCCCGTTTAGATAAAATCTGTGAAACTCACTGCAAGGGATTTATTTAGTCTAAGGAGTTATTCTTGTCAGGGAGATGATGTGAGCAATGCGTGGCATGTCCAAATCCATGTCCTGATAAACAAGAATGTTATAATGACCCTCTCCCAGGGTAAGAGGGGTCCCAGGATGTGGATATTGCTAAAAATTCTGTTAAAGCATCTGACTATCTGGGCGCCTGGGTGGCTCAGTTGGTTGAACGACTGCCTTCGGCTCAGGTCATGATCCTGGAGTCCCGGGATCGAGTCCCACATCGGGCTCCCTGCTCAGCCTTGAGTCTGCTTCTCCCTCTGAATCTCTTCCCTCTCATGCTCTCTATCTCTCATTCTCTCTCTCTCAAATAAATAAATAAAATCTTAAAAAAAAAAAAAGCATCTGACTATCCCAGGCATGAGAAAGAGGTAGTGAGATCCTCTCAAGGCTCAAGGGTCTCTTCTGCCCTTTCTATGAGCTCACCCTGTAGATGCCATCTAACCCACGTCCTCATTTGTTGTGAGGTCACTTTAACACTCAGGGACACAGCTGGGTCAACTTATACCTGCCATTTCAGTTAAAATGTGCTCCAGGTTGGCAAGAAAGACTGAAAAAATGATCCAGCCTCTGAAAAGGAGTGAAAAATCCTTCCATTTTTTTGGAAGGATTCAAGGGACATTTTTGAATGGACAGTTGAGCTCTCACTACAGCTTGTTTAAAAGGGCGCAAGCATAAACAGTGCTTCAAAATAGGTGCCATGTAGACAATCGCCCGGCTGAAGGCAACCCACCTGACCTTCTTCTTGAATAAGTAACTGTTTTCCCTCTGAGGGGGTCGGTTGCAGGCTTATGGCGAAGAGCAGAGTCATCTTAAAAGTGCTTTGAAAAGAAACAGATTCACGAGAGGGGGCGAATAGACCCACTGTATGTTTGCTAATAAAGAAGGATTTTTGATGCTAGCTTTCATTGATTACCCAGTTAAGAAATCAATACTGTTGTTTTATAAAAAGGACAATCACAGACTAGTTTGCACTGCTTAATAAGAACGTTGGGAAAATAATTATTAAGGTCTTCATCCATGGTGATACAGCTTAACTCAGCAAATCATTAAGAATTTCCCCTTTCAGGCAGTTTTCAGTCCCTGCAAACAATACCTAGTGTGTGAGCTAGCCCAGCAGGGGGCATCTCCTCTGCTGGCTTCCAGAGAGTTCTTTTCTGTTAGGAGATAATGAAAGAAGAGGAAGCTGGAGAGAAAATATCTCCTGGAGCAATCCCACCAATAAAGCTATTTAGGCTCACACGCAGAGATTATTATCATTCTCTAAAATTCTCTCACCAGGCAATTTTGTGACAGAAAACTGTGCTCTGGTTTGGGACTGGGCACTACAATTCAATGATAGGAATTCTTAACAGTGGTGGATTCGTGATAGTACATTTCTTCTACTGCTTCACCTTCTTTTTGCCCTCTGCTCAGTTCAAGCAAAGATTCTTTCCAATAAATATTCAGGGAGTCTGAAGTAGTTAAAAATGGATTGTAGTGTTGACTGACGTGAATGAATCTTTGTGGCCACCAGCTACACACTGTCACTACAGTTACCAGAGACCGGGGTCTATGATGAGATTCAGTCCAGGAGCAGTAGGTGAGTGCAAGGGGTACCCTGAAAAAGCCACTCTCCTAAAATGTTTTCTTCCTTAGTGAACAAGAGTGCTTTCATTTCACCGTTAGAAATGTATCACTTTGGATTGCCTTTGACCATTGGTTTTAAAATTCTTATTAAAAGGTTTGTTTCAAATATATAACACACTTTAATTCCTAGCTCTGTCTCTAAGAGCCCCCTAAGACCTCTCTTCATTCTTGATGCCTAGCTGAAAGCAAGGCCCTGTGGGGAAGGGTGCCTTGGAAAGCTGTCTGGAGTCCAGTGTGTAGACACATCACTCCACCTCCTAGCTTACCTTGGACGGGACCAGTGTGTGGTCTAGTCAGAGCCTGAGTACTCAGGACACCAGGAGGTGTCCTTTTAGGAGGCAGTGAAGCCCTCTTTGTACTTCCTCTCCAGCTCACCCCGTTACTTGTGTCAAGGCCTTTTCCTCTGGCCCCGGGACATTTACCACCATAGTCTAATCGGCCTCCAGCATCTCATTCATACTGTGGCCCACCTAGCCTTTCTCCAGTGCAACTGTCATTCTATCAGTCTTCCTCCAAACCTTTCAAAAAGTCGTTTTTGACCTTGTGAGCCACATAAACATATTCTGAATTGTAGCTTCTGTTATTTCACAGGAGTACTGTACCTGGAGCCAGATTTTAAGTTCCTTGAGGCCACGGCTATGTTCTCTCTTACTTTAGTGGTCTTTCTACCCTTGTCACGGTGCAGGACACAAAGAAGGGGATATATACAGATTGACTTGCTGTTGAAGTACATGGGGCTCCAACAGTGGTTTGGCCGCTGGGAGGGCCGTGGAGTTGGTTTGAGGTATGACTCTTCCACTGACTTTTCCTATCATTGTGGGGGACAAAATAGTTCCCGTTTATTGAATCTGTTAGTGTTTTGGTGAGGCATTTCCCACAGATGCTCTCAATTTATCCTCCCAACAACTTCTCAAGATAGATGCTATTTTACTTATTTTATAGGTAGGCCAGTAAATGATGGATTTGGAATCAAAACCCAAGTCTTTCTGGTGCCAAAATCGATATCCTTTTCATTATAGCATGATACTTTTGGTTTCCTTAGTTATACTATGGAGACAGAAACCATATCAGCATTTGTGACTTTATGGTGATACTGGTCAGAGGAATGAAATAAGCCAGGTCCTTTGATGATTAAGAAGTGGCTTCTTCCCTTGTGAACTTGTACAGGATTTTAATAGCCCAGACTTTTTTTTTTCTAAACCAATTTGCCTTTTTTTGAGGAGTACATAGGTAGTAAACGAGTAAAATTAGATTTAAAAAACTCTATGTGCCTGGCACAGTTTGTTAATTACTTTGGATAAATAGGTATTTACACATCTGTTGCAGAATGTTATTTACTGCACTGGGAGAAACTAAGGTCAGAAAAGCATATATGTAATCCCTTACCAGTGGTAATATCAGGTATAATGTAAATATTTATAAAATGATTGACACTCATCTGGTGAAATTATTATTGAAAGATAAGAGATACATATTTTTAATTCTCTCTGCTCAAATAGCAAATCCCATCTCTCCTGATCCAAATATAGAAATAGTGGCAAAATTAACATAATATGCTTTGAGATGTGCAATATTTTCTATCCACCTAATGAAGTCAAAGGGTATTTATGAAAAACCAATTATCCTAATTACTCATAATATGAGGGTGTGTTCTGGAGAAGGAAAGAAATTTGAAGTACCTCATTTAGAAGAGCACAGAATTTTAAATGCAAGGAATCTGGGAGCTAGAAATAAGGTTATTCCAATGCAAATAGAGCCAATTTCAGTGGTTTGTGACATATAAAGGCAGCATAAATGTAATCAGACTTCCTTTATTGCTTGTGGCTTTGATTGTAGTTATTTGGTAGGAGGCAAAGTACATGACTTAGAATCATGGACTTTTATTACTGTGACAAAAAATACTGAACTACAGCTAACATATAGAAATCATATGGGATGGTTGAAAGAGCACAAAAGTACACAAGGTCTGAGTTCTAGTTCTTGAGCTACCTACCAATGGGTGTTTTCATGAAACCAGTCTTTCCGGGGCTTGGGAAAGTGACAAGATTGAGTTAGACAATATCTCAGCTCTTTTCTGTCTCTAAAATTCTGTGACCCTGTAAGTGAGCATTGCTAGATTTTGCATAAACGTTCCTTCTTTTCCCAACAAAATTACGAGAGCCAATTATTAGCTTTCTTTCTAATTTAAGTTGCATGCTGAATTGTTCCCTTTTTTTCTTTATGGTAGTAATTCAGTGGTTTTTCTGTGTGCATTTTTCAGATTTACACCATGAGAAATTGTTGACGATTAGTCTCTGAACAAAATGATGCCTTAGTAAAAATTAGTGTAAAAAAATAGAGTTTAGATGTTATTTCTTCTCGTGGCTGATGCATCGATGGCTTCAAATCACCACGCCAACTTATCCCCACGTCCTTGGTGACATAACTTTGCAACACTTGTTCTGTGGGTAGGACACATTTCTCTGCTCCTTGACTCTGGGCTGAGTCCTGTCTGTTGCTTTGTCTAATGGGCTGCTAGCAGATGCGACACAAGCAGAAGCCTGGAAGGGGCATGTGCAGTGAAGTCTGCATGCCCTTGCACCTCTACCATGTCTCCAAGAAGAACTTGTTTGGGCCAGCTGACTGATTCCAGGTGGAGAATAAGGGACAACCTAGAGTAGAGCCATCCACAGCTGAACCCAGCCTCAATCAGCTCACTCCAGCTGATCTTCAGAATTAAAAACTATAATAATAAATAATTGTTGTTTTAAGTCATGAAATTTTGGGGTAGTTTGCTATGCTACAGTAGCTACCTGATACACTTCTAAACAATTTTCATTGCTAGAGAAATGTTCCTTCTGCAAAGCTGTCTGATCAAATACCCATAGAAGTCATCAATTATATTGTTAATATCATCCATTAATGAAATCATTAGAATATTTTCTTTTTGTTTCCCCGGGACATAAAACCAAAGAGACATAACATTTTAGCAATAGCACTGGCCAATCTTACCTGTATGGAAACACTGCTGTATGAGCCGCCAATGACCCCTGCAATGAGCAGTGGGATATTTTCTTGAATGGCATAAGATCCATCAGGACACATATACTCAGCTTCATCCACTTTAGTCAAAGATGCCCTGACAAATTCCAGCGATTGCTCTAATGCGTAGGTATCCCTTGAACATGTATCCAAAATGTGTACACCCAACTTCACTCCTGGCAGCAAGTAATTGTCTTTGTTGATTTCATCAATAGCAAACAACATGGCTTCCAGGCGTTGGATCCCTCGGTCTTCATTGATTCGCCCACATTCTTCAGTTCCAGTACCTTTTTCATTAATAGGAAACAGACCCCCTAAAACAAGGTCACCTTCTATTTTAATCTCCCTCCTCAGAAAGTTATGGTCTCCTAAAGAGAGTAAAAATCCCTTTGAAAACAAAGCTAACGTAAGAACTTGTAGTCTTGTCAACATCTTCATGAATCCCGTTTCTCTACCTCTGGGAGATATCAATGGATGAAGCCAATGTTGCCCGCTAGTCTTCCTCTCTCATTTCCAAACTGGATCTTTGGCCTGTCCTTCAAATAAGGGAGGAACAGACTAACAGAGCCTGTCACCAAATTCCTAAAGAGATAAAAAATATATGTACAAAAATGGTAAAGAAAACAACAGTGATTGCATGGATGGCCCCCAATCAGATCTTTGAAGGGATCATGACTCAAGTTAGCATTTAGCAAACACATATTGCATCACTGCACCAGACACTCTCCCACAGACACCCTCACCCAGTCCTTACAACACGTGGTGATATAGACCTCAATCGTTCCATCTCCCAGAAAGGGATCCTGAGGACTAAAGAGGTAAAGTGACTTGACAAAGTGTACCCAGAATGGAGGTAGTGTTTAGACTCTGGTTTTCCTAATGCCAAGTTCAATACTCGATCTACTCAGTCATTGACTTTGCTATTGGTAGGGCAGTAACTTGGATATGAGTCTTGATCCCTTCTCTTTCAGCTCCATTTATAGACGACCCCTTTTTATTCACTCTTTTCTTTCCATTTGGGGACGAAACAAAACACAACGAGAACTCTTTCAGTGTTTCTGCATTTCTACAACCACATTCCTGCCCTCCCTTCCTTTCAGATACTCTCAGCCCACTGCGATCAAGATTCTGCCTTCACTGATTTAAAAAAAAAAAAAAAAAAGAGCTCTGGAAAAAGCTACTACTGATCTACTAGTTTCCAAATCCACTGACCCCATTGTAGTCTTCATTTTACTTGACCTTAATTGAAATTCTGACTCCCTTCTATCTGTTCTAACTTCCTAGGTTTCTGTTCTCTTGCTTCTACATCTCAGATTCCATTGTTGAAGCCCTCCTCCCCAGCCCCACTCCTGTAGGTCATCTAGTTTCACGGTTTCACTATCACTGAAATGACTCCTAGGTTAGCTGCCTCCTAAACAGCTCTGCCTACACATTCCTCTGACATTTCAAGGCCTCTGGGTTATAACTTCTCCCTTATCTCTATGAATGGATCTTCTCTGTACCCAGGTTTTCAAGCCAGAAACCTGCAAGCTGGAGCCCTTCCCGTTTAACTCCTTCCCACACTTAATTAGCCACTAAGTCCTGTAAAGTCTACCTGTTTAACATCTCTCAAAGCCACCGCCTTGTTTATAACCCCACTGTGCTAGGCTTTTGTTTTCGCTAACAGGACCATAGCAGTAGATTCCCATAGAGCTGCTTCAGGCCCTAAAAGCACGTTTTTACGAGTTAGGAAAAGATAACCTTCCTCAAGTACAAAATTTTCAGATTTATTATTGTGTAACTTGTACTACAGATGCTGAGTAAAGTCCATTTGCTGATCTCTGCCTCCTCCAACCAGTGGCAGGCAACTCCCGACGTGGCCCTCACATTTAGAGGAGTATAGTGATTACTAGTATGGGGGTTTGCATAACAAGTTGTAATTTAGGACAGTTCCATAAATCAAGCTTCTTTTTACAAAAAGGCTAGAACATATGCACCTTCTAGGAATCAGACAAAGCCTAGCTATGAGGATCATGTTCTGACAATAGGTTAGGGTCTTCTCAAGGGAGCTTTCCAGAATCCTGGTGTGGAGTGGCCCGGTTGCATGCACACAAACCCAGTGGACCTACTGTTGTACTCCTTGCCACTCAGATCCCGAGCACTAGAGCAAACACTGGCCAGTGCCCTCGCTCTGCCTGTTCACTGCCCTTCTCCCCAGATGATGCAAGCTTACTATTTTTAGAATTGGGTGGGAGAGGTGATAGCAGAGATTCCTGGTGCATTCTCCTGACAGGGTACAGGTGCCTGTCCCTGTGTGTGGTTTGGTGTGCCTGTCCGCTCTCCTGCTTTTGTGCATGATCATGTGGAGTTTTATGAAGGAGGGGGCTCTCCTGGCTGCATCTCAACTTAGGATGTCTGAAAGCCATACCACCTGTGTGCTGTCAGAGAGGTTAGCAAATGTTAAATCATCTGAATGGGGTCCCATTAGAGAAGGTACTTGAATAATGCATAATCTTAATTGCTGTTCAGAATGGCCCATCTCCTGTCAATCTGTACTGACTTCCTTTTGCCTCTAGGTTGAAGAATTGACTTTGTCATGCTCTATGATCTTGTCCCTGGCTGGCTCTCAAATCTCACTGCTCACCAGGCCCATCATTTCCATCCCACCTCTGCCTTCACATCTTATGTCCCAGCTGTTACCGAACCATGTTTATCTGAGAGGACATCTAGAATGTTGATGGCCCCTTGGTTCTGCGCATGTTTTTCCCTTTGCCACGAATGCCCTTCAATATCCATTTGTCTGGTAAACACCCACTTATCATTTAAAACTCAGTAGTCACCATCAGGAAAGGCCAAGAATTTTTTCCCCTCTTCCTTCCCCAGTCAAATCATTTACTTCCTGCTTTATACTTCTACTGTAGCTAGTTCCAGAAATGTTCGCTGTTGCTATTATAATTCTTACTTGTTTCCTTGTCTGCTCATTGGGAATAAATAAAATAGCACAACATTGAGGATTTTTAAGGTATGAAGAAAAAAAAAAATCAAATCTCAACAACAACAAAAAAACTAGAGGCAGGAACTAGTCCAGTACGTGCTTCAACATTTTTGACATTTCTCCCTTCTCACGTTAGCAGTGCCCTTTAAAGCCTGGCTTTCCACGTGCTTTCTGTCCCTTTCGCGTGGAGCAAGTGATGGGTTGTTTTCTTGAGTCATCTGGGTTTTGTTTTGTTTATTTAGGTGTGAGCCTCAGCAATGACAACAGGCAGTCATTGGAATGCTCAGTGTTAGCCTAGAGCCTCTCTGGGAGATCTGCCACAGGGCACCAGAAAGTCTAATAATAATAATCTTTTAAAAAGTTCATACTGTGGTAGGTTTTTTGTTTTGTTTTGTTTTGTATCAATTTCTAGTCTTGCTTTGATCTTTATGTGCAGTTCCCTTTGAAGCAAAACAGCAATGGAAGGCAAAAGACACTGCAATCATTATCGTTAATGATAAAGCAGCAGAAATAGCTCTATAAAATAATTGTTTTATGGACCTAATAAAAGAGAATAGCTAATTAAAAGAGGGTCATCAACACATCTTACCATATATCTATGAAAAAAAGTGTAGATATATTTTGAATTGGAAGAAAGTTTGCTCAAATAATAAAGATGACCTTATATAAGTTTATGGAAAACTTAATTTTCTCTTAAGAAAATGCTCTTCGCCAAAGCAGACTTGGAAGGGAACATCACATTCCACTGAAAGTCCTAAGGCATATCAGTCTACCTGTTTCGCAGGTAGGGGCTGTGTTTTATTTATCATTGTGTATCCAGGGCCTGGGTCAGTGTCTGCCTGCAATCCAGAAGGTACTCAACAAGCACTTCTTGAAGGAATAGAGACATCATGGCTATTATGCTTGCAGATGACTCTTTACTATTTTATTTGTGGCACAGTAAAAGGGAACTAAAGTAGAGAAAGGGGTTATTTTATTTCATCACCTAACTAATCATCCCAAGGGCTCTTATCCTATTATACTCTGATGGTAGAACCGCTAACAGGTAGAACTAGAGGAATTATTCTGTAAAGATGCCGGGGTGTAATGCTGCCTTTGTTATTTGGCAGTTGCTGCTGAGGTGGGTCCCTATGAAGCTGGAGGGATGTGGCCTCAGATTGACCTACATTTACTCAAGCGAAAACTTCAGTCAGGAGAATACTAACTTAGGAACATGCATGTTATCCTATTTCAAAGCATCAGAGATGCATCCACTCATCAAATATTTATTGAACACCTACTATGTGTGTGCTAGGCTGTGAGCTGGCTATGCAGAATATAAACTTTAATTGCAAACAAATGGACATTATCTCTGCTGTCAAATGGCATTCTAAATGCTTAGGTATTTTGATTGAGAAAGTGATGGAAAACTACTCATCTCTGTTTCTACCAACTATCACTGTCATTGATGAAATCTTTTTAAAATAATTTTTATTTTTTTTTAAGATTTTATTTGTTCATTTGAGAGAGAGAGAGACAGAGCGAGCACAAGCTGTGGGAGAGGCAGAGGGAGAGGCAGAGGGAGAGGGAGAAGCAGACTCCCGGCTGAGCAGGGAGCCCAATGCAGGTCTCGATCCCAGGACCTGGAGATCATGACCTGAGCCAAAGGCAGACACTTAACTGACTGAGCCACCCGGGCGCCCCTATTCATGAAAATCTTAAAGATAAGTTTACCCATGGGTTTCCTTTAAGGTGGTAATTGTTATTAAGTGCTTGACTCAAAAAGCAATCCATTACATATTACGTATATTATATACGTTTAAAAATTAGATATACAGATCTTAAAAACAAGTTGACTGACAATGTTATGTAAAATATTTTTCCTTTAAGCCCTCTGACAAGGCATCTTGGAGTAACATTTAATGTAATCTTAGAGAATTACAAATTAAAAATCAATTAGAGTAATGTTTAAATACCGGTCTTAATATTTTCTTATTTACCTTTTCCTTAAAGCAAAATTTAAGATGATTAAGACCGTAGGGCCATGAATAATTTAAAAACACTTAGCATTATTTAAAATGAAGTCCTAAGAGCTAAAAGAACAGGAAATTAAAATTTAACATGGGAAAATAGACAAACATGCTTAATTTAATGCAACTGTTTATCTCTGAGTAACAGCTTATCGGATTGTGGCAAAGGGCACCAACCACTTCTTTTCAGGTTCCTTTCATTATAAATCAGTCAGCAGCACATTCCCCAGATAAACAGGCTCCCTACTGTAGCCACATTCATATGCAGCTGGAGAACAGTGGCTCTGCAGTCAGAGCTCTCCGTTCAGGGATGATGAGTGATGTGTCAACTATAAACAAGCATGTGTAGCCCTCTCTGTAGGCAACCTGCTCACCAATGTTTTATTAATCGGTGCATTAATAGTATCTCAGAGGTTTGCTGTGAATATAACCCCTGGAATATGTGGGCAAGAAGCATCCGCATGCTCTGCATATGCTAATAGGTATTTTCCTTCCTCTCTTGACTTTGCCCAGGGACACAGTGTCGAAAATGAAATCCAGTTTGACTCAGTGAATAAGTAGTCTATTCAGGGGAGATATAAGGCCAGCCCCCATGTCCACTCCCTCCTAAAAAGAAACCCTTAAATTGCTGAAGGGCTTTGAGTGTTCAAAGCCTTCGTTGCACAGCCAACTGATCTGGAGAAACTTTAGGATTAGTGATATTGTATGAAATTCGGTTGCACATTTGGTTATAAAATATTCAGCTGCCAGAATTACAGGCAATAAAAGACATGGCCTTTGTCTCTGAACTGCCATTTTTCAGTTGGGTAAACAGAGCCTGTAGCTTACTGACATTTTTAATAGCAGGACGTATCATGCACAATTCTAATTCCTTTCCTCTTCCTAGGCAACAAAAGTATTTTTTTTCTAGAAGTCTTTAAGAAATCATTATAAGTAGCTGACTACTTAAAACCCAATAAATTTAAAAAATCTAGCTTAAAACATCTGGCTTAAATTACTCCAACTGTAAGGTAGTCTAATTCCATTTGCTGAATTCCTGTATAGTTTGTGCTATGTTTATCATAATGATCATATTTGGTTTTATATTTATTTGTTTAGGTTTTTTTTAATTGAAATTTAGCAATTGGAAATTGTTCTTTCTTTCTTCGTCATTAGATTGTAAGCTATTGGATATTAAGGACAATGCCTTAGACATTTCTCTACTTCCCATAGCGCCTCACGTATATAGTTGTCACATACAGGTTAAATGATAAATTCCAAGTGCCATGTAAATTTTTGAGAGATTGGTCAGAGGATTGGGAAAATAATTTGGAAATTCCCTGCAGAGAATGAAGAAGATAGCTGAAAAGACCACTTTTCTTTCCTTTTTTTTTCCCCCCAAAGTGACCTTATAATAGGTCAAGATTCAACTTTGGTGCTTAGAGAAACTTGACCCAAATAACTCTCAATCCTTCCTTTGACTTTGAATTGCTGATTTTTAAGGAAAAAGATATAGAGTAAAACTAGAAAAGTTGAGAGCACTTGGAGAAATTAGAAAGGTTAGGACATACACGGGTGTGAAAAATGAAGAATGAAAAACAACACAGGACCTACAGGTCAGGTTCCATGATGCATGAATGACAAGGTGGAAGAGTGGAGACCAGGCCCATGTATTTAGATTTGAAGTTAAGGAGGAAAGTTTTGCTTTCTCTCAATTTTTTCTAGTTTGAGGAAGTTTGAGATACCACAATATATATAAAATTTCACATAACCAAAAACGTAAGTCAAGTAGTGGAAATGAATTGACCAGACTCTTTCCTGTGATCTTGTTTTATTCACAGTGAAGATAGAGGAAGGCCCCAAACTCTAGGCGGCTATCTGGAGGAGGGAGATGCTGCCAGTTGGGATGATGGAGCCAGAAAGAGATGTTGATGATTAGAAAAGGAGAAATGCCCACTTCACTGTTTGAACTTTGACCCTCTGCCCCCTGCAAAAAATCACATATACTATTTCCTTTACCCTCTGAATTTAGAAAAGAGTGTTTTTATGAGGTAGGCAAACAGATTTACAGTTGTGCTACACTTTAGTCCTTAGGGTGATTGCTGGTAATTTACTTCCAATCAATAATATTAACTTGCCTCATTCAATATAGAGTATATGAAAGATTTATTCACTTTTGCCAAAGTAAATCTTTACTGTTCTAAACACCAAACGGCACGGTATTTTCCTACGTGTGTGTGTGTGGGTGTGTTTTGCCGTTTCGGCTGCTTTTTTATCCTTAAGTTTCCTAACCTTCTTACAAAGCCTTGGAATTGGAGCCTCCCCAAATTCCCTGCAGTCCACCTTTGTCCTTTTCCTCTTAGAAGCTGCCAACTCTAATAGAAGTTACAGGTTTGTCAGCATGAACAGAAAGTACAGAAACTGGGTTTTCAAAAGCTTGCCCTCTAGCTCTGGACAAAATGGTAAAGGAGAAAAAAATGGAGAAATATTCTTCATAGGAGAACATTTTTACCTGTTGGTCATGTGATCTATCAACTGGCTGTTATTTATAATGTTCTATGTGTATATAGTTCTTTCTCTTGAATAATGTCAAAGTGTTTTGCACAATGAATTAACTTTTACTTCTTCCTGGTGAGAAAGAATTACATCCTCTATTGCTAAGAAGAGAGTGTGGGGGGAAGAAATTTGTAATGCAAATTGTTCAAGGTAATAGTGAGAAGTAAATACATAATTAGGACCTAAGGAAGTTTTTTTTTTTTTAATCATTATTGCCCAATAAAGTCTTACAAAAGAAAATACATGTCAACACATATCATCCTATTTCCCCCCAAATATCACACCCATCTCTCAAATTTTCCTCAGTAGGTAAATGGTAAAATGTCTGAAATACCACCATCTTTGCCTCCTGTCAAAGACGTTGTTAGAATACTTGTAGCTGGCTTCTGTTTCTGGCCAGTCATAGCAATTGGTATTTAATCTGCCCTCCAGCTGAAAATAGCTATAAAACTGGATAAAACATATAAGAATATAAGGCAAGTTATGACCTTTGAGAGAAAGAAACACATGAGGGAAACTCCATGATTACTCTATGAATTTCCCAACATTCCACGTGGGAGCACATTTCTGCCCTGAGGCAGTGACAGTATTGTTGACCTCAAGAGGCAGAGATTAGAGTTCTTGGCTTCTGAAGTGGTTGCAATTTGTAGGGTAGAAAGCTACACAGAGATGGTGAGCATAAGAACTAGGTGGTGCAAAGGCTGGTTGTGTTATATACAGAGTAAATTCAGTGAGGTCTGGCAGGGATCACCTGCCTGCAAGAAGTTTGAGAGATAAATGTCAATATCAGAGCTCATGCATATCAGAAAATTAATGAAGTTCTATCCCAGCTCCAGTGGAGAGACCACACCAGGCATTATTGTACTTTTAATTAAATTCTCAGAAAGGCTACCCTCTGTAAGTAAGGGCCAGGCTCAGGGATGAGGGGCATGTTACAGGACTACATCTAAAATAGACCTGCCCTAATGAGACTAAAACTAAGTCTAACGAAACTAAAATTATCCACCAGTTATTTAATTACCTGCTAAGCCAAAACTCAAAACTCTTGAAGGAAGATGATATAATTTAGACTGCCTTCAGTATAATTCCACAGTAACTAGTATACAATTAAAAATTGTTTGATATAGGGCGCCTGGGTGGCTCAGTTGGTTAGGCGACTGCCTTCGGCTCAGGTCATGATCCTGGAGTCCCGAGATCGAGTCCCACATCGGGCTCCCTGCCCAGCAGGGAGTCTGCTTCTCCCTCTGACCCTCTTCCCTCTCGTGCTCTCTATCTCTCATTCTCTCTCAAATAAATAAATAAAATCTTTAAAAAAAAATTGATATATAAGAAAACAGGAAAATGAGACTCAGAGTACAGAAAGCATTAAATAGAAATAGGCCCTGAAATGACTCCTATTTTGAAATTAGCAGACAAGAACTTTAAGTAAACTATTATAAATATGTTCAAAGATTTAAATATATGAATGAATAGATGAGAAATCTTATGAGAGAACGGAGTGTTTAAAAAAACGGAAATACTAGAACTCAAAAGTACAATATTTAAATATAAAATGTGTGTGAGGGGGCACGACAAATTGGAGATGATAAAATAATAAAAACCAAAAAAACAAAACAAACTTGAAGACAGATGAAAAGAAATAATCCAATCTGACTAGAGAGAGAAAACATTGAAAATTTTGACCAAAGCTTCAGTGTTCACTTGGATGATATTGAGTGGCCTAATACACATGCAATTTGAGTTTACAAAACCAAGGAACTCAGCAAACCCTAAGCAGGATAAATACAAATAAAATTATACTCTAGGCAAATCATAGTCAATTTGTTAAAACCAAAGACAAAGGGAAAACTTTGAAAACAGAGTAAAAGAGCACATATGTGCAGGGTAACAATATGAACGAGGGCTCACTTTTCATCAAAACCACTGGTGGCCATAACCTAGTGGAATGTGACATCTTTAAGTTCTGCGGGGGGAGGGGAACTGGCCAAGCATCCCCAAATTCTTTTTCCAGTTAAAATATGCTTCAAGAAGGAAGGTGAAATACAGATTTTTCAGGCAACTAAAAGTGAGAGATTTCATTGCCAGCAGACTTAAAATATGAGAAATGTTAAAGGAATTACTTCAAAGAGGAAATGACACCAGATGGAAATTCAAATGTCTAGGAGGGAATGAAGAGCACCAGAAATGGTAAATGTATGGGTTAATGTAGAATATCCATTAAGTCTAGCTACCAGGTATTGTTAGAATGAGTTCGTGAAGACTATATTTGTCACAAATAAAATATGGTAAAATATGGGTTCCACTACCATTTTGTCTATTATAGTTTGATTTTATTTCTCTTTGTGTATATGTTTGCATTTATCCTAGATCCTGTTAGCTGAAAACCTTTTTGCATCTTCTAGAGTCCTCCTGCTAATAGAGCAATCTCACAATTCAAAGGCCATTCTTCCAAAAGTAAGATGGGTAATACCCAATAACATATTCTTCTTTATGATAAAGCTGCTAATAGAGTCAATGAAGGATGAAACCCAACTGGTATACACTGGTACAGCTGTACTAGTTGTTAAAGTGTTAAAATAATTCCATTTGGTTGGTGAACAGTAAATCCACTAAGCCCTCTGAATATTCCTCTACTTTCCTGGTTGCTCTGGTTCCTCCTCTGGCATATCTCCATCACTTTTCCCAATTTCCTCATGACCCAACAACAAAAGTGTTAAATTCTGGTACAGGAGGATCTTTAGGTTCCAGCGCCAAAGGTATGGTTGTTGTCTGTTTTCATAACATGATGCTAGTTAAACATTTTGAATATCATTCCTGAATTGACTTGCTGAATAAAATGTTGGGAAATTTGAGGGAAGTTTCAGTTTTAAGCAAAATTCTCATTAACTAGGACAAAACTGGATTTTCCCTTGTAGTTTGACTGATTAGTATCCATTTCTAATCTTTTTTGTAGAAACTGTACCACAATTATTCTTGGGGAACCAACACATATGTTCATAAGGTAGGGTTAATCCATTCCTGGCTTGATAGGTGGCTTGTGATACATATGACGAACCAGAATGTGCTACGTGTCCCTGGCCACAGCAATTGGTTCTGGGATGAGTCTGTGACCAAATCATTGCCAACCAGGGTTAATCTGAGAACACTTTTTAGAACCATCAGGAGAAAAGAATCCTCTTTCTGTTAGAGTGACTTAGAGAAATGGATATAAGCCCAGAGCTGTTGGCAGCCATCTTATCACCATGAGTCAAGAGCCTGAGGTGCAAAGCCAAGAGACAGAGAAATAGTGAAACCTGACAATATTATCTATACTATTTAATCCAGCTATGATTTCCCAGTTATGTGAGAGAGGAAATTCCTCTTTTTGCCTAAGTCAGTTTGAAATCTGTTTTGTCACTTGTCACTAAATGATTCCTGAGTAGAACCTCTCCTTTTCCCATTTCCTTCCCATTAAAGATACTAAAATTTATTGAGCACCCACGCTCTGCCAGAAACTGTGATTAATGTTTTATGTAGATTATTTTATTTAATCCTGCAGTTTTCTCCTACCCAGGTATGCCCTTCCGTAGATGCCTGATTCTGTCCAGAATCTCAGATGGACCCAGGGTTCATGATGGTTCTCATTGTGTTACCCCCAGCTATGAATGGGTTTTCTTAGAAATGCAACTACCCTAGTCATCCCTTCTTTCATGCTTTTATCAGGATTCCCATGTTCTCAAAACTTACTTATAACAAGTGAAGTCATCTGTTATATTAAGCTGTCAGTTTTCAGTACATTAATGTAAGTTAGTTTGTTAACCATTTAGGGATGGTCAGATTTTCAATGGGCAAAAGCACCGGCCTAAGGAAAGAGAAAGATTTTAAATTGTGGCATTTTAGATACCTCAGTGTACGTATAATGCAGTATGAGGGCCTAATTGGTGTTCTTCAAGTTATAGCACTTATGAACTCCATACTCAAATAGAAACAACTTGTACATATCAGCCACTGTGAAATCATGGGCATAGAATAATGCTTCCCTCATCAAATAGACAAGTCAGTGCCAGGCAATGAAATGCCATTGACAAGTTATCTACAGTGTAATGAAGTTCTCTGGTCACGGATGTGAATTTAAAAGACATTTTTCCAGTTCTTCTTTGTTGAAAAATTTTAGAGAAAATTATTAGTGGGCTTTAGTCAGCTGGTGTGAGCTCTCAAGGGCCAATTATATGTATTTCTTCCCAATTCTGTGTGTCAGTGGTATCACATTGGTAGCTTTAAATTAGCATGATGGGAGTATTTACATTGCAGAAATCAGCACACATTAACAATCAGTTTCTCCTCATAGATCCTACAGATCAGGCACTTAAACATTTACCAGCACACCGCTAGTGGTATATTTAACAATATGGTCTTAAAATCTATTCCTAGAGAATCAAATAGGAAAAGGCTGGGAAAGCAATATCGCATACTGCCTTCTTCAATCAGGGTTTTTCTACCCGCAGATCACAAGCTATTCTTGTGTCATGAAATACATTAGTGACTTGCAATGAGCATTTTAAAAGGAAATGGAAGAATTTAAAATAGAATAGAAAATACCAAAACACTGATCCAAGGCATGTAGTAAGGCTGAGTATTAGCTTCTAAAACTTTTTTTGGTGTGTATGAGTGTATGTCTTGGGTTACAATGTAAAATAATTTCTTACTGGCTCATGGCCAAAAAAAAAGTTGAAAGCCACTGTCAAACAATGTGGGCTCTATAACCAAACACATGTTTGAATCTATAACGTCGGCATATGACCACCTTCCTGTTCCTCGTTTTACATATGTGTCAAATGGAGTCAATGGTGGTACCTATCTCATGGGCTTGTTTATAGGATTAAATGAAATAAAACAAAACATTAGCTCAGTACCTCTTAGCTACTATTAAAATTTTTGGGAGTGAGGATCATTTGCTATTGGCTCCAGTGTAGTTGGGGGGATATTCTGGACTCTCCATGTAACCACCTGGCGTCCAAAGCCAGTGTTGTTTCAGGACTGGATCACTTTAATTGCCCAGTCCTTATTTCCTCAATCAGTGACCAGAACCACCTGGTGGTCATCTTCTATTACGCTGACTTTCACGTGGCTGAAGTTTAGGAGTGATCTTGGGAGAATCCCTGGCTGGCTGAATGATGCCAGGTGGGACCTGAAAGCTCCTCGATGTCGGGTAAATTCTGGATTGTTTGGCGTTTATGGGTGCTAGAGACCATAAAATGCCAGGAGAAAGTGGAATGTGATCACCTAAGAAAAAGATGCAAGGTGCTCATAGCGAATTGATTTATTCCCTTTCTCCTGAAAAACATGTTTTCGTCCCTTAATCCTTTCCTGTCAGACTGAGTTTTATTGAGAGAGGGCTGGACACCTCTTGTTCTGAGTCCATCTGGACTAAGACGTTCACTGGTACACTAAGCAGAATGTTTACAATTCTGCCCACAAATGGTCTTCATTTTCATTATCACAAAACATCAGAGCCTCAGGTGTGAAGGTTTTGGGCCCTCTTGGCTGGAATGCTTATTAGTTTTTAAATGCCACGGCAACTGCTCGTGCCTGTGCCCACAAGTCCGGGCTGCCTTGTGCCATCTTCTTTTTCTTCCCCACATGCTTTCCAGGGAGAACTGATCCCTCTGGCTCAGGACACAGCTAAACGTGGGGAGCTGCTAACACAAAGCTGTAACTGGAGGCATAGAGATTTGCAACCAGCAAGACTAAAGTGTCTCTTGTAGAGCTTGAACTTTTAAACTGGTTCTGACATTATCTGTATTAAAAAAAAAAAAAAAAAAGACCCAGTAGAACACAAAACCCTCCTCTAACGCAGTCTCAAGGTGGGCCTTCCTTTTCTTGTGTTACACCCAAGTTACCAGCGTGGAATTATGGCACTCGGCTGTTACACAAAGGCCCATTTCCCCAGGCAAGGAAGGGTCGGCTTGAGACACAAAGGAGCGTACGCAGTCTCAATCTGCTTGTACAAAAGCCAAAACCAAGCAAAAGTAATCTCTGGTGTTGGAAGTCAGGATGGATTTCACTCTTGGGGATCTGGGAAGTTACCGCCTGCAAGGAAGCGTGAGGGCCCTTCTTGCATGCTGGTAACTTCCTATTTATTGATCTGGGCTCTTGTTTCATGGGGGGGTGTTGTGTGTGAAAAATCATCAAACTATACCATTAAGATGATGCATGTTTCTGTCTGTATATTACACTTCAGTGAAAAGTTTAAAATGAAAAAGCAAGGCTAAAGTGAAAAAGAATGCCTAGAGTAAGTGTGTGTGTGTGTGTGTGTGTGTGTGTGTTTAATGGTTTTGTATGACAAATTGGCCACAGGGGTAATGACATAAACTTGCAACTGTGGGCTTATTGATGATGCTCGGCCTCAGGAGAGGATCCCTTACTGCCTGGGGAGAGGCCCTGGTGTACGATGAGGGGCCTTACCTCTTGGTGAGTGGGTGTTGGGCATGCAGGGGCCTCCTTCTCGTTATAGCTGGAAGCTAGCCTAGCCACTGGGTTCTCCTTCTTGTATGTCAGCAGAAATCAGGAATCAGCATGCCATCGCCCAGTACACCAGTCACCTGCAGCCTGATGATGGTGTGATTTACCCACTCAGGTTGGATGGCAACTGGGGTGATAAGCTCCAACCAGAGGAGCCCATTCTGAGGTGGGGCAACTGCTGCTTTTACTGTGTGCGTTCTGAAAAGTGAATGGAATTAATCCTGGACTTTATCATGTTCCAGTGTTCAAGAAATTCAGCTCAATAATTTCTTAAAAATCACTTACTGAATCTACGACATGTCAAGCCCTCTGGTAGGTTCTAAGGAGGTAAGGATGAGCGGACAGAATCCCTGCTACATTCAAGAAAACATGGTTTCTGGGGGCTCTGATAGCCTTTAAAAGCTAAATGTGCAATGTCACCCAAACTGATGTTGGTAGAGCACTCCAGGGTGCCAAACCTGGTAAGGACGAAAAGATGCCTCTTCTTATTGCCGTAACTGTTTGTCTCTACCGCACAGATTGGGCTAGATGATCACGTCAAGGTAGGATGACAAACTGTCAGGGCAGAGGTCCAAGGGCAGAGGATACTACTGTCCTTTCCAGATATGGTTAATTTTTTAGTGTGTCCATCTTGCCCTCTCCGGGGCCTGGTGCCACTTCAGACAACTGGGAAACCGATGCCCACCATCAGTTATTATGAGAGAGTGCATAAGCAGGCATCTGCTTCTAGTATCTTCCTGATGCTCCATATCTCTGCTCGCACTGGACTCTCCTTTAAAAAGGTCATGAATAATTGTATAGAAAGCCGATTTTAATTATTCTTCCTATCCTAATCTCTTAGGTACACATTATTTTCTTGAAACTCAAGCTTTCCTCCTATCCCGGTTGCTGTTTTGATCACAGTAGCTGCAAGTTTGGCTTTCCGTGTCCTGCAACCACTGTTGGATGGCGTCCATCTCCTCTAGGTTTGGTTCTGCCCACTGTAGCCCTCGTGTGCTGAATTTCACACGCCTGTCTTCTCTCCAACCAGCTGTCTGAGATACTGCTCTAAATTCGTATGCCTTACCTGTGGCCACTTGAACAGAGTCAAATATCACTTGTCTTGCTCAATTTAGTCTTAGCATCACCAGTGTCCAGCCCTTTACCCGTTCACTTCTTTCTCTTTTACGGCCCATTTTCTTTAGCCCCCAGAAAACATGACTGTAATATTTTATGCTTTTCCTTTGCAGGCTTAACTCAACCTATTTTTCCAAATCTGGACAAATTAATTCAGTGTTTTAGCTCACAGGACTCATAGAGTTGACATCACTTGATTTGTCCAGGTTGCATTCTTCTATAAAATACTTATATTACATGTGTGGTCATGGTCCATTATTTCAAAAGTGAGTCATCGGTCATAAACTGTGGTACATGCTACCTGGCAAACTTTGGTTATCATAGCTATGCTCGTGAGTATCAGCAGATCTGTGTCGGTTACTATCATCCTGCCTTGCGATGGATGTGTTGCCAGGCAACACATAGCAGGTATGCAAAAAAATATTTGTTAACTAAATAAATGAATATTTTTCTCCTTTGTGTCACACTGTACAAGACCTCCTAGTTTTCTTTTTCACTAGACACGTCCTTCCTCGATGGAAAAAGTCATTAATATTTTTTGAACTCATCCTCATTTACATATACATACTCATTTACTTCTTCCAGATCTTCTGTTGTAAGGGGATGAGTAAAACTGGCTTAGGGGCAAATTTAACTACTACTTGCTCAGGATTCCTGTCGTTCAGAACAGATCTATCTGATACCCAGTTCTTTGACCCTCTTTTTATAACCGCCTGCTCTTGAGGATCATGTCCTAACATCCCAGGGGATTCTTTCTGAAAGGCAGATGAGAAGAGCATGACATGGACATCACTTGCAGTGGCTTTCTGGGGTTTCGCTTTCCTTGTACACATGTGTGTTTGCTAACCTTAAATTCCTACAGTATTATGGCCTCAAAAGTATCTTGTCTCAAGTCTATACACGGTCCAGTTTAGTTTCAGGAGACCCTTTCCTCTAGGCCATGACACTTGGAAATGATCCTAACCATGGAGGGGACCTCTGGACATGAATTTGTTTCCATACCTGGCATTTTTAGTCATCTCATCAGGGCCATCTTCAGAGCCAACTCCATCCACCATCCAGATGTTTCTTTACCTTGTGGCTCAGCACAAGACATTTACACCTTGCTGTTTAGCATACATATGGAGTAATAACCTTGGGGAATTTTGAAAGCCCTGAACTGCAATTGCTGTGAAACTGTAGGCAAAATGGTCCCAGTGGTATGGATGCGAAACTAGCCAAGCATCTCCCGCCACATCCGACCAGTGACCCATTTCACAATGGAGGGCTGCTGCTTGATAGGATCTGTGGTGGGACACACACATGTCACCCAAAGGATGACACCCAGAGGAAAACGGAGTACCCAGGGGAAAGCAGATTTTGTTTGAAAATGTTATTTCTTCATTAGGTGGAAAACTTGTAGTGGTAATAAGAATTAGAAAATGAGCTCTGGTTTTTTTTTTTTTATGAGAATATCAAATTTTAGTTATATATTTTAGTGAAAACTGCCCAAAGAATGGGCATATGGATTTCTTTCAATATTACTGATGTTGCATAGATTTTTACCTGAAATCCCTTGAATGTTGGCATCTGAGGACATTAAACGGTGTTTGCATGTTGACGGAAACAAAGTCTTAAACATTTGCCCTCTCATGCTCTTCTGGAATGCGTATTAGAGCTGTGGAGACTTGGCATATAGATAGCAAGAACAATGCCGCTATCTTTGTCATGGGTGAGACGAAAGGACAAGATTAGGGTTCTTTTAAGGGTTTTGAGCTGATTTTATGACAACTAGCAAACAACGGGACAGCGTTCTAATTCTATGAGAAATTTCACAGTATAATTCTTCTTTCACTAGTTCCACTGCCTCTTTCTCCAAATGGCCACTATTCTCTGCATCACAATGAGATGTGTGGACTTGTTTTTAAAATCTGAGTATTAGTGGGTTATAAGATATTTTAGTAGGAAAGCCTTAGAAATCACTGAGCCTGACCCTTGATCTTCTTCATTTTTCATATGAAGAATCTGAGTTTTATGGTGTAAGGAGATCCCTCTTTTAGAGTCTTTTTTTTTTTAAGATTTGTTTATTTATTTTTAGAGAGAGAGAGAGAGAGAGAGAGAGCACAGGGTGGGGGGGCAGAGGGGTAGAGGGAGAGGATGAGATAGTCTCAAGCAGACTCTGTGCTAAGCAGGGAGCCTGATGTGGGGCTCATTCTCACGACTCTGAGATCATGACCTGAGCCAAAACCAGGAGTTGGTCACTTAACTGACTGTGCCACCCAGGTGCCCCTGAAGTGTGGCTTTAAAACTTAGGTAAGGGGGCACCTGGGTGGCTCAGTCGTTAAGCGTCTGCCTTCGGCTCAGGTCATGATCCCGGGGTCCTGGGATCGAGCCCCACATCGGGCTCCCTGCTCTGCGGGAAGCCTGCTTCTCCCTCTCCCACTCCCCCCTGCTTGTGTTCCCTCTCTCACTGTCTCTCTCTCTCTCTCTGTCAAATAAATAAATAAAATCTTAAAAAAAAAATAAAACTCAGGCTAGGACCCCAGCCCTGGATAAAATCTCGTCTGTATGTAGTACACATTTGGGAACATCTGTGGATGTAACACACTGTGCAAGTTTCTTCGAATATGTCCTTCTAGATAGAGTCCTGTTACTTTTCCCCAAAATGATTTGGAATTCCTGCTGACAGATTTCTTCCGTTAGAAAATCATGTCCCCCCCAAAAAGAAAATCATGTCCCTTCCTGAGGGGACAATTAGGTTAAAAGAAGAGGGGGGGGCAAGATATTGGTATGGGTGAGCCAAGGCAGAGAAGGAGGTATTCTACTGTTTAATCCCAGGGATCAAGGGCAGCCAGCTGTAGAAAGAAAGCACACATTGGCCACATGCTACTGTCCTGAGAACAATGGTGAAAAAGTGAAAGGTTAAAACAAAAGCCAAAAGCAAGACGACAGGTATATCTGCAGGCTGTCTCCTGCCGGGTGAAGAAAAAAGAAAAGGCTGCTGCTACTTTACTATACCGAGCTTTTGAAAAAGGACAAGTCAACCGCAGGGGCGACGGAAAAACGACAGTGGAGAGGGGCGCGCCCCAGAGCGCAGAACGCTGACTGCTCCCGCCACAAGCGCTCGCTGGGGCCGGCGCTGTTCAGTGGGCTGTGAAATCACAATTAACAGAGCAAGGGTTTTGTAAGTGAGCCCGAGCTCCTCCAAATGACGTCCTGCTATTAGCTGCTTTTGGAACCACCACATCGAACAACTCCATGTTTATTGGACTGTGACGGGATCTTGAAGAAATCGTTAATAAAAACAGTGGATGATAGTTCGCCTCACTGTGTTGGTATTTGAGATCGTTACCACTTAGGATGTGACCGTGGCGGGATGCAGGAGTGAGAAACGGGTAGAGCGGAGCTGGCAGCCAGAGCTGATGATACCGAGATACTCCAACAGAGTCTTCCTGAGGTTTTTATTGATCTCTTCGGGTACTTGTGTTGAGGTTATACTGGGACTCTGTGGAATGTGCTTGAGGCTGAAACTCTTCGGTGCCTAATGATGTGGACAAATGAGAGTGTCCAGAGAACACACCTATAAGGAGAAAAGAGGCTTTGATTTATGTAGAAGACTGAGGATATTAAATATCACAATTGCCCATGGAAAAGCCATTTTGTGAGATAAAATGGGCTCCCAGAAGATAGGCCTGAAATAGGGAAAAATAAATCTGTCGATTTTCTTTTAAAATAATAGCTTTGAAATCCCAATTACCCCCTAGATATTAGAGGGTGCATTATCATTTCTGTTTTGATACATGTTAGGGAGGGTTTAGAAGCTGTAACAGAGACCACGTTTTATGGATGAGACACAGTTTTGTGGAGTGTACTGAAACTTAGTGAAGCTGGTGTGGGTGCTAACTTTTCACTGCCTGGCTCAAGGCTGACCTGCTTAAATTTTTCTTGGGATAATTGGATGCATAATGGAATCATGGACACTTGTATGTGGAAGCAAACTTATAAAATGTCTCTTCCAGCTCCTCTGAGGGCTGGGAGCAGTGAGTGGTCTTGTCCACGTTGTTAAATCACTTGAAATCGGAGCCAGAACTGGAACTGAGTTTATGACTCCGAAGTCCTCTTTGAGCGTGTTGTCCCCATTGAAAGGTGTTGGGGGTCTTTGCTGTGCTCTGTCTGCAAGATCAGCACAGAGTCGACATTAGAATTGGAAGCTATTACGGGGCACTTGGCTCTTTTTAATTTTTCTCAGGCCAAAGTTGCATGATGTCTGCCAAGACTGTTATTCAAAGAAGCTGACTCCAAGTGGTCTACTTCATCTAAGAATCACTAAAAGTACCACTGGATCTTTGTCCCATATTCTTTTTGAGGACAGTGATAGAAGCCCCGTGCAATCAGCTTTCCTGCTTTTGGCGTTAGCGAATCCATCAGGTGAGGCATTCATCCTGGCCTAGAAGGAGAAACAAAGGTGAGGAAGGCCATGGCTGGCTGCTGGTGAACTATGTGACCTTGGACAGTCCCTTGAGCTTTCGCTTTCCAATCTGTAGAGCAAAGGGGTTGGATTGAATGATTTCTAAGGTATACTTTGACTCGCACATTTTTTTTCCATCCTCAATTTAATGTTGACAATTACTTCTGGAATTTTGGCAGTCTTTTTCTTTAACTTCACTCTCCTCCCCAATCCAGCATAAATTTCCACTGGAGTCATTCCAGAGATATATTTTTTTCTATCCGTGGCTGACCCTCTACCAGTCATATATTTGACGGGTTTCCCAAGGGTAGGGTTACAGTAAGCCCAGCCCACCATTCTCTCATTTGTCTGCCCCCCTGCCTCCAAGGATGGAACACAAATGAATTTGTCATAAAATAAAGGCTAGAGAACAAAGTGAGAATATTAGAAAAATGTGCTCAGGAACTCAATACTACTGAAAAATATTTAACGTTTGATGCGTAGCTGGAAGAAGCTTTGTATTGTTGGCAAAGAGAAGAAAAGAAAGAGGGGAGGAAAGGAAAAAGAAAAATACTTATTGAGGGCTTACTTTGCTTTAAGTACGGGTAGACACACCCATCTTAGTTCTCATTTGGCCCTCTCCGTCCTTCATTCATTTAAGTAGTATTACTCAGAGCACCTGGGGCTTGGGCACTCAAGATACGGAGGTGAGTGGGACAGATGGAGTCTTTGTTCTCAGGAGCTCACTTAATCAGGTAGATACTTTATCTTCAACTTTACATGAAAGAAGTTCCTCTCCTTTTGTAAAACTAGAGATTTCTTTCAGAAACCTTGGGAATGGGGCCCTTCTTTTAAAAAATTCCTCCTAGCCATGGGTGTCCAAAAATTGGGTAGGCATCCATTTTACTGTAATGATGAGATAGCAGATCTTGTCCACAAACTTTTCACTCCGGTGGTTCAATTTCTTAGTTTCCTAAGTTCTCAGTGGGCAGCTCTGCAGGAAGGCATTCCTGTCATGCTGGAATTGAAGGTGTAGCAAGGCTGTGTGACTTCTCCAAGGTCACAGAGTGAGGTGGCTGTAAGCCCTGGATCTGCGGTGGCTGCAGGTGTCTGGGAAAGATTTCTGGTTAATATTGTTTTCACCTTCCTGACTGTTTCGTCAGATTTTCTGGTGTCCAAGTTTCCCAGTTTGGAGGGTGATGTTCGATATCTAGGTCTGCCTTCTCCAAGGTGGGCCAGGGCTACAATGAGAGGGGCCTTTTCCTATCCTTGGGCCAATGCCCCATTCTGCCCCAGCAGCAGGGCTGTGAATAATGAGATAAAGCATACATCCCACTGCCCTTGGGGGCTTTGGGCACACCTGCCAAGTCAAATACACTTTATCTCAGTCAAGCATTTCCTGCCCCTCTGCTGTGGCCAAACGCCCAGACATTTTGTGGCTGTTTAACAAAGCCAACTGGAGAAGAAAATGACCCAAATGCCAGCACGGGGAGAGTTATGAGATCGAAGGGAAATTTCCATAAGGTAAAATATGCAAATGAGAGAGCCTGGCCTTCCTTCTCATCATAAATCAGCTACTTATCACACTGGGCCATGAAATGCCAAGACAGGCAGTGCACCCAGATTTGGCCACAGCAAAGGGAACGCACAGGAGACCTAGGGCCTGGGCATGAGGAATAAAGCAGAGCCTATTTTCTGCTTCTGTAGGTCTCCAATCCATACATTTCCAAGAGCGCTCTCCTTGTATCTTTTGTAAGGCATATCATATTCAGTGACATAGAAAATCTATCTCTGCTCTTGTTTTGGTCACCGGACTGGAGTTCCTGTAAGTTCCTTAGGAGCATATTCACCCCCTTATGCAGCTGTTCCTGCACCAGAATGTTGACATAGAGTAGGAGTTAGCACCTCACCTCTGAGAGGCTGGTGCCCATCGACACCCTTGGGGTGCAGATATGGGAACGGGAAGTTGGGAACTTCCCTGGCTCCTCTCTCGTTGGAACCTCTGGCAAGTGGTTTGTGGGGGAACCTTCGCTACTCCTGCTTCTGAACCTCATACTCCTTCCTCTTGTTGGCGCCTAGCAGTGGGAAATTCTTCATGATCTCCATCACAGAGTAGCGTTAACAACATAGGCCCCTGCAGTTTTTTCAAGGCCCCACAACACCTGGGTCACAATATGACATGAGGCTGCTA
Organism: Callorhinus ursinus; assembly: GCF_003265705.2. Classification (NCBI taxonomy): domain Eukaryota; kingdom Metazoa; phylum Chordata; class Mammalia; order Carnivora; family Otariidae; genus Callorhinus; species Callorhinus ursinus. The sequence continues at coordinate 14,810,081 of NW_027397074.1, read as the reverse complement.
CAGAGGGCAAGAGTTTTGGGACTGCCTTTCTGCTATGGCACTCCTCCAAGAAAAGCTTTAGCATTTCCTCAGGTGGTGCTTGGGTCCCTCTAAGCCACAAACATCCTCTTAGTGGTGTGTGTGTGTGTGTGTGTGTGTGTGTGTGTGTGAGTTGTGCTCCGGGGGAGGCAGGGGGGGTGCAGTGCCCATAACGGGGGGCGGGGGGGGCTGTTTGTCACAGACTCACAGGGAGAGGGGCTAAACTGGGGCACTAACGTTGCCAAGCAGCTTTAAGATCTTACAACTTCTCTTTGCGTCTCAGTTTTCTCATCTGTAAGATAATGCTAATGGCACCTACCGCGAAATGTTGTTTGTGAATTTAAGAGAGATATTGCTCATGGATACAGATATTGCTCTGTAATTATTAAAAAAGTTACTGTGGAATATCTTATTATCATTTTCTCAGCCAGCTCTCTTTTCAAGGAACTACATATGGAAGTGGTTTGGGTCAGACTTGAAATATGTTCGTGCTTTAGTGTATATATGATAAATTTGGAGGGGGTGCTACCACTTCCTTCTAGCCCTCAGAAAACCTGGTTCCCAGCCCCATATTAGGCCTGCAATCCTATTGCTAGATTTATTCTTTTTGTTTGTTTATTTTAAAGATTTTATTTATTTATTTGACACAGAGAGAGAGACAGCGAGAGAGGGAACACAAGCAGGGGGGCGCGGGAGAGGGAGAAGCAGGCTTCCCGCTGAGCAGGGAGCCCGATGCGGGGCTTGATCCCAGGACCTGGGACCATGACCTGAGCCAAAGGCCGATGCTTAACGACTGAGCCACCCAGGCGCCCCTAGATTTATTCTTTATACCTACAAATCTCTTATTAGAATATAAATTCTGGCAAGAGTAATATCACAAACTTTTTTTCAATAAATAGAGGACATTTTTAGATGCCTAGGTGTGAACAGTTGCTATAGAAGTTCAAAAAACTAGCATTATCAGCCTTCTGATTTGTCCCTGGACACAGGATGAGGTGGGGTCAAGGTTGCAGATTGAATTTCAGAATAAGAACACTATAAGCAACTTTAAGGGAGAAGTAATATGAGGTGTGAACACTCTTTGATAGAAAGGGAATAATGAAGGACCATAAAGTCTCTACAAATTCTCCCCTACTTTATTGTGGTTTTCTTTGGGTTCTTCAGAGAATATATTTTCCTGAGTCACTTAGGGGTGTCTCTGTGTGTGGATGGGGGAAGGCCATAATACAGATAGTGGATCATGGGATATAGCTTCTGCCTTTCCAGTATCTCTCAGAAAGGTCCTTATTCTAAGCCCAAAGCAGAAAATTTATTTGAAATTTTCTGGTGCTTTCATTTTCCATTACCCGACATTAAAGCATATGGAGGGAGGAACTACTACATTGTTTATCATGTTGCATAAAACATCATTTTCGTCTTCAAAATGATGGAGCCATCACTGACATGACCTGACATGGTCATAAGCATGACATAGTGAGAGAAATCTTTGCTTTGTAGGCAGACAGACTTGGGCTTTAATCATGGCTCAGTGAACTACAAGCTATTTGACTTTGGTCCAGTTGTTTAATGTTTCTGTGCTTGGGTCTCCTCCCCTGTCAAGGGGGGAGAGTAATACTGGCCTGTGATTGTTCTAGTGCTGTTCATGTAAGATAATACATTCGAAATGTCTGACATATAGTAGATGCCCCAAAGTGCTTCCATTGTCCTTCTTTTGAAATGTACAGCTGTAGAGATGGTAAGAAGTCACAGAGAAGAACTAGAACTGAGTTCTCCAGGCCTATAAAACATGTCCCCTAAAGCACTTTACGAAGCTCACCTTTATTCACAATGTACCTCTCCTGCTGGGGTAGAATTCAGTATGTCCTTTGCTCAAAGAAATCTTTACTCAAAACCCTTCAATGGCTCAATTTCCTACTCAGGATATCTAAACTCTTCAATTTCTTTTATAATCTCCTATATGGCTCTTCTCCAGCCAGTATCAGAGATTATTCTCCATCATAATCTTCTGTTTCACTCATTGGGATGGTAGATTTTATTTTCCAAAAATATTTCTGGTCCCCCATGCTCTTCCAGAACTCGGCCACTCTCTCCTCAAGAGTTGGAGTCTACTGTCCCTCCCCTTGAAACTTGGCAGGATTTTGTGACTTCCTCATGAAGAGAATGAGGCAGAAACTGCTGTGTGACCTAGTTGATGCTAGGCTGTGAGAAGTGATGAGGCTTCTTGCTCCTGCTACTTTCTCTTTCTAGGGATGCTCAGCGTTAGAGCCCAGACACCCTGCTGTGAAGCAGCTCCACAGCCACATGCAGAGGTCATGTGGCAGAGTTCCAGCTTAGTCCAGGTCCCAGCAGACATCCAGTAGCAACCACCAGACATGTGTGAACAAATCTTTAGGTGATTCCAGACCCTAGTCTTGAGCTGCCCCAGATGTAACTTATGGAGAAAATGAGTTGTCTCCACCAAGCTCTGCAGAAATTGCAGATTTGTGGGAAAAAATGAATGTAATTTTCAACCATTCAGTTTTGGGGTGGCTTGGTACTCAGTAAGAGATAACCAGAACAATGAAGGAGTACTGCTTCTTCTTTACATTTAAGGTTTTTTGGGGAAATAAAAGTCATATCTTCTCTATCCTTTATTTAGAGGACAAACCAACCCTGGGCATATAACATATATGATAAAAACGGTCTTGAGCGATCATCTAATCCAGTAACTTACAAACCACTACAGAACTGAATTTTTTTTTTTTTCAAAATAGCTATCCTGGGCCCTATTTCTTGGGATTCTGATGAAAAAGATCTGGGGTGGCACCCAAAAATATCGTTGAAAGACTTTTGTAAGTCTCTAGATTTGGAAAACAGGGATACAACTTACTCTTCTAACCTTAAAGATGCAGAAATAGGTCCAGAGGCAGGAATGAATTTATTTTAGGTAGCCAAGCATGAGCAGAGCTGAAACTGGAACTTAATTCTACTGTCTCTCCCACTGGCTCATCTTCTGAAACACCTTTCTTCAAAGATAACTCAACATACCTGGGTGGGAACATCCACTTACTACCTATACCACCTGTCCTGCCCAGTAACTCGAGAGCACATTTATCTCTGCTCCATAATGCAGACTATTTTTCCAAATGAATGAAATTTTTCCATGCTTTCACAAGGTCTGGGTGGAAAGGGCTCTGGAAAACCCTGCAGGAGGGGGAAATGGTGGGCTAGAAATGACTGTTTTCTCTTTGCCTGACTGCCAAGGTCAATCCACACATATACATATGTTACCTCCTTCATGTACCTCCAAAGGTTGAATTAGATGTGGACTGTACAGTTGATCTGTACATTTCCAGCCGACATGCTTACAATGTGCTAAAGAATAGAGCGCCACAGGGAAAAAGGGATGAGGTGAAAATCATTTCCGTCGCTCTGGGAGGAACATGACAGATCAATCAAGGCAGGTTCTGGATGAATGAAGTCAGTGAGTTGGAAGTCCTTGCAAAAGACTTCTTTCTGCTTTTCCAAGTCTTCAGTCAGTTTTAAGATTGATTTTTGAAATGACCCAAGTATTTTTAAGAGTGTCTTTCTTGCTTCCCTAAAATCACCTCTCAGCCTATTTCTGCCATAATTTCTCTTTTAAATCTTGAATTATTTCTTGATATTTCCTTATGACCTTTCTTAAAAATTCAGCTGATTTGGGGGTTACAAACTTTCTTCTGAAACTTGATTTTGAATAAGCAGAGAGATCTATTTTTTTATTTTTGTCAGGTCTTATTTTATGTTTCTTACTGGCAACAGAACTTGCTGCTTGAACAATTTTATCAAAAAGATCTTGCTTTTTAAATGGCCTTGGTTGCCATTTTTGTTTTTTGTTTTTTAGAGAGAGCGCACATGGGCCTGCAGGGGTGGGGGTGGCAGAGCGAAAGGGAGGGAGAGAATCCTCAGTGGGCTCCACCCTGAGCTCAGAGCCTGAGGTGGGGCTTGATCTCCTGACCGAAGCCAAAATCAAGAGTCCGATGCTTAACCAACTGAGCCATCCAGGTGCCCCTTGGTTGCCATTTTTGAACCAAGAGAGTATGGCCGTGGGATATTTTATCTTATCTTCTGGCTCCGCAGTTTCAATTTTCCAGGTTGAGAGAGTATGAGTTATTCCCAGAATTAGTTACCCTAAAGGCAGGTTACATTGACTTGTTCCTTCTCAAAATGGAAGCTGGATGGATGGAATGATCATTAGACCTCATTAACCGCCCCTCCTGTTACTCCCTTCATAGTTGGGATATTTTCATGTGCGTCGCCACGTGCAATTCCCTAGTTTGTAAAGTTTTTTTTTATATTGGTATGTTATTTTTCTAATTTGTATTTGGTTGCTTTTTCTCCTAATTTGTAAATTTTCTCATTTACATTTGGTTTGCTTAAATCTGATTACACCTGTGGGCATTTCCTTGAGGTTTGGATGTTTTGTTTTCGGGTTAATTTGAACTTTTAATAAAAATGGCAAATATTTTTGAATGCTTACAATTGTGTCACTTACATTTCGTGACTACGAGCATTATTTTGCTTAATCCTCATACTACCCCGTGGACTAGATGATACTTCTATTCCCATTTTAGAGATGAGGAAGCCAGAGAAAGGAATGAGGATCTGTACCTTGTCAAACAACACAAACTGGTAGAAAGGGCTTTTAAGCATTTACAGTTTTGTCCTAGGCAATAAACTGACATTTTCTGTCTTCTGTTTGTGCTTTTGGCCCTGATTTTACTTTAGTTAAGGTTTAAAAGGGGTATTCAGCTTGTCTTAATTCAGTAGTTACCAAACTTGATCATGATCAGAATTCACCTGGGGGACTCCCTAAGCCACAGATTGCCGGCTCCACCCACAGAGCTTCTATTTAAGGAGATCTGGTGGGAGCTTTGGAGTTCGTGGTATTTTCAACAAGTTTCCAGTTAGTAGTGTGTGTGCTGCTCGTTCTGGATGGCTCTCTGCAGGTAAAGTTAAGACCCTTCCTATCTCATTCCATCCAAATGTGGCAAGTTAAAATATATTATCAAAATCAGGCAATTTTTTTCACTTCTTTTTTTTGCCTCCAAGAAATAGAATTATACATGATTTATGATTTTTCTTTTAACTTTTTTTTGAGATTTTATTTATTTACTTATTTACTTGACACAGAGAGAGAGAGAGAGAGAGCACAAGCAAGGGGAGAGGGAGAAGCAGGCTTGATCCCAGGACCCCGGGGTCATGACCTGAGGGCAGTCATTTAACCGACTGAGCCACCCGGGCACCCCTCTTTGAATTTTCTAAAGAATGTTTTGGTGCCAGCTTCTGACTAAAGCTGCTTCCTCAAGTTTCAGTGACTCCTTTGGCTGAATGGTAGCACAAATTCATTGGCCTGGAAGTACTGATCCTTCCTTGCCTTGTGGTTGGGTGCAACAATTGGCAGTTCATCACTTTAAAGGACCTATCTAATCCTCATGGTTCAGGAACTACAGGCGGCTGCTCTGTAGGCTGGGCCATTTTCTTGCTCTTTCATTATGGCCCTTAGTTATGGTGGGCATTTATGGGTAGTGTGGGTCTGATTTCATTAGGAAGTGATAATTGACCAAAGCCTTTCTATTCATTGTATTCATTGAATACATCGACTGTTGTATGTTGACTCTTCCTTGACTGTTCTCACTGTTGGCAGTTTTTATGAGGGTTTTTCTTTTTTTTTTTTTTTCATTTTTGGCTGATTTCGTCTGCTGGTAGGACCTTGAATTACTGTAGGTTAAATGATTTATTATGTGAAATACTCCAGAAAGATCTAAGAGGAGCAGGGAGATGAAACGCTCCGGGGAGTTCCGACTACATGGTGTATGGGTGGGAAGAGCAACATTGGTCTAAGAGGTGGGCAAAGATGTCCAAATGGTGTCTCAGAATGGAAAGCTCCAGATGTATCTCCCTGAGGAACATGATTGCCCTTCACCTACAACTCTGCCATCTGATAAAGGTGGGGTCAGGAAATGGTGATAGGATTTAAACTGTTGGCACATTCTGTAAATCTGTGGAAGTGCATGGTATTCTAGGCTATGCTTTGACCATGGATCATGGGATTAGAAGGCATTTGAGTTGGCAAGTTCAAAAACCTTATATTGTACTTCAGTGCCTACTGCATTAGGAGAGTGGATTCAGAGGAAAAATGACTTGTTTTTTTGACGCATATAAAATATGTCCTCTTGGGCGAGTCATTTAACTTGAGTGTCGGTTTCCTCATCTGTAAAATGTGGAAAAGAACATCTGCTTCACAGGCAAGGTGGGGAGATGAAATATGTTGAGATTATGTATTAAAGAGCAGAAGGTTTGGCTTTATAGCTGAATTTCAAGTTCTGTCATTATGTGAGACTCAGAATTAATTTGGCTTTCTATCTCACATCCTAAAAAGTAAACTCTGCCCCCGTCAGACTGGTTTCCTCACATGAACATGCCACTCTGTTCTCCTTGACTTTGCTCGAAAGCATCCATGCATTGTACTTAGCCTAAATGTGTGGCTTTGGCATCTCCCAGTACAGTTCTATTATGTGTTCTTTCTGGGAGCAGCCGAGTCAGATGAGGAAGGGTAATGCTTAAGGATAGAGGGTGAGTGTGAAATCACTCAATCCCTGCTTCCTGACCCTCTGCTCTCTTGGCACTGAGCCTCGCAAAGAAATAAATATGTGGCTCCTTCCTGCCCTTAGCTCCTCGCCATCCAACCAGGGAGGCTAAATGCACTGCCATGCTGTTGCCTACAGAATGTTCCCAGTGGAGCGAAACTTTGCAATATGGGAAATGCTCTTGTGTCAAATCTGACAAAGGAGCATCTAAGTGGTGCAGAATATGTGCACCACAGATTTCATATAGAACTAAGTGGGGCATGCTGAATTCATAATGAGAGTATTTATTCTTCTCATCTGCCAGCTTAGAGATTGATAGATCAGCCACCGCTGACTGTTTGATTATAGATTTGCCATTATATTTCATCTCCTTTGCTTCTATAGCTGCTTTAAAGATCCTATTTATTTTGTACTATGGCCTGTCCCTGCAAGGGCTGTTGGAACCCTTATTAACTACAAGCAAAGCTGCCCCTTGGTAAATTTCTGCAGTTCGCTGTGTCTCAAGGGGATGTATCATAAAGAATATTTTTATTAAAATTTTCTCAGATAAATTTTTTGAAGAACAAAGGAAGCTATAGGAGATGGAAGCTCCTATTGAGAAAGTAGCTGTTTCCTGTGCTTACTAATTGTAACAAATGGAGCCCTTCATTATGTGCCTGCTAATGTGTTACATACATGCTCATTTACTTACTGTTTGCAACAAATCTCTGAGGTAGGTTTTATTAGTGAAGTAGCCAGTGTTCGGAGAGGTTCAGTAAATGCCAGAAAAGCACAGAATTGGAATCTCAGACTTCAGGTCTGAGCCTCGTTCTGTACCCTGTTGTGTCCTTGGGCAAGTGACTCAGGCTCTAATACCATCCATGGAATCTGCTCTCCAAGTGTTGCTGTGAAGGTTAACTACGATAATGCATGGGAAGTGCTAAGCACCGGCCTGGTTCTTGGAAAGCACTTATTAAACATGAGCTATCACCAGTAAAAGGCACAGTCAGGATTCAGATCTGGGGCTTGCCCTCTCCTGAGTCCATCCTCTCAAACCCAAGGCTTTGCTTTCCATTTCATGCTAAATGGAAATCTTACAAGCAGATGAGTTTGGCCATTTATTTGTGAACCACAGCAGTTACCATTTTTGAAATGGAATCAAATGGTTGGTATTCTTGTTGGGCCCTAGTAATAGTGTTTAGGACTTCTGTTGAAATAGTAAAGATAAGTACTATTTCTCTGAGCCTATCAAGAGGATTTCATGAGATATGGATTCAATTTTAAAGAAACTCTCATATGCAGATTTTGGTTTACAAAAGAAGAGAATATGGTACAGTAGAGTAGTGGGAGAGTTCACCATATTCCTCCTCTTCTTGAGTGCACAACAACAAGAGCTGTCCCAGCCTCCTGTGACTCAATTCAGGCGATGGAAAATGAGTGGAATATGGCTTACATAAACCTCCCCGTGGGATATACTCCATGCTCTTTTCCCTTCCTGACTGAACTGAAAACAAACATGAGATCTTGGAAGCCACATGCAAAGATGGAGAGCCATATAGGAAAAGTACCTGGGTCTCTTTTGACCATAAGCATGAGATGCCACCTGTCCAACAAAAATTCCCATGTGGAATTGAGCAAAATAGAACTTTGTTGTGTGTTGGGACATGATCCCTTTTGGGATTTCATCCAGAACCTGCCTTGATTTGACAAACAAACAACTAATAAATGTTTCACGGGCTGGCAGCTATGACAGTCAGATTGACCTTTAGTTGAAGAAGAACTCCTTGCCTTCTTCCCCGTCTGATGAGTTAAGGTTCACCTCCTGCCTGCAGGTAGAATGAACCAGCACATGGTCCCTGGAGATAACTTTGAAAATCTCTTCCTCCCTGGCCTACCTGCCAGCCCACGAGGATCTTCACGTACTTCCCCTAAGTTTCTATCAGCCTTTGCCCCCGACCCTTGGGCTCTTCATTACCATGTCAGTGTTTTCCTGTATCATATATCCTATCCTGTATCTCTTAGTACAATTCAGACAGAATTTGAAACTTAATTGAGCTCACAGCACTTTCAGACATGGTGGGAAAAGTAAGCTGGGAGGAGCTGGGGGTTAGTTCTGTTTCACTGCTTAATGACCATATAGCTCTGGGCAAGCCTACATTTCCCTAAAACTCTGTTCCTCCTCTGTAAATATGGTTAATCCCTGCTGCTTTTCTTGTTGAGGGGCTTTAGGGATGGACATGTGGTTTATGAGAATGTTATTAAGAAAAGTTAAGGTCTTCTGCAAGGCATTATAACTATCTGTATAAAATAAGAATGTGCGCATCAGAGTCTTTAATAGTAAAATGGTAACTGTGTAGTGCTGCTACAAGGGTTCTTTTTCTTTGTAAAAGGTGGTGTGGTGTCTTAAACAGATAAGCTGTTTTATTTGAATCTCACATTTGCTTACTATTTGGATGAGCTAGTAATTCATGGAGCTGGCTGCTCTAGGACTCAGTTTCCTTTTCTGAACATTTTGGGTATAATGCCTGCTTTGCTGAGTGTTATGAGACCAAACGAGGGCCTGCCAAATAGGCACTGAAAAATATAAAAATCTGTGTATCTGAAAGATTTGCTACAGGTCAGATCTTTCTAGCATTAATAACTATTTGCATGTGTATTTGCAAATATTTAACCATGGTGGTAAGGGAGAAGACCAACTTGATACTGAAAAATTAGAAGTCACCATCAGTTGGAGGTCAGAGGAAGCATCTTTGAAAGTACAATGCCAACTGGTGGGGTATTTTTTGTCTTACGTAGGGAATTTCTAATTATATGGGATATCTGTAAGGATAATTGTTTCGCATAGAGACTTTCCTTGTACTGAGGAATGCAGCACTTACAGCCAGGTATATTTACTGTTGAAGGAATGTTGAAGCCTAAAGGAGAGGCAGGATAACCACGGGGGTGGCTGGTTGCTCTTTTCCATTCCAGCTATTTTAGCATCATTTCTTTCCAAACTTCTGTGGTCCCTTGCAGATTAAGTTGACTATCACGCAGAAACTTTTATCTAGTTTCATATGTAAATAAAGAAAGACTGTCCTCCCTGCTCCATTTGACTCAATCCCCTCCAACCATGTGAACAAAACGTGGGGGACCATTACTGATGATAACTGATAAACTTTCACAAATTTTAAGTTGGAGAAAAGAGTTTATGGTATTCACATAGTATTTTCTCCACTAGGGATGGTGGGAAAAAACAAATCTGAGTGTGTGTATATGAGAATGGTGGCTCCATGTGAGCCGGTGTGTGTGTGTGTGCACGCATGTGTGCACGTGTGTGTGTGTATGTGTGCGCGCGCGCATGTGTGTGTGTGTGTGTGTATCGGGGAAAGCGGGGAGGGGACTGTGGGGGTAGAAATACTGAGAAGAGTGGTAGGTGAGGAGAAGATAGAAAAGGAAGAGAGAATGATGAGAATTTTACCAGGTATCCCAAGCTAGAAGGGAATGGAAATACATCTGTTTGTGTGTCTGTGAAGGACGCTGGTGTTGTCAGAGGGCTTTGTTCTGGAATGAAGCTGCCTGCAGAGAGATTTCCTGTGACGTTTATGGGAATATGAAGTTCTTTTTCTTGACAAGTAAATATTTGAGTTATCTAACCCTAAAATGTCTGTGAAGAGATTTATGGCTTATGACTAATTCCATGTTATTGATGGGCAGAAATAGAAGAGAGAAATGGAATCCAAAAGTAATCTCCAAATTTCATTTTAACCCATAGTTTCAAATGGCAGAATTGTTAACAAGCAGCAGAACTGATGGTTTTGGTGTTGCCTCCTACCTGTCTGGCACATCTCCCGGAAAAGGAACCAATTCAGTAACGAAAAGGCCCAAATCAGTTAGCATTAGGGACGGTGGAGGGGTCAAAGGCCTTAGCAATATGCATGCTCTAGAATTCATGCTGAACTGATTGTTAACTCCTCTGTGTCCTTCTTGGACAATCGGTAGTTAGTGACAAGGCATTTTCTTCTACTTGTTATCTCAGGAGCAGATATGGCCCCGTTTATCCTACCAAATACCATATGGAGTCCCCAGTCTGGAATCCTTTTCCACTTTGGTCAGCTACTTTCCTAAATACTTGACCTCAGCAAACTTGGGTTACTCTATTTCCCTGCTACATCTTTGCTTAATTAGAAATCTCTTTCTTTTTTCCAGTCTTTAGAAGTCCTTCTATTTCTTGAATATCCAAGCCAAGTCCTTCCTTGTCTATGAGGCCCTCTTATAATCCAATGTCTGTCAACTCCTAAATTTTAGATGTTGAGTGTCCTCTTTAACTCCAGAAGGGATGGGCCAACAGTAGGTTCACTCCTGCCTGGTCCTTCCAGGCAGGAGGAATGACAAGAACCTCAAAGCCATCATTTTCTGTATGTAAGGTCCCTTGTCTTTTTTCCATAGGCTGGAAATCCAAAGTTCTTGGGAATGAGCTCCTGCGTCTCAGCCTGTGCTGTTTCCCCATCAGTCCTACCCCCAGGTACTCCATACTCTGTGTCTCCATTTTACTGCCTAACATTGCCATTTTGTTCTAAATTCGGATCCCAAAGCTATTGTTGGAGTCCACAGAACTTCTGTAAATCATGCTAAGCCCCCTGCTTCTGCGAGGGGTGGTGCTAAATGTTACTTCAGTGGTTTTTCCTTGGAAATGAGTGATCACCCAGGATGGTCTTTTGTCTTTCTTCAAGTGGCACTTAATTCCTGATAAGCACCTGCTATCTATTCCTCCCACTACCTGTGTGACCACTGAAAATTTACTGAGTTTTTTTAAGCTTTACTTTATGCATGTGGAAATTGGCAGAGTAGTTAATACCTCCTTCACAGAACTATTGTGAGGATGAAATGAGTTAATTCTTGGGACTTTGCCTTTCACACAGTAAATGCTCAAAAATATTAGTTATTATTCTTTATGTTCTTAATGTCATTATTGATACTCCATATCTGTTGATCTATAGTGTCTGAATTAAAATCCTCTGCTTGATTCACACCTGAACTTACCATCATGCTCTTTGGACATTAAAAAATGACTCTTTAGCCAGATTCTTTTTCCTAGCCCTGATTCCAATATGCCTTGGAGTTTTCCTCTCCTCTGGCTTAGACCTGCCTCCTACTTCAGTGTGCTTGAGTCCTGACATTACAGGACTTGGATATATCTGTTCTTTAGGCACTTAGTACACACGGCCCTAAAGCTTACTTCCTCATTTTTTCCCCCCACTTCTCTGCTAACTTGTGGGTTCCTTATGGTCAATTACATTCTTGTGTCTCCTAATACACCTAGTATGTGGAAGACCCTTGGTGTCTATATTTTGTATAATTGAAAGATTGTCCCTACAGAATATAATACACATCCTAAAATGTAACCCCTCAATACTTGAAGTCAGTGTAGCTATTGGAAGCAAGGGCTTATGTTTCTAATTCCAGGCTCATTGAGTATTTATAATGTGCCAATTCTCCCTACTTCAGGAAAATGCAGTTAAATTCCACAAATATATATTGATGACCTACTATAGGCTGACCATTGTATTAGACTTTGGTGATAACAAATAAAAAACAGGCTCAGTAGCTGTCCTTGGCCATATAAGATAAAAAGGAATAAACATACAGATTCTAACTCTTAGATGTATCCACTCAGTTGGTAAGTCAGTCATTTAATAGCTATTTGAATACTTAGTATGTTCCTAATGGGGGAATTGAATAATTCCTGGAACAAGGCACAGAAATTCACCTTCGAGGTACTGATATTCTAGTATACATGATATTGTTACCCCTAAGGTTTTCAAACCTATTTTCTGTAAATTCAAAAATCCTATGAAATAGGTATAGCAAGCCCAACTAAACAATGTTTTCAGATGAGGAAATTAAGGATTTAGAGAGACTGACTTTTTCAAAATTTTACAATTAGTAAATAACACAGTTAGTATTTAGAAGACAGATCTCTATTGCAACAAATAATCAGACAGCATATCAAGGTAAATCCTGTAAAACTGGCATTTTTGTTCATCAAAACTGGTTGAAAATTATTGCATATAGTTCCAATATAAACATGGTCTATAGTTAGACAAGGAAAGAATCATGGAGAAAGTAGAATTTAACGTGCACATTGAAAAACTGATAAAACTTGCTTAGAAGAGGGCAACCAAATAAGAGTGAGTAAGGTGTTTGGCAGAAACTGTCAAAGCTTACCGGAAGGAAATTAGAATGGACTCTTTGCTAGATGAGGGGTAAAAATGTGAGAATACTGGGTCCAGATTGTAGAGAGTTGTGAAAAGAAAGCCTAACAAAAGTCTGCATTGTGTTTGGTAGCTTCTGGAGAGACTTTCTTGTATCGGAATAACGACGTGAAAGCCACAAGGCAGGAAGAATGTTGAAATGAATGCACACACGTGAGAACATCAGTATGCAAACATAACAGATCAGATAGGAGTGGGGAGCTTATCAGGAAACAAGTTCTGCATTTCCAGGAAGAGTTAATGTTGGAAAGGATATAATGGAAGGCAAAGATATAATTGAGAGTCATTTCACGGCAAGAATCGAAAGAATTTGATAACTGATTTTGTGTAGTGAGTAGGCAGCCAGAAGAATCAAAGATGATGGCTAGGATTCAAACCCAGGTGACCAAAAGAATGGTAGAGTTACCAATAGAAAGTGGAAAGTTAGGAGGAAGAGCTTGTTTGGGGAAGGAAAGATGACATGATGAGTTTAGTTTTGGGATTTGAGTAGCTGGTACTTAATCAGAGAGGTAAGCAGTAGGTAGCTGGGACTATGGCTTATGGTTCTACAGAGGTTAATATTAGTGGCAATGATCAAAACCATGGCATGAGATTAGTTCATTGAGAAAGATGACATGGTATGGGATAGCAGTCAAGGATAGAAAGTGAAGAAGGCCAAGACGTGAAGAAAGCACAGCCAGGCTAGGAGACGAGCAGGAACGCTCGGAAAAGTGTCATCATAGAAGTAAGTTTGTAAGATCCAGTGATGACCAACCCCGTCAAATTGTCTTGGCAGATTCAGTGATGATAAGGGCAGAGAAAAGGCCATTTTGTGAGTATTTGACAATTAGGATGCCATATGTGACTCTGAAAGGGTTTTTTTTTTTTTTCTTTATAGGAGTTCCAGGGAAAGACAGAATGCTAAGGTTTAGAGAATAAAAGACAAAAAAGTCAACATACGGAGTGTAGGTTGTTATGCTAGGAGTCTGTTTTTAAGATCTAGGAATCAAACTTTTGGAAGAACATTGGTCTGACCAATACTTGTTATTTAATTATTTTGAAAGTTGTTTTTGGAGTGTGTTTCTTCATATGCACATTTGAAAGTTCAAGAAACATCTGTCCTTCCTGTCAAATCTGGCAGAAATTAAATAGGTTTGTAAAGTTTTTAAAGGAAGAGCTACAGGTAGTGTGATTTCCACTAGCAAGGTAAAATATTCTTTGCTTATGAAAGTGCATAAAATAAATTAACTGGAGTAACAAGTGTGATGCTAGAAAAATGAGCTCTTGGGAGAGAGGAATATTGGCCCATTCCTTTCCAGTGAAGCCCAGTATAGTTCTTAATAGCCTTCCACTATAGCAACCAGTTACATTATTTTTCTTGACACTAATATGAGCATGTTAGGTTATAGAAAGAATGCAGTTGTTCTTACATGATCAAAGTGATGAGAGAACTATAATGAGACAGATATTTTTCCCCATGTGGCTTGTGGGGTTATTTCTGTTGTCTGACAGTAGCCTATAACAAGTAACTTGATCAGATTCTGTTAGAAAAGTTTTATGCATGTATTTTGAAATTAGAGTTTTGAAGTTTTATACATGTATATATGAAATTACAGTTTTCCTTTACAACCAAGAGAAGAGCCATAAGTGGATTGCTCCTTTGCTAATGAGAAAGAATAAAGTTAACAATTTAGAAATCTTAGCTTTTCTCCATGTCAGAGAAGAATGTGTTTAGAAGCAGAAGCATAAAGCAACATTTTCTTCAAAACCATTTCTTTTTTTTTTGCCATTAATAGGATAGGATCGTTTCTGTGCTGAACAATATGTAGCACAAAGATACTCTCTAGAAAAATGTAGATGAATCGAGTGAAAAATAATACCATTGACACACATTTTACTCCAAGCACTATTCTAAGAATGTTAGATTAGATTGGTTAACTCACTTCATCCTTCTGACATCTATGGGCAGTAAAATCTATAATCATCATTGCGTAGATGAAGAAGCTGAGGTATTGCAATGGGAAGAGATTGCTTTGTTAGAAGTCAGTGGAGTTGGGATTTGAACCCAGGCAATCCAGTTGAGGAATAGAAACTCTTAATCATGACATTATGCTACTTGTAAAGGACATCTGCATTCTTCAACTAATAAGAATGATCTCATAACAGGAAGCTAAACAGAAGTAATTTTGGGTGACTGCGTCTGGATTCACTCTTAGGAAGGTGAAATCAGAGCAGATAAAAGAATACTACTTTCTTCAGGAATAAATTGTGGCAGCTGCAAACCCCTTATCTTGGAAGGTATTTTTTTTATATACTAGGAAAAGATAACATATCAACAAAAACTCCTTTGGTATTGAAAGAGTTGTGTCTCTTTGGAATCTGTGTATCCCGACAACCCCTATAATTGTGTATCTCCACCCCTGCATTGCACTGTGGGAAGCTCAGACTTAATTGCACTTAGTTGACCAGTTTCATTGCCTACTCATTAGCTAAATGATAAAATCCCCACCAATAGAACAGATGTGGGCATGGATGCCTTGCTTCGTGGTGGCAAATGAAGGGCAGTCAACATGTTGGGCAAGTCACACCTGAGCACTTACAAGTGATCAGACAAGTGAAAGCCTACTGAGAGGGGAAGAAGAAGGTGTGAAGAATTGCCAGCCCAGGGGTTGGCAGAGTGCCTGAGGCAGGACTTGGAAGACTTCATCCTGCTTACAACTTGCCTAGTTTAACCCCTTGATTACTCCACTGCCCCACTGACAGGGGAAGAAGGGGGTGAGTCTCAGAATGCTAGTTGCGCAAGTTCACAAGACAGTCAATCTTGTTCAAACTCTCTGGAAGTCGGTTGAAAAGATGTTGGGGCAAAACTGTGAATAGTCCAAATATGTTGGACTTTCGTGAATGTTTTTATCCATGAGCCATGGGAAGTGCCTCTCTGTCATGTACACTCCGTCCTTGATAGTCCCTGGGGTTTGCAGGAGGCAGAGGAACTGCTCATGCTCCTAATGGGCACATATTGTGGTCTTAATTTTAAATTCCAAGGGGGCAGAGGAGAAGTCTTGGAGCATGCCATGGTACAGTGTCTATTGTAGGGTCTTGGTAGCAGCATGGCAATAAAAATTACTTAGAAACTACATGCACAGGTATTCGCATGGGGAAAATGGTCTTCAGGGTATAATATGTGATTTTGAGACATGATATGTTATTCTAAATATTACACATCACAGGTTGGCATATCTTTTCCATAAAGGGCTAGCTGGTATATATTCTAGGTTTTGCAGGTCATATGGTTTGGTTTTTTTTTAAAAGATTTTTTTACTTTACAGAGTGAGAGAGAGAGAGAGAGAGGGAGACAGGGCGACAGGGCGGTGGGGTGGGGTGGGGGGAGGGGGAGGGGCAGAGCGAGAGAAACTCAAGCAGACTGTGCTGAGCACAGAACCCAACTCGGGGCTTGATTTCGTGACCCTGAGATAATGACCTGAGCTGAAATCAAGAGTCAGACACTTAACTGACTGAGTCACCTGCCTAGGTGCCCTGATCATACAGTTTCTATTGCAACAACTCAGCTCTGCAGTGGCAGTGTGAAAGTAGTCATGGATAACACAAAAACAAGCGGGTGCATCTGTGTCCCAATAAAAGTTTACATACGTAAACAGGTGGTGGGCCAGATTTGGTCTACAGGCCAAAGATCGAATACTCCTAGTTGAATTCCTGCATGCTTAAACTCAAATACAGGTATGTACAGCATCCAAAAAAACAGTAATTTCTCATTGCATTTTTTTTCTTGATCAGACTTCTGACCTGACTATAGATTCTATATCTGTTTGGTCAGTGCTAAGGTTTCAACCATTGTGCTAAAGATAAAGGAATAAGGAGGAAAGGGTAGTTTCTTCCCTCAAGAACCTCTGGCTGTTAAGGAAGATGGGTATATACAGATAAATGGAAAGATGCTATATTACGTGTTGTGACGGCTTTATGTATAATAGGCTGAGGGATTCACAGAGGACCGGAAACTAATTCCTCCACCTGAGAAAGAGCTGCCTGAAAGGAGTCTTCAAGGACTGGTGGGATTTCAGAGTTAGTCAGAGAAAGAAGAGGGTGGAACATAGGTGAATTGGGGGGGGTGGGGAGAGTTCTGGAAGAGGAACTATAGCTAGGACCAGACCGTAACAGACTTTTATGTCTTTCCAGAGAGGCTTTCTGCTATGAGAGACTCTTGTTTGGTTAAAAAGACATGTCTTTCATTAAAACCTTCCACAACATTTCCTGTGAATCTATTTGTGTCTTTCTTGTGCTATATCACCTTCTGCCTTGTGTTATAATTATCTTTGCACTTGTCTTCCTCATGCTTTTTTAATTTAATTTTCCTGGAAAATAGGACTCTGACTTACTCAAATTTGTATTCTCTCCTATCCATAGGTCAATCTCCTGGCTGGGTCTTGAGATCTTGTTTACTACTTAAATTTAATTTCCACTCAGGTCTTTGCTCCCTGTGCCTCAATCCTGGCTGCAAAATCGAAATGAACATCTCATCCATTTCACTTTTGTTTCTTATTCCCGGTACTCAGATCTGGCCCCTGACACATAGTTATGAGTCTAGAATGATGGATATTGACCGATTCAGTTAAGAAGAATGGTACAAGAGAAAATTATTGTATTAATATGCAGTAGATTCCCAGGTTATTTGCACAGAGAATGCAAACACTTAACTGGAGCAGGAATTCTGAGATTGGGTTTGAAAGGGACCTTAGTGTTTTCATTTTCAATTATGTGCTTCAAAAGTAACTTACTTGAGATGAGGAAGGAGAGCAGAAAGTGATACTTTTTTGAATTATGCTCTGTATGGTTCTGGGTAACTGGAATACACTGTGAAATGGCCAACTGGGGGAAATATGGAGGAAAGGGGGGGAGATGGTGAATTAGATTCACACATGAATCTGAAGAGGAGACGAAGCTGTGTAAGAACACAAAGCATGAAGTTGAATTTGTGCAACATTGTTGAGCAACAATTCTGAACCATACACTGTAGGGTAACCCCAATCTAGGAACTGGAGAGTAATCCGAAATAGGGCCCTTGTCATCAAGGAGCTTGGGTGCAGCACTCTCCCCTGCCCCATGAAGTTGCCTTTAGCTCATGAGAAAGAGTGGTCTTTTGTTTTGGAAAATCTCTTCATGACCCGAAGGGTCCCTTGGCTGAAGAAGATGATAGCTGTCTGCACTCTGGGGTGAGGGCTTCTGTGAACATACTTAGTTATGTTTATGAACTAGGAACTGCCCGAGTGTCCTTAGATGAGGAAACAGATGAGACAATGACCTCTGGAGGGCCCAGGTCTGAGTTTTTGGTAGGCAAGGGTAGAGTGGCAAATGTCACAATAGCACGACTCTTGGATAGGTTTCTAGCCCACAAGGAGAAGAGAAATAATTATTGTTTGCCTCCTGCGGTAGACTTTATGTTCCAAAGATGGCTGTCCTGCATGTTTTTCTACAATGAGACTCTGCTACTGTCTCACTGATAAGTGTAGTCTGATTCCCCTGCCCTTGAGTATGGGCGGGCTTGTCAGAATCAGTAGGATGTGGAAGAAATGATGCTGCATGATCTTTGAAGCTAGCTCCGAAAGGAGAGGCAAGTGTCTGCCTAACTCACTGTTCAACCTGTGCTTGGAGCCCTGAGGTACCACGTCAAAGGCCTGACTGCCCTGAGGCAGCCAGGCCCTTGACACATTCCTGACCCACAGAATCCATGGCATAGTGTGATAGTGGTTGTTTTATGCCACTAACGTTGGGGTGATTTGTTATACAGCAATAGTAACTGGAATACCTGTTCTATGTCCAACAATGTGCTTACGGTCTTACATACATTATTTCACTTAATACTCAATCCAATCCTTAAAGGTGAATTCTGTTACCTCAGGTTCCTAGATGAGAAAATCAGTGTGGAGACAAGTTAGGAAACTCCCCCAAACTTGGGGCTATTAAGTGGAAGAACTAGGATTCACATCCAGGTCTAGCCAATTCTAATGCTGGAAACCTTTGGTAATGATAAGGAGTGTTTGCAGTCCAAAGATATGAATCACCCGTTAAGTGCTAACATCCAGACTCCATCTTAATTCCACTGAATGACTTCGAACCAATACCTCAGGAGATTGTCTTTTTTCATCAACAGACAACTTTGGTAATACTATTACATGTCACCACATCAACTGAACTCAGTTCTCCAAATAATACTGCCATCTTTGTGATTCCACTGTGGAAGACCACACCCAGCACAATGTTGGCTGGAGACGAAATGCTCACTGGGTGAGTGCCAAACCGAATTGGCTTTTGCAAATGATCTAACTAACATTGGCCACTCAAGATTGTCTTCTGTGAACCATCACCAGAGACATTGACTAGGACGGTGCAAGAAACACAGACTCTTAGGTCCCATCTTAGACCCATTGAATCAGAATCTGCATTTTTAACAATATCCCCAGGTGTTTCAAATGCACTTTAGATTTGAGGAACACGGATTTAACCAATTCTGCTCCTCATTTAGGAAAACTTCCCAGCAATGGGAGCGTTGGGCTGTTTGCCGCTGAGTGCTCCACTGTGTTGCCACGAAGAAACTTTTAAAGAAATCCCAGGAAAATGATTCTGCAACATGGAGCTTCTATTTTCAAGGAAGTCTTTTTGGAAACGATAGAGCTAGACGGCATGAGTTCTGAAACCTTGTGGTTACATTCTGTGCTAATGAAACCTCAGTTCTGTGATGAGTGCCTTGCCTGGAAAATGATTTCCTCACCGCTTCCCAGACATTCCTACCTCCTGAGCAGTCTCTCAGGAAGAGAGCAGTTTTCTATATGCAGGGTTTGTAAAAGGAATCAACAACCATTCTGATTTGTTTTCAGGCAGGGTCAGAGCGATCTGTTTAATCTGTTGATCTGTATGTCCTCTTGATACCGTTGGATCATACACGCATGACCTACCCATTCCTGTGAAGTGGTGACCGAGGTACTTCTTCAAGGAAGTCTAGAACAAACTGTATTTTCTTAGATTTACCTCATTTATAATTAATGAGCCTGCCGTGCTGCTCTATAATTGTAAACACATGTGATGTAAAATCGATTTGTTGTCCCACCCCTTGCCTTTCACACAAATCTTGAGTCACGCATTAGCCAGGAGAGTTGGACAAACTAGTTTGGCTCCGTTTAATCTATGCCTCCCCAGGTTCACGTGTATGTGAGGGCATAGCGGGGCAACAAGGTGAAGATTACAGCTGGGGGAGGGGGAGAGAGGTCCTTAGAGTCCTCAGAATTTTCCTTGTTGAATTAAATGACATTTTGTAATCAGTTTTATCAAGTGTCTTGGATCAAGCACCCTTCTGCAAGGACCTGCCCTTGGGGCCCAGCCACTGAAGAGCACCACAACATAGGTCTATATAACAACATGCAAATATATATATATATATATATATATATATATATACACAAACACACATATATATAAATTTATACATATTATAGAAATATAAGTATATATATTTTTTTAACTCCTTCAGTAAGAAGTCTTCCCGTGAATGACAATTCCTCTCTATTTTGGTAATAAGATCCTATGTTTAGCAAATTTTCTTAGCATCCGTTCAACTCCCTTTTAAGGTTAGCTCTTAGAAAGGAATGCATACTTGGGCCCATGTTTTTCTTCTGCTGTCATTACAAATGGGGTTCAGCCAGCCACTGTTCATTGTGTAGTATTTGCTTGTGTACCTGAAGAAGATCCTCCCTCTCAGTCTTCTCTAAATTTGCTAATTCCAATTTCATTGACCTTTTTGTCACCGGCATCATCTTCTTAACTTTTCAATGTCATTATGGTTATCATTTGTACCTTACTCCTCTTTATTTTGTTTATATAAATGTCCAACTTAATAGAAGATGTTATACTGCATAGGGTTCTGTCGATATTGAGAATAATAAAACAATTCCCTGGGATTCCCTGAACCTACACAATTTCTGTATTACCTGAATGTTTATTGCTATTTAAAAAAAAAGTTGTATCAGGTACCTAATCAAATTTCACAATGGGGATAGTATTAACAGTTACATTATTTGGGGTTATTAGGACTGCACTAAGCATGGTCAACTCTAGGTAATTTTTTTTGAAATGGGCAAATAGCATGGTCAAAGAAATATATTGAATTAGGATCAGAAGTCCTAACTCTCTAATTAGTGAGCTCTGTGGCCTTAGAACTAATACACTGAATCTTCCAAAAAGTACCTTCTGATGCAGGCAGTGTCAACAAAATTGCACTATAAGCCTTCTGCTCTTGGGGTGTTGTGTTGAGGAGCCACTTTACTAGCATCATGGACAAGCTAGAGCCTGCCTTGGGGACAGGGATTCTATCCCAGCCAACCTTGTAGCCACACAGAGAGCTCCTGACACGTATCAGGCACTCACTAATGCATCTGAGAAAAAAGTAATGAATTTATTAACAAGGTAGTGGTAAGTCTGGCAACTAAAACATATGAGTTCATGCAGAGGCTGCATGATAAATACAGGATCTAATTGAATCTCTACATCATAAAGCAGAATCTTTCTCAAATATGCTAGATCGTAGAAAACATTTTTTAAAAATGATATTTCTAAGGACAACTCAAGATAGAATGAATCAAAATTGTTGATGCTGGGGAAGGGGAGGAGCTTTGAATTTTTATTTTTAACAAGCATCTTAGAGGATTCCCAGGACCAAATGAGTATGGGATACAATGATAATGAGAACTTTGCCTAATCTCAAAGGATTCTTCCCACTTCCAGTTTTTATGTTCTAAGACCCCTTTTTTTCCCCCAGGGGCCCAGTTACCCACAAGGAGGGGTCTTGATTGGCTCAACTTCAAGATCCCTGCTAATTCTAATGTTTCGGAAGTCCATGTTCCTCCTGGTGTCTTACGGGCCTCCCAGTGGTATCCTTCCCCACGGTGCTTGGTGCTCAGTAACTTCACACTGCAATGCAGCCCTTCATGACTTCCTCCATGGTACTGACCAGGTGGATCTGTTCTTGCTGAAGAGTCCTTTCCAACATTGGTCGAGCCTTTCTCTTTGGTTTCACAATGTGTCTGTTCTGCATGTCATCTCCTTGACAAGGTAATAGGTACAGTTAAAGAGATGGGAAGGTCCTTACAGGGATGGCTGAAACACACATCTATCGGTAGACATTTGACTTTTGGCCCACTGATATAGATTTAATGGTTCCTCTCAAATCTAATGCTATAGCACAGTGTTGTGCTCAAATCTAAGCATGTATATTTCATGCTTGGCTTCAGGTTTAATCCAGTGGCCTCTGCTTAAGATCTGAATTACCAAATTGGAATTCTAGGAAAAAAAAAGATGTTATAAAAAGTTATTTAGAGGAGGATATGTGTTATATAGAAGTATGTAGATATTATTTGATCAGATTGCTTTTTTATTTGTGTCAGGGAAGGGCAGAAACTTCCAGGTTTTTAGGGGTCAAATGAAAGCCTCCTAGATTTTTTCCTTACTTGGTATTTCATCCAACAGGCCATGAGGAAGAAATTAAAAACTCATCAACAAACCAGCATGAAGGCTGGGATGCTGGAAGCTTTCATCTGTTAAATACCATGCTCCTGTATAACCCCTTTTGAACTCTTCTTCTGCTCACTAGATTAATTTGCTACCCATTTGGTCCTGAGCAGTGGGGATTCTTGGGAGGACAGCTGTCTATATGGCCAATGAATGTGATTGTGACTGCATAAGCAAGGTGCATGGCAGTGACCCAGACAGCAGATACAGTGGAGCATTAGCTTCCCATTGGGGCCTGAGACAAGCAAATTCTTGACCAAACTACCTAAATCTGCCCCTTCTCTATTCCTAAAACCTTGCTTATTTCTCTCCTAGCACCAAGGGCTTGCTTGCCTATTGTTTACCTGATGCCATCTGCCACAAGTTAAATGCTAAAAGGCAATGTTTTGCTCACTTACATGTCTCCAGTATTGAAAACTGAGCTTGCCACATAGTAGGTGCTCAATAAATACTTGCTGAGTGAAACCATGAATAAGGGAATCCTTTCACACAAGTCCTACTGTGTGGGTATACCATTTTAGGAATTGAATATCAGTGATACACACTGTGATGCACTCTGCCAGTTCTTGATTGGCCACATTGCTTAGCTCCGTTGTGGTTCTGTCTGGCAGCAAACACAATGAGGAGGGGGTAGGTAGATGCAGAGGGGCTGGGTTGTCATGCATCTCAGGGCATGGCCAAGGTGTCCAGACTTTGGCTCCTCCAACTTTCTCTTCTTTCTCGGCATTCTCTCTCAGTATGTGTGCATGTGTTGTGCATTATCATTTGTCTAGTTGACTCTCATCTCCTCCCATGACCTCAGTTGCTATCTCTATTCCAACTTCTGTTCATCTTCTGATGCCTAAAGCTGTTTTAACCACCTGTTCCATGTCACCCTCATTTTGGTGCCTCACTGGCCCCCTCAGATACAACATGCTCAATATGGTATTCTTGCTCTTGCCCCTTTCCAAATGAATTCCGCAATGTTCTTGATACCATCTTGCCAGACAGCCAGTGCCATTTAGAGCTCAAAGCAGCGCTGCCTTATTTCTGGTCTTGCTTAGAGAACACAGGTAGACCTTAGCTTTTTTGTCAATACAACAATTTTGACAAATCAAAGAGGTTTAGAATTGTAGGTCTCTTTCATTAATGATTTAATGTAAGATGCCAAAGCCTTGAGGGGTCAAGTGATTTGCTCTTGGCCTCAAAGTAATTAATAGCATTTATGCTCCTGGCGCCCAGGTGTCTTGGTCCCTAGCTCTCTGCTGGTTTCTCTATACCATCTCTCTACTGCATAGACTTGCCTTTACGGAGGTTGGTAGTGGTTATGCGAGAATGTCTGAACAACTGTATTCAACAGTGTAGTTGGAAATCATACCCCTGTTCTCTCCCAGCAAACCAGCAATTAGTCTCAAGTGTTTGAAAACAAAACTACTTCTAGTAGAAATGATGTTTGAGATTTACCAAGGAGATGCAGGAATGTTAGTACAATACCGCCTTCATCTCTTTGCTCTCTCCTCCTCTCTCTACTCGACTCTCTCCCTCACACGCACACACACCCCCTCACGTATCCTTCTTATTCAAAGGGTCATACTGGAGTAAATCTGAAAGCAAACAGTACCCTGTTTATTTTCCAGTGTTGATTTAATTGACTAGGTCTTTACATTCAAATCTTAGGTGGCGGTTAGTTAAAATAAATTGTGATGTGAAATTCACGCATGGATGAGAATGCTTGCTTTACAGCAGCAAGATAAACGCCAGACTGAAATAATGACTAAGGTCAGGTAGGCTGAAGAATGTAAATGGTAGCAGATTTCCATCTCTAGTTTTAAAAAAACCTGCTAATAAGGCATAAATAAAGCCTAAAATATCACACTCAGCAATGAAGACATTAATTTTGCTTATACAACACTATTCACACTTGTAGAATTTCTGACAGTTTCAGGAACCCAGGAGAATTGAGAGGTCTCTAACAAATGAATGCACATCAATAAAACCTCCTTAGAAAGGCCTTTTTTTTGTTTTAAACCTGATCCCAACTTATAGCTGATTTCTACTTACAGTAAATGACAATGAAGATGGTATGTGCAATATTTTATAATCACTTTTTGATGTTTACTTCCTGTTCTGAATATTCCCTCTGTGCTTTTGAAATCAATAGTACTACAGAGTTTTACCTGTTCTTTACTATTTCAAAAGCCTTTGCTCAGTGCTCATGTTTTCACACTGAGGTAAGTAAGCCTGCCCAACCCTTATTTCCATGTCTTCCAGAAACACAGCGGATTTCCCACTGCTCTAGTTCGCTCTTAGAAGGTGAGGCATTTAAACAAGGCTAAGCATATACCAGCATCCTCATCATTTCTGGAGAAATGGCTGCTTTTTTTATTCAAAATATTTTAAATAAACAATAAATGCTTCAAATATCTTGAGGTCAGATAATAGTGTCATAAATTTATATCACAGATGTAAGGCAAAGGTTCTCCTTTGTAAGAAGGCATGGATGAAGCAGAGTGAACAGAAGAATAAAACAAATGATAGTCACTTGCTGATTATTATTCTGCTATCTGTCTTTGTCTATCAGCTTGTTGGGAGTAAGAGTCATTATGAATTTAAATAAAAGTCATTGCTCACACATACTTGAATAGAAGTAAGAGGGAACGGTTTGGTATATTTCACTGTGGGGACATGGAATTTAAAAGCAATCAAGTTCATTTCTTTGACAGTGACATCTCTTTCTGATCAAAACTGAAATGAATCCTGTCTTCTGTGGTGGGTACAAGACTTCGTAGGGTGTTAGCACAGTCCAGTTAAAGAGAACAGACTTAAGAACTAAGCAGGTGATGTACTCTGTAATAACACTAAGAGTGAGTTTTTATGTTGCATGTATTATGTATTGGGATGTGTATTTGACTCTTTGAATCTTCATTATCATCTTCATTATCATCTGATGTCTGTCCTACTATTTTATGCATTTTACGCATGAGGAAATGGAGGCAGGAAATAATCAGCCAAAGGACACACAGTTAATAGGTGGGGGAGCCAGAATGTGAACCTAGGTGGACAAACTCTAGAGTTGTATGTCCTGCTATCTACCTACACTGGAAAAATGTATGTTTGTAAATCTGGAATAATCACTGATCTCTTCAACAATGGGGGGGATGCTAAAGGTGAAACAAAGGGTTTCATTTTTCCTGGCTGAGGATAGCTCAAACTCTCCCTACAAGGAAATTGGAGATTGCTTTTCCTAATTGCTTTATGCAAATGTAAGCCTAATCTTGGGCAAATGAACAAAGAGAAACTGTTTTTGCATACAGCATCTGGAACAGTGGCCAACTGGGTTACATCACAGGCAGATTCTCTTCCTTGCTTTCATCTGACTCACATGAGCAGATGCCCACACACGTGCTCACTCCTGCTGGGTAGTAGATGCCTTTTAGCACCTTGTGGACAAGGATATTGGTAAAACCCTGGGCTCTAGAATCAGACAAAATTGGGTTTAAATCTCATCTTTTTCATATAGCAGGTATTTGATTTGGATGAATTTCTGAGTACTTCTCAGTCTGAGTTTTCTCACAGTAATATCCAAACTAAGGGTTGCTTTGAGGATTAAGTAAAATAATGCATATAATATATTTAGAAACTTAACTACTTAGTTAATATTCTCTATTCTATTTCTCTTCTCTCTTTCCCTTCTCTTTCTCATACCTCACCACTTAACTGATCTTTTCTTCACCTCTTATGATCAAAGAAGGTCCGTGCAATGAGCATAAATCTGGACACCCATCCTGACTGTGACGGAGTTCTCTGTGACTTTAGAAATGTATTTGAGAATTTCTATATCCATTTATCCAGCTGTCAAATGGCATTGGCATTCCTCATCTGCACGCAAAGAGAGTATAAGTTGATCCAGAGCTTTGAAGATGAAAATTGCCATGTAACTGCTTGCTACTATAATTTATTAATCTGTGCTTTGAATGAATTCTTTTTGAAGCTGAAATCACCATTGCTTTCATATATTTTCTCTTTCCCTTATAATCTCTCTAGCTTTCCCATTGTCACATCCCATCTCACCCCTACTCTTGAGGCCTTTTATGTTTAAATGCCGTTGCAAGGCGACAAATCAAAAATTTTGCTTTGTATTCTAAACTTATGTGAGTTGGCCTTTTACAGTAAGCTGGCATTTTGGAATAAGGCTTGAGACACTAGAATTGTATTTATGAATCACCAGTTAAGGTAAATTTAGTCTGGGAGGTTATCCATGTGAATTTTCATCTGGAGAGTCCACTGTCTAGATCAGAAACAATTGATTGATTCATTCATTACATAAACAATTATTAGTCATCCATTCTGTGCTAGCCACTGTGTTAAGTGCTGAGGATATATGACCTGGAAATAGGTTTGGAAGGACCCTACAGCCTGGCAGAAATATGGACTTGGAGTTGATAATAAGAGATGTTTACTGAGCACCTACTCTTACTGCCGGGCACCTTACTTCGAGTGCCTCCTTGAGCTCTCACAAGTAGCAGGTAAGAAAACAGAGGTTCAGAGAGGTAAAGTAGTGTGACTGAGATCTGAGCCGGTAAATGGTAGAGTAGGAGGCAAATCCAAATCTGTCTGATGTTAAAGTCCCTCTTTGCACTGTTTTCTACTGCTTCTCAACATTATTTGGAATACTGTTGCATAAGTACAAGCAAGGTAACCAAGAGATAACTAGTATGAGACTTTAACAGCAACTGTTTGCCATTGATACTTGGCCTTGACAGCGACCCCCTCCACTTGCTCATGTGGGTGACTGACATTCATAGAATGACACTTGGTAGGAGATGGAGATACGCTGAAGCCCTTCTGTCAGAATTAACTATCCCTGACCAATGCAGTCATCAGGGTCCTAGCAGAGGGAAACTTACTAAAGGTAATAATCGTAAATCAAGAGAGAGTTAGAGGAATGGGGCAGGGAGGGGGTATTTTGATGCAAGAATTGATTTTTGGTGACAAACAAGTGGTAAAATGGTAGTCAGGAATGTATAATCCTTTTGAAGTAGACCCTTAGCTTAAGTTGGACTCCCTTTTAAAGAAAATTTCCCTTCTCTAAAGAGAGAACAGTATTCTTTATTATCATAGCCCATAGCCTGGCAGATGGTTGTCATTCAATGTATATTTGTTCCATGAAAAATTAATGAATGTCTGCAGCAGCAAAAATGTATTCCTGAATCATGCCTATGAGCAATGTCTATGCTGATCCTATACTGTTGGGGAGTTTGGAGGCACTTTGAGAATAGCTGTGCAGACAGTAAGATGAAACTTACTAAATTTTCAAATGAATGCAACGATTGCAAACTTACATAAGTGTATTTGATTTAGTAGGTTAATTACTTACCAGCATGTAGTGGTTAAAAAGATGTGCTCTGGACTAAGATTTTATGGG
Source organism: Callorhinus ursinus (assembly GCF_003265705.2). NCBI lineage: Eukaryota > Metazoa > Chordata > Mammalia > Carnivora > Otariidae > Callorhinus > Callorhinus ursinus. The sequence goes on along the minus strand of NW_027397074.1, from coordinate 14,782,269 downwards.
TTCAAGCCCTGGCTCTTTTATTAACTGGGTGACTGGACAAGTACTTAACCTAAGTTTCTTTACTCCTCTTGTAAGATGGAAATAATAGTCCTATCTTCCTCATGCAGTCAGTGAGAGAATGCATGTACCCTGAAAGGCCCACTATTGTTGTTGTTACTGAAGCTGGCTGTCAAAGTAGCCACTAACGCAAGGTTTTCACAGCACAGGGAGAAATGTGTAGTCATGTGAGATAGGAAATCGGGTCATTCCTGATTCTCTGAGAGGCAGCGGCCACCGTGGGCCTTGATGAGCAAGACTTTTTTAGGGGAAATACCCATGTGGAAAAATGGGGATATAGCTGGACAAAGTGGGGAGATTGATCAAACTGATCAATGTTTAATCTGCAGTGAAAGAGAGAAGGAAGAGCTGTCAGGTGGCTGTGCCCTTGATTCTGGTGTGATGGAAGAAGGCTCCACAAGGCTGCCCGGGAGTGTTCGAGTCAAAGTTGGCTTTCAGAGGACTTCTGTGTCTTCCAGGAATGGACTTGCCTTGGTACTCCTGTCACATTCAGTTATGGGCTCGTAGACCTCCACCTGGCACAAAACAAATTCTGCCTCATGTTTAACTAAAACTTGTGTTTGGGGAGCAGAAATTTATCTTAGCCACCTTTGTTATCTCCCACAACCTCCAGCATAGTAGTTCTATATCCAAGGAAAATGTCCAGATAGTGAATTAATGAACTAATTTCTGTGGTGGCAACGAGAATGGGCCTTGCAGACTTCCAAATACAGAGAATATAATTGACCAAACTCCCGTACTACTGGCTTCCGGACTAAAGGCTGCATATGCACTGAAGGTACGTTTCCCAGAGCTCTTAGAGACCATAACTGCGGAGTTAGAAGATGTAAGTGGATTATATTACTTACATTTTTAATTGGTTACATTTACACGAAGGAAAAGTGAAAATATAAGTAAATTAAATAGCCAGGGTAAAAAAAGAAGACAGAAGCTACATTTGCAGCCTGTTCTTAATTACAAACAAATTGTCTCTTGATTATTGTAGGACTGTGAGTATGAGGTCATAATCCAAACTGGCTTTGAGATAAAAGAAAATGGGCATTTTTAAATTGCAAGATAATATGAAATTCGAGTTCCACTCCTAGTAGCAAGATACTCTGATGTTGGTTGCTCAAGTAGGTAATTTCCATTGCTTCTCTATGCAGTTAATCCCAATGGGGACAAAGGTTTTCCTGAAGCCATGCAAAGATAAATCACACTTCCTGTGTGTTCTCCTCCCGTTCTTGTCTCCTCATCTCTATCAAGTCTTAAAATATCCTTTCTGACATGAATATATCAGTTATAGACATTTATGGTAAAACTCAATATGTGTCCCAATTTTAAAATTCTCAGCATTTTTAGATCCATACAATTGATGTTACATTTCAAGGTCTAAAGTGACTCTCCAGGACATTGGAAGACTTGCCTAATAGACAAGTTTGAGTAGATTACAATCTGAGGTGTCTTCCTTTGGTGGGGGATGGGCAGAGAGGTGGCTCTGTTTGGCCCACCAGTGATGGTTCCTCTGGGCTGGGGCTGGTGGAAGGGGGATTTCTCACTTGAGGCTGAGATGTTGAAATACAAAGCTGACAAGCAAATAGGAAAATGGAGAGTGAAAATCACATGGGGGACTAGAAGCAGTCTTTCATGGGATCAGTGATTAGATGGTCTGAGGGCAAATATGAAGAAGTGGGTTCTGATATCACCGCACATATCTGAGGTAAGCTGCGGTGTATATGACGGGCTTGGGGGGTAGGGGGGCTCCCTGCAGTTACAGGGACTGGAAGGAAAGCAGAGAATTGGAGTGGTTGAGAACCTCCAGAATGTCAGCAATAGTGAGGACTAGCACCCAGGGTTTGGAACTGTGAGGGCAGTGCTAAGCTCAAGCCTCATTGCCACTTGTATGTACTCTAACCACGGCCCTTGGGAAACCGAAGCATGCGGTGGCTTTGACTATAAATGAAAGGTGGGACCTTAACTATATCATTTAGGTTATAATTCGGGTGTTGAAGCAAAATAACCTCTTACTTTCTTTTTTTTAAAGCTAAAAATTAAGATATTTTCTTCAATGCGAGCGTGTGTCTGTGCACGTGTGTGATGCAGAGGAAGAGGGAGAGAAAGAGCACAAGCACCCTTTGAGCTACTTAGCTAATTGTCAAGGTACTCTGCTACACTTTGCTTATATGGAGAAAAAGCCTTAAACCAAGATGATCAGTATTTTAATCTCTGAAGGTATGCTCAGTCTAGTACAGTCTCTGTTATGTTCCGGTCAGGAGACCTCCTTAATGATGCATAATTAGGAGTTACGCCCTCATTACCTTGAAACTGATTTGCTTCTGGATGAATATCTTTAGCTCTATTCTTCCAGTAGTGGACTGGACAAGCTCTTGCTTAGAGGGGAAATGTGTTTAAATCCAGCTCTGGGTTGGATTAGTTGGTGTGCTGCCCCTCTAATCCTCTGCCAGACGTCTATCCCCAGCTGGCACAGCTCTCCGCCTCCCTTTCAGTGGTGATTGTCAATGCTGAGCTTCCTGGCAGCAGGAGCTGGTCTCTCCTCAATGGAGGGCAACATGCCCTCCATCAGCATTTAGATTCTTATGTGAAGACATTCATGGATAAAACTCCCCACTGCTTCTCATCTGCCTACTGTTTTTGGAATTTCCCAGACATATCCTGAACTGTTAGGCTTCTGTGTGTGGCCACTGCAGGGTGTGGGCTTGGGGAGATTGGTGCTACAAGCCAGAGAGGCCACTGGGCATGGAGCCTGAATGTTTACAGACCTTTTTCCCATAGATCTTCAAGTATCAAGATGGGGCTTGTGGTGCTTGGCATATAGCCCAGGGGCATGCATGAGAAAAGGGCCTGTGGGTTGAATGTTTTCCTTTTTTGGTAGCCATAAAGTGCCATAGTTAAGGGCATAGGCTCTAAAGCCAGATAGCCTGGGTGAGAATCCCAGTTCTAACGGCTCCTTGCACTGGGCTAGATTCATTAATGTGGAGTCTCTTGGTGACATTGAGCTGATTATATAACCTCTATGTACTACACTCTTCTCATTTGTAAAGTAGAGAAAACAAGAGTACCTATTTCATGGGGTTCCTGTGAAAATTAAATGAGCTAACATTTGTAAAGTGCTTGCAACAGTGCCTGGCTCTTGGTGACTATTACATAATTGCTGATTGAATTGAACTAGGTTCATATCCCTCAGGTTTAGTGAATGAAAACAGACCTAGATTACTAGAGATTATGAAAGTATTCTCCTTGAGTACTAGAAAGTGATATCTCTTGTTACCACGTACTGACTGCTTACAGTGATCTCAATAGTATGCCAACCATTTCAGGTAATCATGATGAATATACACATAATACTGGCATGGGCCAGGCACAATTCCAAGCTGCTTTACCTATTTTACTCCTTTGTTCCTCACAACAACCCAGGCAGGATTACATATTTGCCATTATTGTTATGCTCCTTACCGAACTGACGAGAAGGCTGAGGCAGGATGTTGGTTCAATAGCCTGCCCAAGATCCCACAGCTAGAAGTAAACAAAACTCTGAATCCATGTAGAATAGCTCCAGCATCTGTGCTCCTAATCACGATAGGCACTGGCTCTCATGGAACCCCTCCTTAATTTATCCCAGCAAACTTGTGAGGAGGGATTAATATTACCCTCATTTTCTAGAGGCTGATACTAAGACTTGAGAGGTAAAGCCAGTTGCCCATGTGCACATGGCATGTCACTGAGAGAATACTTGAATTCAAGACAGTTTGCTAAAAAACAGTGAATAAAATCAAGATATATCCAGAAAATTAGACAGGGTTGAGTATACCAAAGGGGACGAGGTAGGAAGAGGAGGTGGTGGGTTGTGGGGGGAAGGATAGGACAAAATCTTTATAAGTTACACTCTGGGGAACTCAAGACGTGGAACTTGTATCATATGTTCAAGGACCTTCCAGAAAAATGTATTTATAAAAACTTACCAAGAAATGATTTCTGTATTTAGCTACTCTTGCTAAAGTGAAATTCTTTTCAGTGTCTGCTTTTAATCTCCTAAATCACTGTTATAGCTCTAATTCTGTCTTCTAGGGAAATGTATTTCCTCAAAGAACATTTTAGAAAGCGGCAAAGATATGTTCAGTGTTACAGTGTTCAGTGAAAAAATCTGAGTGCAAAATTGTATGACAACTTCTAGGTAAAAATATTCAGCCATATGGACAAATCCCTGGAAGGGAATACAAAGTAATGAGAAGACTTGTTTTGCTAAGGTGGTAAAATTATGATTTACAAAATGGCTTTCTTTTAGTATTGCTATTATTGGATAATTAAAGAAGATAATTTTAAAAATCAGCCCCTATTGTCAATATTGACCTATGGTCAGTGTTGCCAGTTTAAGAGCATACTCCTGGAGTTCTAGAGTAATCTCTAATTTCTCCCTCATTTAACTACTGTCCACTTGACTTGGAAATTCTAGATAGAATTTTGTTGATAGAGATAACAATGAGTTATGCAGAAGGAGGATCTCTGTTGACTTTAAACTTTAAGGAATATTCTAGCACTATATTATGCCTTCATCTTGAGGGATAAAAGAATTTTCCAAGCTGTAAAAACGTTAGAATTGAAAATGGTCTAATTATTGAATGAATTCATTGTAAATTATGTCTCTCATGAATTTTTATTTTATCTTTAAGATGATAAATGTATAAAATTTTTGTTAAAATAGTCCATGGTTCTGAATAAGAAAAAAGGGTAAGTTTTATCGTCTGAAGCAGATTACCTTCAGATGGGCTGAAGTCCAATGCATCATTGATGGTACTTTGCTACTTGTATGTTTGCTTTAGTCTTTTGTAGACTCACCTTCCAGTTTTACATTTTAATAAACTTCACCAACATAATCTTGCCTTGTGATCTTTAAAAATAGTATTAAAATGTCATGGTTTAGAGACCAGTTTTTCCAAAGAAGAGAGATGAGATTTATCAAATAACGTTTATGTCTTGTATGCCTGGCAGTCCAAGATGATTAGAGACCCTCAGGAATAAAAAATGACAAAATAATTTGACAAACTAATTTATATTTATTTCATTTTCCCCTCTTTTTCTTTTGTTGTCAACATTTTGTCCAAACAAGTACTTCTCAAAATGATACATGCAAAGCAAGGGAAAGACTCTGGCGTTTCTTTTATTGCCAGATTTGATGGTATAAGTATATGTTAATGGGTCAATATGGGTTTTTTTTTTTTAAAGTTGCTTTTGTTTTTTTAAACTTGAAGACCTTTTTTCCTTGCATAAAACTTGGTGTATAGATGACTGGGACCATGCTGCCAGTTTAGACTTAGCTTCCTCTTGCAACAAAATGACCTTTAGATTTTCGAATCACTTATCCACTGGGAAGAATCTGTCTCAAAGATGGGAAATAGAGATGACTCTCTCAGTTCTCCAATGAAGGAACCTATATATTGGTGCCAATCTAGCAGCATTTCACTTCTTTGAGATGTAATGAAAGCCATTCCTTGGGTTTCACTTTAATGGGAAAATAAATGGTCCAAAGATTGAAAAATAAATGACGTTGAAAGAGAAAGGCAAGACAATTTTACAAAAGAAGGAAAAAGGAAGGAATGAAGAAAGCAGTTGTTGGGAATATCTCATTGGAAAGTTGTATAACATTCAATGATATTTTAGCGTTGCCTACCAGATTTCATATTCACACCAAAATATGATCTGTGTTATACAGAAGCTCCCTTATTAAGTCTCTTTTTGACTTCAGAAAAATGGCTGCATAAATGGAGGGGTAACTGTACATGATCAGGAAATAGAGGCCTGTGTCAGGTTAGCCTAACAATATAGTCAATATTATTCTCAAGGTTAAAGGAATTGATTCATAGTTAACATTGATTGGCTTGTCCTTAATTTACAGACTTTGGGACACTTGAGGTTTCTCTAAACCCTAAGCCTTTGAGAATATGGAGAAAAGAGAACTATATTAATGGATGTTTGATACAGTCTGAACTGAAAGAGGAAAGGTAATCTCTGAAGAAATTTCAAAGAGACAGGAGAAAAGAATGTTAATTTCCATGGAAATGTATTCAGAAGTCTAAGCTTTTCAGTCTTCCAAGGTGTAAGAATTAATTACCAGTTTTCAGGAGCAAAATTTATTCATGGTAAGAGCGATAGCAATCAGAATCCTTTAGGTGTAAAATTCTTGAAATTAATATGGAGTTGATTAGAGTTGCATAAGTCACCATTCTTTGCTTTTTTGTATCTCAAACTTCCAAACGTTTGATGCTTCCTTTTGGCATGTTTGTAAACGGTAGTTAGAGTCTGCCGTCTATATTTGGAGTTACAAAGGAAGAAACTAAATGTGTTGTGGTTCATCATAAAAGCACATCTGAAAGGATGATTTCTTTTTGTGACCCATTGTTATGTTCTGAATCTTTAAAGAACTATTCAGGTGGTAATAGAACAGTATCAGTGTTGATGTCATTGATGATTATGAATGTATTCTTAGAAATTAATTATAATAAAACTTAGCTAGTCAACTCAAAGACCTAATCAAAATCTAGGAATAATTTATTCCCCTTTTCTTACTTATATCTATAAAAAAGATGTTTAGTTTAAAATTGTCTTCTTGAAAACCCATGAAGAAGTGAGAAAAGCACTAGTACTTTTTGTTAATAGGCAGTATGAACATACATGGTTGTATTGTTCAAGGGGGGGTCTATTGCGCAGAATCTGAGAGGCTAAGGGAATACATAATATCAGCAATCAGCACCTAAGTCAGAGTTAGTTTAAAATCAACAGGGAGGAAAGGAATAATGGGATTAAACAAGCATATACATAGAGGGAAATCAGGTCAACTTCAGGGTTTTTTGGTAGGGGGTATGTGCACATTTTACATAAGTCTCAAAGCTTCGGTTTATTTTAAAGGTCTTAGATCATACATGTCTTGGGTCCTTTAGGGCAGGTTAAGACTAGAAAGCCCCTTTTAAAAAGGTATAAACACATTTTACTGTTTGATTTTCTGCTTCAGTCATAGGTATGATGATGGAGTCTTGTGTTTCAATGGAACGTATTCAATGGAACCATGATTTTTCTGACTCTGCCATCAACTTTTCATGTGTTTCCTGATGAGTCATTCCACTTGGCTGAGTCAAAGTTTAATCAAAGATAAATTGGGATGAATCAATGAATGCACATTCCTAGAGAACAAAGTGAAAATTTCCCTCTTTTGGCAGTTCCAATATAAGATAGGGCATTAGATAAGCCCAACTGGTATTTCAGTTGTAGCAAAGATGGGAAGCAGGCAGGAGGTCCTGCCCTTCTTAAATGGATCTTTCCTTAAAGCAGGAAAGACCTCCTTCTCTTGAAGGGGTAGGTGGCAACCTATTCCAAGATAAGGCTACAGTTTGAGGTAAGACTACTCAAACATTCATGGGTGAGAGGATATCTGAGACTGGACAAGAGGAAGGTGAAAAGGGAAAGAGGTGAGGCATTTGCAAATCATCTTTGTAGGATGAGTTTTGAGTCAAGCTGAGCAAACTTGAGCTAACTACTTTAGCCTGAATCTCCCCAATAGCTGGACCTTTCCCAGTTACACATCCATATGAATTTTGCACCAAGGTCTTAGACACTGACATTCTTAGTTGTTTCAGTGACTTTCAAATGCAAGCCATTCTTCCAGGACACTTGCTCACATTCCCTCTCTCCTGTCTGCTTGGTCCCTTTGCTCCATTATCTGAGATGAAATTTCAAGAGTGTTCTCTCTGAGAAGGTCCTCAGAATAGGGTGACATTTCATGGAACTTTGACATGGCAACTTAATACAGGGCGTTTTCTCCCACCTCTTTGAGGGAGTGGAGTATGGAGAGATAGTGGTCAGTGGGATATTGTGAAGAGGTCCTAAACAACAGCTTTGCCTGCCTCTAGGGACTTTCTGGGGAATGATTAGAAGACTTGTGCTTAGTCTAAAGTTAGGTTTGATGAGTACAAAAACTAAATTAAATTCTATAAAATCATTAATATCAGGAAAGCTCAGATTCCAGAAATACCATAAGACATTATGTTGGGAAAAATGAAAACCATCTTTTGTCTCATTGTCAAGGTTGCCAGTGAGAAAAAAACCATAGGTGATTATGATGGATCCCCAAATTAGAAAAGCAAAAGATCATATCTGGATTATTTGTTCAGCTAAAGGAAGTTTATACAGCTTGTGGGAAATCATCTCCTAGGAGATTGTTCTGTTTTATGTTTGTTCTGTTTCATTTTTTCCTCCTCAAAAGTAACTCTCATGTCTCAACTTTTAGCTACTTTTTGACACATAGGCTTACTGTTGAACCTGGCATTGCATTATTTCTATTTGTTTAGGGAAATGTGTTCAGGTGCTAGACCTCTCAAGTACCCAGGTGTTTGCTAGGGCCAAAATGCTGTGTTTAAAAAAAAAAAAAGAAAGAAAGAAACAAAGTAGATAACAAACAAATAAAGATGGAGAGCATTCTGTTTACTCTTATCAGGTCTTTTCATTTTACAGTGTTACGAGGGTTGAATTTTGTGAAGAATAACAACAAAAGGAGAATGATAATTGAATTCTTAAGGGAATCTAAAGCTGAGCTTGAGTCCATGGTTCTGATCTTTATCAGAACCTGATTGGAATATGGATCCTACAATGTGAAGCACAATTCTAGAGTCTTAGGTTCTTAAAAATGTGATAACCTGGTGACTTCCACGTATCTATTGGAAATGTGTACCATTTCCAAATAGACATGGAAAACTTGCTTGCTGCAGGCATCTATAAGGGATATGCAGCTACCTAAAAAACCTGACTTAATAAGTTTTCTTTGACTTGGGTACATGGTACTTGGTCCCCAGAAGAGTGTACACCACAGGATGCAGCAGGAGATGGAGCAACGCAGGCCTAGCCAGCCAGTTTGATCAACCCTTAAGATCCTCGGGGCTGGGGCACCTGGGTGGCTCAGTCATTAAGCATCTGCCTTCAGCTCAGGTCATGATCCCAGGGCCCTGGGATGGAGCCCCGCATCAGGCTCCCTGCTCAGTGGGAGGCCTGCTCCTCCCTCTCCTACTCCCCCTGCTTGTGCTCCCTCTCTCACGGTCTCTCTCTGTGTCAAATAAATAAATAAAATCCTAAAAAAAAAAAAAAAAAGATCCTTGGGGCTATAACTGTCCCAGCCAAGGAGTGAAGCGCAGGATTGAGACAATTCCCCAGATAACTTAGGAAGTTGGCTTTTTCTTTTCTGTTTGTATTGGCCTCACACTTACTTGTCTCAGGTAGGCTTACTATCTTTTATTTTAGTAGAGTAAGGACTGTAAGAAGGCTTTTCTGGAAGACCTAGGTGTAGTTCTGTCAAGTATTTCCTAGTTGTGTGATCTTGGACAAGGCCCTGACTCTGCTCTTCACTGTCCTCATTGGTAGAATGAAGTGAGGATTGATTCCATTGTGCTTACCTCACAGCATTGCTGTGAAGGTCCAAGGTAACAATCATTGGTATAGGAAAGCCTATGCAAATAGGACATAGTGTCAATTTTGTGTAAAATGCAACATTCTTTTTAATTCAGAAAGCCAACAGTAGACTCGGCTTGAGGCATTAGACCCTCAAAATGGGTCCTTTCTTGGAAATTATATAAACTCACAGATGTGTAGATTTGTTTCCTGTAAGAGGTATTTTGGATTTTTCCTTGGGGGAGAGGTCCAAAATTTGAAGGTCAGTGAATAAATTGGAGGAGCTATGGTTGGATATCTTTCCCAGTTTGAATAAATTGGATTTAGCAAACAGTGCAATAACAAAGTAGTTGGGCAACTTATGAATGATTGAAAATGAGTTAATTTAGAAACAAAGGAATGGCGTGTCTCAGTGGCTCAGTCATTTAAGCATCTGCCTCTTGATTTTGGCTCAGGTCATGATTTCAAGGTTGTGGGACTGAGCCTGCTTTGTGGGGAGTCTGCTGGAGATTGTCTCTCTCTCTCCCCCTCTGCCCCTCCCTCCTCTTGTGTGTGTGTGCTCTCTCTCAAATAAATAAATCTTTAACAAAAATAAAAACAAAGGAAACATAATGACGTAGACTATAAAGAGAAACAATCTTAGCAATAGTATGCAAAAAAATTATACCTAAACTGTCAAGGTTTAGGGCTTCCAGAAATGAGATTTCTTCCAGTTTTTTTGTTATTAGTATCTTGATCAGTTGGATTCATCTTATTTTATACAAAAGAATTTAGCCTTTAATTTTAACCTCTGGATTCTGTGTTCAAGGCCTTTAAACTCATTCTTGCAAATCATTTCTCAAAGTTTCTTTTATCCAGTAGATTAGCACATTGTTGTGCTGGTGATTATAATATTCTAGTTAATAGTTTCATGTATGACATTGAAATAAGAATATAATAAAATGCATTTGAATTGGACATTGTCCGTCTTGCTCTGATTGTATTTAATTTCCTACTTGGTGTCAGTTTCTTGTGAGAAAAATAGTGTTACTGAAAACCTGTTTCCCAGTTTAGTTCTGGGAAACCTTGCTAATTTGGATTATGTCTGGGATTACCAAAATTCAAAAGTATAGAAGATTTAAATTTAAGTGCTGTTGCATTTTCTGATAACTTCAATTTATCTCAAGTTAAATCCTCTGTTCCAAATTAGTAAAGGATAAATTAATGGCACTGATGTTATTAACCGAAGTTGAATACTTTTGAGTCTGTGTATTTCAGAACATTAGTGTTTATTTTTGTCCTGCCACTAAGAAGGACGTATGGCAACAGAAACAATTTCTTCGGCGTGACCCCAGTCACACTGTCTTATTCGAGAAATGTCCAGTGCTTTCTGGAAAACATCAGGCAAATGCTCCTCGTGTCATACAGCTCTCCATTTTCTAGCTTCCTTAATTGCATTCGGTGTCAAGATATTGGGACATAAATAAAATAACTGTCTGGCTTCACTAAATGGTGTCAGGCAGTTTTTGCTCAGGCCGAGCAAGGTAGAAAACACTTTCTAAGGCAACTTTGGGGTTGTTAATTAAAACACGGCACAAATTAGAGTGAAAAACTGAAGTTGGGGTTAGTAGTTGGGGACTGACGTGCGACTTGGCCGAGAATTTGAAAGTAAGATTGTAGGCTCTAGCTTCACTGGACAATTAAAGATCGGAACAGCGATCTCCGACACTAACCCTCAGCGGGGTTATGAAGGGATTCTGCAGAGCAGTTGGAAAGTTCCTTTTATAAATTCCTTTAATTTGAACTAACTCTGTTAGTTGTGATTTCATCCTACTCAAGTTATTTTCTGATGGTGACTTGGCTTCCTGATGTGGTCTGTCTAAAAGCAGCAGTTGGGCTAGTTATGCAGAATTAGGTACTCAGGTCCTCCTGTCTCTAAGACCATTGTTTCTTCTTGCAAATTAATAAACTGACATTCTGACTTCCGTACCTCAGTTTCAGGAGCTTGGTTAAAGGAAACCCCACTTATAGATGGACTGCTCTCACTGAATCAAAAGTATCTGTAGGATCATTGCCAGCCTCTGAACTGTGGTATGTTGACCATGTTCACGGAGGGTATTCTGCAAAGGCTGCTCTCCTAACCACTCATCGACTGGAGATCTCGGCATGGCAGATGTTCCTCGAGGCCTCTCAAAAATTAACATTGGATCAGATCCAACTTTTCCCACCTCCAAGCAGTGATGATTTGTAATAATGATGAGTGTGGTCCCCCCTCCCCTCCGGCCCCTTACTTCTTGGAAATGCCAGTTCTCCTCATCTCATGACACAGAACTTTTTCTCTACACTGAAATGTTCCCTTGGCCAGATAAATTCCTTCAAAACCATTTTGTTAAAATTTGGCTGAATAGACCTCATACTGAAATCTGTTGGCTTTCTATTTCAGCAAGGGATAGAATATATAATTGACATTCATGTTAAAAAATAACTTTTTTCTTTCTTTTTAAAGATTTTATTTATTTGACAGACAGAGAGAGACAGCGAAAGAGGGAACACAAGCAGGGGGAGTGGGAGAGGGAGAAGCAGGCTTCCCGCGGAGCAGGGAGCCCGACTCGGGGCTCGATCCCAGGACCCTGGGATCACGACCTGAGCTGAAGGCAGGTGCTCAACAACTGAGCCACCCAGGCGCCCCCCGCAAAATAACTTTTTTTCTAAAGAGTAAGGCGTGTTCATATTTTGGAAAACAAGGGAAAATAGAATAAAAAAACTTTCTCATAATACCACCTGTAGGTACTCTGCGCTTTAAAAAACAAAAAAAACAAAAAACCTGTTTGCTTTGTATCACTAGTATTACATTGGATGGCTCCTGTCCATATGCTTTCATTCAGAGGGAGAGAGAATGATTTTAACAAGAGAGACAGTGTTTTAGGAATATCTTTTAAGAGTATTAGTTACTAGGGGCGCCTGGGTGGCTCAGTTGTTAAGCGTCAACCTTCGGTTCAGGTCATGATCCCAGGCAGGTCATGATCCCAGGGTCCTGGGATCGAGCCCCGCATCGGGCTCCCTGCTCGGCAGGAAGCCTGCTTCTCCCTCTCCCCCTCCCCCTGCTTGTGTTCCCTCTCTCACTGTGTCTCTCTCTGTCAAATAAATAAAATCTTAAAAAAAAAAAAAAGAGTATTATTTACTAAACCATTAGATTAAATGGCCCAAGAAGCATTCTGAGTCAGGTTCAGGCTGGAGCTATCATGCCTACATACAGGGAGATAACTGAAGATTTAAGATGAATAGGCATTGTTTCTAATTATCCTGGGTAAGCTGGTAAGTTTCAGTCTCTACTAATTAAGTTAATGAAGAGAAAATTCCATTTATTCTATGAAGGTAGCTGATGTGATTTGAGTGAATTTTCTCTTTCTGAATCATAGTCTCTCCTCATTAATAAGCAGGTCATAGTTTAAGGGTCACTTTACTGAAGCGGTCTAGAAGCTTTTTCCCAGTATTTCTCTTTTATGGTTAAACACTCACTTTTGACTTGAAAAATTTCTGGTTTTCTGTATGTGATTTAAGATCTTCAGAGCCACGTAAAGAATTCATTAGTGCCCCCTCTCTGGGTAATGGCCTCAACACATTTGATGTAACGGAGCCGCTTCCTAGTACAGAAACTTAGCTTTGTAGGGGCTGAGTTTTCTGAGCCTCAAATCAAGATGAGGTTTAGCAAGGAAGACAGGACAGAATGTGAAATGAAACTGTCTTATGACTCTCAGGAGACCAGGAAGCTGTAAATATGGCCACTCTGTCCCTACTTTGGAGGTGTTCCCGAAGGCTTTTTGGGTTTGCATGGGTAACCAGTCTTGTTCTCTGTCTGGATCAGGTATTAATATTACACTTCAGCTGGCATTTGCCATTTTGGCCGGGTTTTGCATAGAAAATTGTACTTGAAAACTGGCCATTTGTGCTTTAAGTTTCCCAGTATAAATTTTTTTTAAAAAATTAAGTTTCAGGCGTGCCTGGGTGGCTCAGATGGTTAAGTGTCTGCCTTCTGCTAGGGTCTTGATCCCAGGATCCTGGGATCAAGCCCCACATCAGGCTCCTGGCTCAGTGGGGAGCCTGCTTCTCCCTCTGCCTCTGCCTCTCTCCCTGTTCATGTTCTCTCTCTCTCTCCCCCCCCATCTCTGTGTTTCAAATGAGTAAATAAAATCTTTAAAAAAAAAAATTAAGTTCCAGGCAAGAAGCTTCCATGCCACATAAAAGAACTGTAGAAGAGGAGGAGACTTATTTCTAAGATTTCTCTGAAAGGGAGCTTTAAGAGACTCTTTGGTCTCAAACTGTCAACAGTAGATTGTGGTGTAGGCCTAAGAGTTCTTTGTCATAAAAATGTGTTAATGCTTGGTTCACAGAGGAGGGACAATCAAAGCCTTGGAAAATCCCCTAGTTCAAATGATTCTTCAATTTATGAAAATGTTTGCAATTATAGGAAATGGACGGAGAACGAGATATTATAGTTAAAATGTGTGTTGGAGTTTAATTCTCTGCCACTGAATGGATGCATTCTTAGCTCAGATTTAGTTTGTTTATTTAATATCTGTGAGACTGGTCGAGTTACTGGAATCCTCTGAGCCTTGGATTTCTCATCTGTAAAATGGAGGTAGTAACATTACCCTATAGCACTATGAGAATTAATGAGAGATATAGATAGCTACAGTAATGAACAGAGTTTGGATCAGTTCTCCTGCACTTCTGTTCCCAGACATTTCCTAAACCAGAGATGAGAGCTGGTGTGTGTTTGAGAAGATCTTTGTAATTCTGTGGATGGATTTACTGCCTCTTTGAGAGGAGTGAGCACCATGTAGTACGCTGTGTATACTCGGTGAAAGCGAGCTTACCAAGGGGTTTCCAGTTTTCAGTAGGGAGAGCGTGTCAAATTTAAGGAATACTTAGTATCTCTAACCTGTGAATCTAAAACCCAAATCAGGAATAGTTACTGAATTCATGTAAACATTTCTTAAGTTATCTTCCTTGTAAGATTAATTCTGAACTTAAACTTTTAGGATGATTGATCATGCGGGGAGAAAAAAACAAAGCAAGTTAAAAAAGAACTTTCTCTCATTTCCTTGGCCTAATCTCAAGACTGAAGAAGGGCTTTCCATCCTCTGACACCTCAGAGGAGCTCTCAACTCCTCCCGGTAGTTAAGCTTCTCCGAGAACTGATCTGTACTTAGTTACATAAATTCTTTCTGTTCTTTGCTAATTCATACTTGTTGCTTGAATCAAGCTGGTCTTTCTCTTGGTTGTGCCTACAAACTATGTCTGTCTTTATCTTTGATTTTATTTATTTATTTTTTTAGGCTTAATCCTACATTGTGAATGTCCTTCCGTATCTTGACCTATTCAAGATGTTCTCAACTTTCACACCCCTCATAGATGAACAGACAGTTACATTTATTTGGATATACAGCTTTAATACTTTCCTCTCCCCTTCCTTCCTATCCATTTTTTTCTCCCTTTCTTTCTCTCTGTATAGATTTCCTTAGGAATAGTTTGTTTAGAGGTGAGTGTGAATCAAGGGCTTCATTCTTTAAAAACCTCCCCGGAAAGACATGAAAGAAACAGGCATTTTTTCCCCCCTGATTTCCCCACTGATGGGGACCTAAGAATAAGGGAGAGAATAAGGGATAGAGGCAAAAGATCCAGAAGAGCACAGTGGTTAAGATAACGGGCTTTGGAATCATGTGGTCTCGGGCTGGAATTCTGGTCTTAGTTTCCTTATCTGTAAAATGGGTTTCATCAAAGCTTCCCTCATAACATAGTGTGAGCAAGTTGTCTAATTCAGTGCCTGGCACAGATCAGGAGCTATTGAAATGCCAATGGTGGTTGTAGTGGTTGTCATCACTGCTAATATATAAGGGCCCAAAGCAAGGGATATACTTCAATTTTATAAATCAGATGAGCTGTCAACAGCAGAGACATGCATTGATGGTGTAGTGGTGTTCTTTTGCCATTTTAGAACAGATGACCACGAATTTGGTGCCTTACAATTGCACACAGTGCTGGGGGTCAGAAGTGTGAAATGAGTGTTATGGGGCTAAAGTCCAGGTGTTGGCAGGGCTGTGTTCCTGTCTGGAGGCCCTAGGGGAAAAAACCCATTGCTTATTTCTTCTAGTTCCTGGAGGCTTCTGGCAGTCCCTGGTTTATGGCTGTATCACTTCAATCTCTGTTCGAGTTGTCAAATTTCTTTTTCTATCCTACAAAGTCTATCTTACAAGGACCCCTGGAATTGCACTGAACCCACCTGGAAAATAAAGGATAATCGCTCCATTACAGAGTCTTAATTTAATCACATCTGCAAAGTCCCTTTGGCCATGTGTAGTACCATTCACAGGTTCTGGGGGTTAGGATGTGGACATTGTGGTGGAGGGAGTTGGGGCCGGGGGTTATTCAGATAAACTGAGTATTTGGTGCAAGAGAAGCAATAGAAAGCCAGGTAACTTGTCCTGAAACAGAAGAGCAACAAGGGTTGATAGAATTAATCACCTTTGACTGATAGCTCAGTAAATTCCCATTCCAACATGTCTATTTGTTTATAAGTAGAAGGTAAGGAAACAGGTATTTTTCTAGGCAAATAAATTGTAGTATGAAAAGCTTTATCCATTGTGGGTGGTATCACTTTGAGGAGTTTTATTGCTGTTTTTCTACAATTTGATGAGGTCCTCTGCTTCTCTTCATGGTATCTGTCTTAGACTCAGATATTGTATGCTCTGGGGGAAGAGAAATATCTCCCCCCCTTTACCTCTTATTGCCAATACAGTTTATATTTGGAAACTCAGAATTGCTGTATTATCATTGCTATTTTAAAATCAACTGATGTAAATAGGAATAGATGTTCTCACAACACAAGTTGCACAAGTATTGTGTTACCTTTACCACAGAGTCAGTCATAGTTCAGTGAAAATAATTAATTTCAACTAAGGAAAATGTTAGTGATTTTCTAGCTTAGATTCAAGTAGTTTGAGTTACCAATAGGAAGCGTAGATACCCAACTTGCTATTCAAAGAACAGGTGAACAAGTATTCATAAAGACCTCCGTTTGCTCAGTGCCCGACATATTGACGGGCACACAGCAGGCACAGGAATAGATACTTGTGGGTGGGTTGACAGAAGAGTAGACAGTAAATGAATAGAATCAAGTGAGCAGGCAAGCAGAAAGGAAAAGCAGAAGGAGGTGAGAAAGAAAACCCAACGAATCTCTAAATCCAAGAAATATGTACAATATGGTCTAGACAGTAAGTATAGAGACACGCAGATGACTGCCAGTTGGGTCTAGCTGGTAAAGGTACAAGAGAGGAAAGGGGAGTTAATCAGCCCTTCCAGATGCTAAATCAAGAGAAAAATAGTGTGTTCTGAGGGCGTAAAAACTGCAAGACAAAGGCACAAAGTCAGGAAAATGAAATGTATGTTCATAGAGCAATAGGCAGATGACCTTGTGTCAAGTAGAGAGTTGATGAAGGAAATCGTGGGAGGCTGAGGCTGCAGAGTCAGACAGTTGTGGCCAGATGCTGTGCTCAACATCAGTACGAGCATGTCAGTCTGCTGCCTCTGCTTCCCCATCCCTACTTGATTATTTTTAATTCAGGGCTAATTAAAACACACTGTTATATTAGTTTCAGGTGTACAATATAATGATTCAACCATTCTATATGTTAGTGCTCATTCTGCTGTGTCCTCTTAATGCCCCTTCACCGATTTCCCCGATCCCTCCATCCACCTCCCCTCTGGCAGCCACCAGTTTGTTGTCTGTAGTTAAGACAATCCAGGACTGTCCTTTGAACACCTCCTAAGGCTGGCAAAGGATCTAGATGATCTGTGTTACTACTCCCGTGTTTCTGTTGTGAAAACTTGCTGTTAAATTACAGCACGCAAGTGATAGTCCATGATTGGAAGCCATGTCACAGCTGATGTCAAAGGTCAGCTTTCCCTCCTTGAATATGTCCCCTTCACAGAGTGAGTGACTAACTCCACCTGTGGCACATGAAGTTGCTGGTCAGTAGCTGCAGGGCTGGTATCTAGGTCTCTGTGTCCCATGCCCTGGATTGAGACCCTTCTCTAAACCATTTTTATTTTGTTGGGCTGTAAATTCAGAGTTTTCTTATATTTAATACAATTCTACCTAGTGGGAATATTTGATTCCATTGTTTTTAATTGTAGAAATTGCCTGTGCTGCTTGAGGGCAGGGTCTGGATCTCATGTTGTCTGTCCTTTGGGCCCTTTTGAGAGTTGAGCACAATGTTACCATAATAAACATAAGTATATTCAGAACTGAATGAAATGGAAAGATCTTAATTCCAGGCCTTATGTAATTTTAATTTTCAGAATTGAAACAAAATCTGCTCTTGCAGCTATCAAATCAGATATTCTCTTTTATAATGAACACCTTTCCAAAATCTTACATCTATTTATAGGGGAAAGGAAATGGATCATTCCCCATGACAACTTCTCTATTTTTAATCCACCACCAAGTTCATTGTCTTCTTTGTCTACAGTTCAATGAACTTGAGTTGGGGGGAAAAAAGAGATAAATCAGCAAGGTTAATTGAAGCACATTTATGGACCCCTTTATCTTAGGTGATATGTCCAGGATTCAAGCAAATGAATACTTTTAAGGATTTGATAAGCTTGGAACAAACCACGATTGCAAATGCTCTCTGATTGCAGTAATTAACTTTGTAGTCATGAAAGGGATCTCTTGATCTTCCTTCATTACCAAACACAAGTGCTCTGAAAGGAATTAACACGAAGGCAGCTTGTGAACAAACATAACGTGAGGAAGTGAAGGCACTAGTTAATTTCCCCTTCAGTCCTTGGATGACCAGCCATTGTGCAGCTAGGCAAACAATAAGCACTGTTTTTAGAATTAGTGATTTTCCTGGGGAAAAAGGCAGAACCTGAAGAAAGACCTAACTTCCATAGCCAAATAAAAAAAGTCACTTCTTAAAATCAGATGTTTAAAAATAAACATACCATACATCATTTTGAATACTTTTTACATAATTCCCTCATTTCATGTGTTACTTTTCTTTTTCTCTTTCTCTTTAAACAATAAGAGAAAGCAAAAACTAGGCTCACTTTGGTTTGTCCTTGTGATTTTTGTGATTTTTGAGATAGGAAAACAGAACTGTATGCAGAGGGACTGATGTTCAAGGATGAATTTGTACTTCATTGCTGAATCACTTGGTCAGTTGTTGTTTGAGATAAATCCCATTCTTATTTACAAAACAGCATGCCTCTAAGTGAGGGAAATAACTGATGTCAATCCAAATCGGGAATTAATTTCTCTCCTCCACAATCCTTATAGGTTTAACGACTTTTATTATCATTCGGTTGTCTTCTATAACTGCGTGTGAATGAAAACCTCTGGAATTCAGAGTGGGGAAGTGATTTATGAACTTAATACAGAACTACCTACGTGAAACAGTGGAGTTGGAGCGCAGGGGAGATTATCTTTCATTTCCGGTGGAATGGCTTGAAAATAGGCTAGGCAGTTATTAAGTGATGTGTTCTTCAAGTTCAAAGCTCAGCTGTCATGAAAGGACCTAGGGGACACAGTGTTTATTTCTTGGTACTGCCAGGTCCAGCATGATAAGAGTAAGTGCTCAAAAAATACTCCTACAATGAATTGATTTTTTTTGTAACAGTCTAGCTCTCTTCCTGGGCTGCTTTTTTTCTGAGACTATCCATCTGCTACCTATGGGGTCATGGCACAGGGGATATGCCAGGATACTTGGCCATGGTTGTGAGGAGGAATTTCAGGAATTCTTTTTTTTTTTTTGGAAGATTTTATTTATTTGAGAGAGAGGGAACACGTGTGTGCACACGTGTGCTCTCAGGGCGAGGCTGGAAGGAGCAGAGGGAGAGGGACAAGCAAACTCTGCACTGAGTGAGCTTGGAGCCCAACATAGGGCTCCATCCCATCTCAGGACCCTGAGATCCCGACCTAACCCTGAGTGGAAACCAAGAGTCCGAAGCTTAACTGACTGAGCCCCCGAGGTGCCCCGAATTTCAGGAATTCTTGATGCAGTTACATGTTACCTCAAGAAGTTCCTGCTTTAAGAGCATGCATTAGTTTCTGTTAGTGAACTCTCACATTCACTGTGATGAAGCCCTTGTTTCTCATTAGAATTTAGAATATGGTCTTCTCATTTTTCTAAGCACTGACCCTAATGACTTTGGTAGCTATAATTCTGCCCGCTTCTTTCAGTCACCCAACTTCACTGAGTTCTTCTGCTGAATCCTAGCTACCTGTCTGTGTTTCTGCAACGACCTCTCTGTGTGCAAGTGTCCCTATTTGCGCACCTATCTCCTGTGTGTATAGTGGCTGGGGGCAGCAAAGATCAGTGTGAAGTGCATGGACTAATGCAGGTTCTGTTACTTACGAGTTGTACGTAAATTTTACCTCTCGGAGCCTTAGTCTCCTTATTTCAAAACAGGTATTAGAGGACTCACCTCAAAGGGTTTTGATGATGAATCAATGAGGTAACAGAAAAAGTCTCTGGTACAGTGTCTCACACAGAACAAGCTCTCAATGAATGGCAGCGGTCTACAGCTCAAATTATGCTGATTCTATGTCCACACCCCCATGACAGCCATTATTAATTGATTACTGGATCGTTCTTCCTGATGACAAAAGCCCCACCTGTCTGCATTTGCTGGTATTGCCAGCCTCTGAGGGCTGTCTTGATTTCAACGTGGATCCCTTTTGTCTGTGGGACCTAAGCAAATGTAGCCTCCCCACCTACAAAGAACAAAGCTTTCAAGGCCTGCTGACATCTGCTTTACTACTGCTTTCTAGAATTACTTAATTCATTGCTGTTATTTGTCTTTTACAAAATAAGAAACTGTATTAAAATATTTTTTGAGATAATGCTCTTTAGTATCTATGTATACTTCAAACATTACTAAAAAATTGAGTGCATATTATGTACCAGGCACTACTACAGGTGTCTGAGATGCCATGAAGAATAAAATAAATAAAAATTCCTTAATATTCTAATAAGAGATGGACCATAAGCAAACAGTTCCATAAAGAAATATTATTACATGATATCATAAGCTTTACGAAGAAACATTAGAAAGGGATGGGATAGACGTGGCAAGTGTGTGTGTGTGTGTGTGTGTGTGTGTATGTTGTCTGTTGTGTATGTGTGTGTATGTATGTGTGCGCATGCGTGTGCGTATGTGTATGTATGTGCGTGCATGTGTGTATGTGTGTACGTGTATGT
Source organism: Callorhinus ursinus (assembly GCF_003265705.2). Classification (NCBI taxonomy): domain Eukaryota; kingdom Metazoa; phylum Chordata; class Mammalia; order Carnivora; family Otariidae; genus Callorhinus; species Callorhinus ursinus. Next base: position 14,761,540 of record NW_027397074.1, on the reverse strand, counting down.
GTGTATATGTGTATGTGTGTATGTGTGTGTATATGTGTGTGCACGTGTGTATGTGTGTGTACGTGTGTGTATGTGTGTGTATGTGTATGTGTGTGTATATGTGTGTGCACGTGTGTGTACACACATGCAGGCACCAGAGCAGACTTGTTGTGAAGACTGAAGCCATTGCTCTCTTGCGTGTAGGAAGAATAGGCAGAGAGAAAAGCAAGAGCAGAGGGTCTGAAGAGCATGTTGGAGCAACAAGGCCAGCGAGGTAGGCTCATGGCGGCTGAAGAGGAGAATGAAAAGAGATACAGTCACAGAGGCAGTGACGGGCCCGATGATGTCGACTCTGCAGTCCTTTGGAGGAAATTTGTATTTTATCCTAAGAGGAAGAGTTTTAGAAGAGTGATGGGTGGAACCTGATGTTATGCTTGCTGAGAAAACTTACAAACTTGGAAACAAGGCCAGAGGATGGCCATGTGTGGTTTCATTGCTCTAAAGCAGCCAATGGACCCTGCCAAGGATGACTGAATTCCCGAGGGGAGCATAACTTTGACATTCTCTTCGCTGTTGTTTAGGATCCAGATTCTGTGAAATTACATGCTACCTTGTAGATGTTTGGATTTTTTTAGACCTGCACATGATTTCTGACTGGTGGAAAAGATAACTCCAGAGTTACAGTTACATGGCCTGCACGACATTATCCCATTTGTCTCTAAATCAGCAAATGGATTTCAGTACGGCTTTCCCAGGTACCATATCTCTCCCATTAGCGGTGGACCAGCTTCGAACTCCTTCTGGTCCTGTCATTAATTGGTTAAAAATCTCTAAAGGGTGTCTATGCTCCATTTGCTGTGAGAATTATGAGTTTAGCCTTTTGAAAATCGTCTGCTTGAAAGCACTAATAAAGCTCACTTGGGCTGTTGAGTGGAGAGAGTGAAGGTTTGGGGCAGAAAGCTGTCAAGAGTGGAAGCCGGAGGCAGCTGAGGAGGGTGCAGGGGATCAGGCGAAGGACTGGGCACGGTGGCCTGGGTGGCGTGTAATGGTGGAAGTGGGAGGACAATGCGTTGGGTTTTACATTTGATTTGAGGGTAGAGACAAGACAAGCTGATGGATCGGTATGAGATAAGAAGAGGAAACTGGGATTTTCATCTGGGTGACTGGAAAGTAGTGGTAGAGAAAGAACAGATTTTTTGGGGGGGAAATTAAGAAATCCATTTTGGATCTATTAATTTGGAACAATCTGTATGTCTTCGACAAATTTCATATGGTGACGATGTCAATACCCATATTTTTGCCATAATCAGGCAAATATTAGTTTTAAACAAGTGTTCATAATTGTGTTGATGTTCTTTATACATAGATATAAACACATATATTCTATCCATTTAGTGTTGAAGTGTGTATGTGTAAAGACATATACACATATGCATACACATACATACACTAGTTGGTGTAATTTCCCATGGGATTGCTTATAATACTCCGATTCTCCAAAATTAGAAAGTTTAGGTTCAAGTATTAGCAAGGTCAAATTACCCCATGAACTAAAACTCCTGACTTTAAGAATCTTTCACTCTGTAATGTTATGACTGGTTACTCAGCTGACAGAAAATTGCTTTAAAAAGAAAACACCAATTCCTTAATCTTACTGAGCCTTATTTCCTGTAGGAGATAAAACCCCCTTCAGATGCCCTACCAGTACTGGTTCCTTTCTTTTGATTGATTTTTTTTTTTTTCTGTTTCCATGGCACATAAAATCTTATTTTAATTTTCTGTTTTTTTTTGTTTCCCCAGGTAATATGTTTATTATTTACCTTCCCCCACTACAGCGCAAGCTACCGGAGTATAGGGATCTTTGTTTCTTTTATTTACTGAAGTATGCTCGTTCCTCCAACACACAGTAAATGCTCAATAATTTGATGTGGACATGAATTAATGAGTCTTTCGGCAATAAGGGGAATGCTTTATGATCTTAATCAGTAAGAACATAAAAAGAATTTAATTTGGCTACATATGATTTAGAATAATGATTTACATAAGTGATCTTGCTATCTTTTTCTTAGGCCAATGTTAAAATTATTTTGATATCCTAAACATATAATGTTCAAAATCTAAGTAACCTCAACTATGGTGAATAAGGAGCCAGCTGCTTATTAGATATGTCATTTAATTTTGAGTAAGTGATTTAATAGCTGTTTTCCTCTGTAAATGGGATCAATAAAGAAGATATATGTATGTAATATATATATGTACATACACACAATGGAATATTACTCAGCCATCAAAAAGGATGAAATCTTACCATTTTATATCAACATGGATGGAACTGGAGGGTATTATGCTGAGCAAATTAAATCAATCAGTTAAAGACAATTCTATGGTTTCGCTCATAAGTGGAATATAAGAAACAGTGCAGAGGATCACGGGGAAGGGAAACTGAATGGAAAGTCATTAGAGAGGGAGAAAAACCATAAGAGACTCTTAACTATAGGAAACAAATTGAGGGTTGCTGGAGGGGAGGTGGGTGGGAGGATGGGGTAACTGGGTGATGGGCATTAAGGAGGGCATGTGATAGGGTGAGCACTGGGTGTTAAATGTAACTGATGAGTTACTGAACTCTGTACCTGAACTAATGATGTACTATATGTTGGCTAATTGAATTTAAATGTAAAAAATGGGATTAATAATAATACCTACTTCCTAGAGTAGTTAAAGAATTAAACCAGTATATGAAAGACTGCAGAATAGTGTTCCGGCACATAGTAAATAATTAATATAATAATTATGTGAATTAGTAGTTTATTGTAGTAGAGGATATAACCACTATCTAAATCCATGAAAATAACATATTAAGGAATTTGACAAAATGGATATAAAAACAACTCACATAATAAACCCCAGCATGAAATGCTATTTAAAATATACCCATAATCAAGAAAAAAAAATGACAGAAATGTCTGTATTTAAGAAAAGCAACTTACACATTACAAAGGTTTTTGAGTTACTATTTTACTTTCTTCCCTGCCTCTAGCTAATTGATTTTTGAGAGTAAAGGAGTTTTGAAAGAATTTGTCCTCTTTTTTTTTTAAGATTTTATTTATTTATTTTACAGAGACAGAGAGAGAGAGAGAGAGAGACAGTGAGAGAGGGAACACAAGCAGGGGGAGTGGGAGAGGGAGAAGCAGGCTTCCCGCGGAGCAGGGAGCCCGGTGCGGGGCTCGATCCCAGGACCCTGGGACCATGACCTGAGCCGAAGGCAGACGCTTAACAAATGAGCCACCCAGGCGCCCCTGTCCTCTTTTTGATGTTCATTTCTTTCCCACCTTTTGTTTCAGAGCTCTCAGATTGGAGAGGAAATGAAAATGCTAAAATTCTTGAAGTTTTAAGGACCAGAGAAGACAGTAATCATCCAACAATATGGAAAGAGTGGAGATGATTTTTGAGCAAAAACTGCCTCCCCTGGGAAGTTTCATCTTAATATAACTTCAGAACCCTACAGTTTTTGAGGCAGTTTCCCCCTTTTGTCCGTGAGAAATGAAGAAAACTCCCGTCCAAATATATGCTGATAGGCATATAAAGTAGACTTTTACAAGATGCACTTCTTTGAATTTGTGTGTACCTCCCACATCCTTTACAAATTTGAATAAAAATGGTTCATATATATTAGGTTTATTCTTTCAACTTTGTTTCCATCCTTTTTCTTAATGTTTAATCCCTTTTCTGGAGCAAAGGTGGAGTCAGTTCCTGGGAGAGTTTTAACATCCTTTCTCTGTTCTTTCAAAAATTTGAGATACCCAACCAAAGCCTTCTTTGTTAGACATCAGGGTAAACCATACATCTAAGGGAAGGAATGGGTCAAGTCTTTGGAAATCCCCAAAATGATTTCTCCTCTTAGATAAGCAAATGAAAGTCTTTAAACTTCCCTCTCAAGCCTCCTCATTCTTAAATTCAATATTTATCACTAAAATTTTAAACTTAGCATGCCCAACATAGGGCTTTTTGTTCCCATCTGCAAAGTGTTCCTTTCCCCTCCTTCCCCAACCTCTAGTCTTTTCAATCCCAGAAAAATGGTGCCACAATCTACTTAGATGCTCAAGACAGGAGTGTATGGGTTCATCCTCATTTGCTCCCCTTTCCCCAACACCACCCCCCCCTTTTGTAATATATCAGTGAGGTTGTTTGAGTCTAACTACAAGATCTGTACTTTGACTCTGATCTTCTACTTTGTTCAGTTTTTGTGGGGGTGACTCACTCCAGTCCACTCTTTCCACTTAGGAGGGGTGCTCTAGTCCCATAGGCCACCCTTCAGTTCTGTGGTACTCTGATTCCTTTCCTGACTTGAGGGAGGCCTGATTCCTTTTCCTGAGCACTCTCTGCTCTTGTTATATTTATGTGTCAACCCTTCAGTGCTGGACCCCATGACCCACCAATAGAAAACAGATCTCTTGCTTCTTGTTGCTAGTTTGTGTCTCAGAAACTTGCTTTTTCCTTAGTTGATACTTCCATAATTTATTTTTATTTTGTTTTCTTGACTAACAAAGACTTTTTGGTTCTCCATTTTATCCCCAGCACTTAGCTCAGTCCATGAATATAGAATACGGTTAGTGGATGATTGTTGAATTGTTGATGATTGTTGAATGAACAGATGATAGATGAATTTACAAGGTATAGTCTGTCAGATAGTTTAATTTTTTTTAGTTTATAAGCAAAAAAATGAGGGATTTGTTTTGTTTTTTTTTTTTAAAAAACCTAGTAGGCCAGTGACAGGAAAAAGCTACATAAGCTTAAGTTTCAGATTTCCTCACTTATGTTGTAAAGCCCAGTCCTTCAGGAGACCTTCATTGATGAATTCTCACTGCTATTATTTTTTTAAATCAGAATCTTTCTTTGATTTCCAAAATTATATTGTAGCTATTCACTGACTTTCTGGCCACTATCTTATACCTTCTTCAAATTCCATTTGTATAATACCACATCTGTGAGAAATCTTTTCTCTAAATAACTGCAAAATATTAGTATTTTGCTCCCCCAGCAGAGCTACTTTGGTCCCAGACTTTCAAAGTAATGTGGCAAACAGCTGTATTCTTGAGAAAAAAAAAGAAAAAGAATAACTTACTCCTTTTTCCATTAAACATTTGTCCTTAGATTCTTACAATTTGTGGTTAAATCTTCGGCTACATTTCATTAGTGTGTGCAATCTTATAATGGGATAACATTAACTTGGAATGGGACTAATTTTAGAGTAAATGAATTACCTGTTTTATTGGTATCTATCCCCCCCTTTATTTAATCTAAGAAGATTCCTAGTTTGTGGTAACATTCGATGGGGTGTAGCTAAAATGTACTCCAGTTGAGATGAGGACAATAGATAGGACACAGACTTATTTCCTAAGAATTCATGGTTTTGGGTAAATACATAGACCTTGATCAATAAACTCTGTTTATCTTGGGACACCAGAGCCTTGGAAAGACTTTCTTTTATTCCTGAACACTTTGTGAACATAGAAGACCTCCTTTTCAATTTAAAAAACTATCATTTTTTCCTGCTTTATTGAGAAAAGCTATCTTTTTTTAAAGTTATATACATGTATATATATGTATAAATAAATACATATATATATATATTACAGAGTACTCAGCAGTGGTTGGGTGGAATATTCTATAAGCCAAAGTAGGTCAAGTTAGCTAATAATGTTCTTCTAAGCTTCTACATGCTTAACTGGTCTTTTGTGGGCTTATTATTATTATTAGTAACTGAAATAAGTGGGTTAAACTCTTCCCTATGATTGTGGATTTGGATATTACGTTAGTTCTGTCAACTTCTGCCTTATATAACTGAAATTTATGCTATTAGGTATCACAAACTTATGATTTTATAACTTCCTATGAACTTGACTCTTATTACTTTGAAATGCACATCTTATATCTTGTAATTCTACTTAAGATCTATTTTGTCCCATAATAACACAGGCATATAATTTTTTGTTAATATTTACATAGTAGATCTATTTTTATCATTTTACTTTCAAACTACATGTCCATATCTATTTTTATCATTTTACTTTCAAACTACATGTCCATACATTTTAAGTGTTTCTTTTGTAAATGGAGTATGCCTACATTTTGTTTTTTTATTTGTATGGCAAATTTTATATTTCCATTAGAGAGCTGAGTTCATTTATATTAAATATAATCACCAGTTTATCTCTTCAAAGTGTACCATTTTGCTATCCATACTATTTATCCTATTGTTTATTCTTTATTTCTCCTTTTTTCTAGCTTCCTTTGGATTCATCAATTCTTCATTGATCATTATTATTCCATTTTAAAATTCCTTCAAGATTTTAATTTTTGCATTTTTTTTTAGTCTGGTGATGGTTATATTGATTACAATATACTTTTACTCCTTCCTGAATATGTAAAACACAGCCATTCAATTCCATTTCTCTCCTTTTTTAAAATTTATTTTTTTAAGATTATTTTAGAGAGGGAGAGTGTGCACACATGCAAGCAGGAGAGAGGCAGAAAGAGAGGAGGAGAGAGAATCTGAAGCAGACTCCAGGCTCAGCGTGGAGCCTGGGGCTGGGAAGCCTCGAGCTCATGATCCTGAGATCATGACCTGAGCAGAACCAGAGAGTCCAAAGCCTAACCGACTGAGCCACACAGGCACCCCTCCGTTTCTCTCCTTTTGTGCTCATTCTGCCACATATTTGACTAATATGAACTTCTATATATTTATTTCTTTATATTTGTGTTCCAGAAGACATTGTATATTTTTGTTTTAATAGTCAATATTCATTTATTTTTACCTATAAATGCATCTTTGCTTTTGCCCTTTTCCCTGAAGTTTGTGTTTCTATTCGATCTTTTCCCTTCAGCCTTAAGAAATCTTTTTAATATTTCTTGCTTGCAAAAAAACCTCTCTCAGCTTTAAGTTTCAAGAAAAATATATTCGGTGTACCTGAGTGGCTCAGTCAGTTGAGCCTCTGCCTTCTGCTCAGGTCATGATCCCAAAGTCCTGGGATCGAGCTCCATGTCAGGCTCCCTGATCAGAGGGGAGTCTGCTTCTCCCTCTCCCTCTACCTGCCTCTCTGCTTACTTGTGCTTTCTGTCAAATAAATAAAATCTTAGAAAAAAAAATCTTCATCTTTCCTTAGTTTTTTTTTTTTTTTAAATATTTGAGGGGTGCAGAATTCTGGGTTAGCAGTATTTTTCCTTTCAGCACTTTAAATACATCGGTCCATGGTCTTCATGTTTCCACATTTTTCTTTTGGAGTTAGCTGTAAATCTTAAATTTAGCTTTTTTTATGGTAGATAATATGTATCCTAGCCCCACTCTAGGTACCTCTTAAACGCTTTGTTTTGGTTTTTACTAGTGTTACTATAACATTCCTAAGTGTGGCTTTATTCATATTTACCCTACTTAGTGTTTATACAGCTTTTTGAATCTTAAATATATGAAATTAGACATTTCCATTAATTTTGGAAAATTCCTGGCCCATTTTCAAATATTTATGTTTTACTGTTCTGGCTCTTATCCTCTAAGTACTCTGATTACATGTATGTTAGACTTTTCATTCAATCCTGTATTTCCCTTAGACTTTTTCCTGGATTTTCTATCCTTTTTCTCATATAGGCATCAACTCAGGCACTTTTTACTATCATGTCTTTAATTCATTAAATTACCTGTTCTGCTGTTTCTAATCTTTTATCAAACACAACACTGAATTCTTAATTTCAGTTTTTGTATTTTCAGTTTTGTATTTTAATTTCATTTTTGTATTTTAACTTCAATTTTTGTATTTGTAGAATGGCCGTTTTATTTATTTATTTATTTATTTTTAAAGATTTTATTTATTTGAGAGAGAGAGAATGAGAGAGAGAGAAAACAATGGGGGGGGTCAGAGGGAGAAGCAGACTCCCTGCTGAGCAGGGAGCCTGATGCGGGACTCGATCCCGGGACTCCAGGATCATGACCTGAGCCGAAGGCATTCGCTTAACCAACTGAGCCACCCAGGCGCCCTAGAATGGCCGTTTTAAAGTCACAGTCAGATAACTAATATCTGAAATGCCTGAACATCTCTTCCTACTCCTTGTGTTTCTTTTGGTATCTGGTGATGAACACTGACCATGATATACATGAAGTTATGTATTAAGTTTTCTTCTGCCTGCCAGATACGGTGGCAACGGGTTGTGTTGATTTCTTAGATGGTTGCTTCGTTAGGGCTAGACTATATAGTTCTCTTAAATTTTTGTTTAAGTAATCTCGTCACCCAAAGTGGGGCTTGAACTCAGGACCCCAAGATCAAGACTTGCATGTTCCTTCGACCGAGCCAGGCTGTTGCCCCAGTGCTAGACTCTATCTTATCTGTCCTTACTCTCAGGTGAGGTTTTAAGGGCTCTTAACTAAAAGCTTGAGGTATTACCCAAAGGGCTCTAAGTGGAGGGGCGTAACACACTAATCTCTGTTTTTCCATCGTGAGACATCTCTGTAATATCTGCTCTACCCTTGAGCCCCTAACTGTTGCTCTGTGTTGTTTCTTAGTTCTCCCTATGTACAACTTAAAAAAAAAAAATGTAAAGCCATATTTTGGGGCTTTCCCTTCTCGACTCCTTTCTTGTGTTCTGCCCCTTAACTTCCAGCTTCTCTAGCAGCCCTGAACTCTGTCTGACATTTGCCTCTTGAGTAAAGCCAGACCCCCTTCTTCCTAACTGAGCTCTGTTCTCTCCTGCCAGTGCAAACTGGAGAGTCTACTGAGAAAACCACCCACTTGAGGTACTTACTGTTCTGCCTAGAAGGATCGTATCACCTCAATTTGCTGCTCGCTTTATTTAGTGAATCCTCCGGGATCTCAGGCTGCTGGTTTTTATTTTTTGTCCAGGATTTTAATTGTGGATAGTGTGAGGTTGGTCTGACATAACTACTGTATTTTGCTTATAGTTGAAACTGAGAGTTATTAGTTTTAAGCTACATATTAAGCACTCATTATCTGCCAGGTATGGTGCTTAGGGACTTAATTGTATTATCTCATTTAATCCTCACTCTAGTCTTTGAAGTAGTTATTCTCACTTGTTTTTTAATTTTATTTATTTTAAGATTTTATTTGTTTGACAGAGAGAGAGACACAGCGAGAGAGGGAACACGAGCAGGGAGAGCGGGGGAGGGAGAAGCAGCCTTCCCGCCGAGCAGGGAGCCCGATGCGGGGCTCGATCCCAGGACCCTGGGATCATGACCTGAGCCGAAGGCAGACTCTTATTCTCACTTTTATAGACAAGGAATTTGGGAAGGATAATTAACTAGGCCAGGTCACACAGCAAGTTGTGTATCCGGATCTGGCTGATAGAGAGGGAAGGGGGAGAAAGGGAGGGGAGAAGGATCAGGGCTGGTTTCAGGCCCTTACAAGGAACACCAGGGCTTGCTTTACTGCTTTTCTGACTGATGATGCCTCATCTTCATAGACTTATCTTACTTCTGGGTAGAAACTGTCCCCTATAATCTTTACTGGTCATTGGAAACAATAGCAAGAAAAGAAGAAAAACAGGTTGGGTGTGTCCTCAAAGCTTTATTTAAAAACACTTTTGAAGGAACAATGTATGTCATCCCAACTGTCTTGCCTGCCTAAATTGGTACTTGCAGAAATCTCCAGGAAATTGATAACTTTGAATATAAAAGAAAACACTAACTACCAAAATCTGAATAGATGTATAGGAAGTAAGTGGTAACATCTATAGTGAGCTTACTCTGTGCCAGGGACTGGAAGCATTTTTAGCCACTGAATCCTCTTTACCGCCTCTCTGAGCCTGGTTATCCTGTCACTGCTATTGAACCGCTGAGGAACCGAGGCCAGGAGAGAGAGCTAATAGATTGGCCAACATCACAAAACTAGCAAGTGGAAAAGGTGGGACTTAAAACCTGTCTGGCTCCTTAACTCTATTGTACAGAAATACAAATACTCAGCAAAATCTCAATTAACTTGATTTCCTAATGAATAGGGTGTTACTAATAATTGATTATCTGATTAGGTTAAGCACTATGGCCACATTTTCTATGTTAATTCTAGTTAGAGATTCCACTGAAAGAGATCAGTCCACTTCATAATACATTTCTCAGATAACACTAAGTCAAAAGTGGTAGCTGGAGGATGTAAATGTGTCAAGAATTATGAAAATTTCAGAAAAATATTATTAGAAGCATAGACTACACTCATTGCCATGTGATCATTAATTCATTTATTCATTCATTCTGCAGGCATTTATTACATGCTCTGCATGGAACAAAAACTGTTATTGAATATCTACTAAGTGTCCTATAATTTACTAGGTGGCTTCAGAAATATTATCACACTTAATACTCAAAACAGCCCTCTGTGGACTATATTATTGCCCTTTTCACTGAAAACTGTGGCTTTGGTGGGCATTAATCATTTGTGCATTGTCAGGATGCTGGTAGCTGTGCAAATGGCAGAGGCGGACCTTGAGCCCAGCACTGACTGACTCTAAGAACAAGGCTATAATGTCGTGGGGTGCTGGTCCTGGCATTGGGGATGGGGGTTAGCACTCTCATGGAGGCGTAAGACAGAGTTCAGGGCCACAGAGAGCTTTATAGTTTAGGAGACGGATAAGAAAACAACAAATAGAAATCTAACAGTAAAAAGATGGTGATTCCTATCATAATTGAGATGCAATATTTAGGTCTTTAAAGGAGGTAGAGATGACTTCCAGTTGGGCTAATTAAGGAAAATATCTGGGGAAAAAATGTGGTTAAGTAAAGATCTAAATTATACCATTTCAACTATAAATCAGAATTGTGTGTTCATACAACAGCCACTGCTGGGTCCCTTCTGTGTTCGAGCTGGAAGTGATTGTTCTCTCCTCTGAGCTCCTATGTACTTATCCGAACATTTTTCTTAAAGGTACCTGACACTTTCTGTTCTTGTGAAATCATGATTAAATATGCACATGCTTTTTTAATGGCCTCCTTCAAGGCAGAGACTTATTCCTCAGGTGGATCCCCACAGTGTCTGGCACGATGCCTGTGACACAGCAGGTGCTTTTCAAAACCCCCCTCCCTTGGTGTCAACGACATCATGCCATCTTGGCTGTCTTCCCATCTCTTTGGACTCTCTTCAGGCTCCTTAAGGGAGAAGGTCATGTCCTCAGTGCTCAGTCTCCTGGCATCAACCTCTCACACACAACCTGTTGAGGGACTTGATGCAATCCCACTCCTTCAGTGATAGCCCACGTGCTAATGCCTCCCAAATCAATGGATATCCCTTCCAAGCTCTGGATTGGTTTGTACAGCTGCCTGGTGTGTATCTCCATCTGTGCATCCCTCAGGCACTTGGATGTCAACATGTCTCAAACTGAAGTCTCCTCTTTGTCCGGACTTCGGACTCTTCCTACATTGTCCACCTCAGTGAATGTTATGGCAAGACCATCTGGGCATCCAGGTCACTTGATGCCTTCCTCTTCCTGCTTATTTATATCTGCTTGGTCCTGAAGTTCCTTCATGGCTGAGGAGATACTTCTTTAATCTCTTGTTGACCTAAATCCTCATGGCCATTGTCTGAGTTCACATACTGTCATTTCTCATCTACATTACTGAAGAGTCTCCCTGACATGAGGCTTGATCTCTTGTGATCCATTTTCCTTAACTGCTGCCTAGAATGATTTTCTAATGCAAATCTGAAAATGCCCTCTTCTTCAATATCTTGACTTTTTTTTAAGATTTTATTTATTTATTGGACAGAGAGGGCACAGAAGGGGGAGCGGCAGCAGGCAGAGGGAAAGGGAGAAGCAGGCTTCCCGTTGAGCAGGGAGCCCGATGCAGGGCTCGATCCCAGGACCTGGGATCATGACTTGAGCTGAAGGCAGACATTGAACCAACTGAGCCACCCAGGCGCCCAATATCTTGACTTTTTGGTGCCTTTAGGATAAAGAATCGAACCCCTCAGCATGGCAAATAAGGACAAACTTTCTTCTTTATCCATTGCTTGACTCTGCTTCAAACCAAAGGCCTCTTTGAACACTAGTTCTTCATTCCTCCTGGAATATTGACTTTCCCTCTTTCTTTGGCCCACACAGCCTTCACAAAGAAGCTTTGTAACCACATCCTTCAAGAAGCCTTCATGATATATCCTACCCTCTTGATTAGTTGTCCTTACTATTTGCTGGGATAGCACTCTAGACCTACCTCTCTTTTAGTTCTTAACACACTGGAGCCTAATTTTTTTACTTAACTATTCTCTTTTCCTCACTGTGTATGAATATTTTGAGAGAAGGAATCTTGTTTTCTATATTTGTACCATAATGACCAGCTCATTCTCTGCACATTGCAGAAGCTCAATAAGGACTTGCCGAATGAATGGATACAGAATGCTTGATAAGCAACTAAAAATACAATCTGAGAACAAAGAATTCACCCCTTCTAATGTGGAAATTGAACTTGGTTCAGTTTTGGGGTATGCTGCATGATTTTCTACTTCGTGGCACTACGGCTTTGATTTCCTAAGGCTCACCACTGCTCCACCGGAATTCCCCCAGAACGAAAAATAACGCAAGTGTAAACTCACAGTGCAAAACCAGGGGTAATAAGCAGATTTTCCCTTAAGTATGCACTAACCTGAATCCAACGGTCATTACTTTCTTTGTCGTTTATTTTACCTCATTAGGTACATAGACTCGCAATCCCCGCAAGCTATGGATTATTTAATGTTGTGATGGCATTCCCATTAAATAAAAATGCTGTGATTATGACCTGCATTAAATTTTAGTTCTGTTATATTTTTGCTTCTTTGTGACACCAGATACTAATATATATGAACTATCTATAGATAGGTAGATAAACAGATATATGCATAGTTGTAAAAATGTAGCAGAACTAAATATAATGCATATATCGATGAATTATCTCTATCAATTTATGTTATATTCTGTTCTGAAAATGTACTAGTCAATTGTAAGAATTATTTTACTACTCATTGTGGTTATCGAAAAAAAATTTTTTTTTTTTTTCCCCAAAGACACTGGTTTCCCATGTTCAAACTAACGATCTAGCTGCTGAAACTCTGAGCTCGTTGGTGTGCAGGTAAACTTGGGGCGGTGTCACTGATGTGCAGGGTTTGCTTTGTCAGTACCTGCGATTCTTCACTTCTGACACAGGTGGGTGAACATTACACAACACCCACTTATCCCAAGAACTCCTTTTCTCAGGAATACAACCTAAGTTTATGCTTCTAAATGGGTTATTTAATGTTTTGAAATGCAGGGCTGGTTCTAGACTTGTCAGTGTTTCTATGCTGGTTGAAATCATGGGGATAAAATAGGAGTATGAAGACAGGATAGGGTTCAAACCAAGAAAACCTAGAGGTAGAATGATACCCCAGTATTCAAATGTATAGCAAGGAATTTCTTCAGGCATATATTAGGTGCTATGCCATTGGCCTCTTCATTCATGCTTGTCAGCCGCTGTTGGCATGGATTCCCTACCCCAGTCTACCCCTCCCCACCCCCCGGCCACAAAAAAACTTCCCTAAATTAAAAATGGAGTCACTGATAAATAATGTAGACACATTTAGAAAGAGAGAGAGAGAGAGAGAGTGCATATTCCATTCCTAATTGATTCTAGGACACATTAATGTTTTATTCTTTCTATTTAATTAATGTGACATGGTATAGAAAATATCCAGAGAAAAAGGAAATGCAAATGAAATATAGTATCTTCTAATCTTAGAAACTGATTGGGGATTCAAATTAATCCCAAAGGCTCAACCCTCTCAGCCAATGTGAAGATTTTCTCTGATCGAATGAATTGTGGGTCCCTTAACTTCTGTTAGAAAGCTTTCTACAGTTGGGAGGTCTCTGTGTCAATTTTGTTACAGCTGTAATTGTTGGAAGATATTGTGAGGGAAAAAATCAGCCTGCTTACTGTGTGGGAGTGTTGTTCCTGCTCTACAAACACTCTGATGATTGTACTGCCTAAAGATATACTTGAATATTGAAGCTGTATTGTGGATCAGGCCAGAGAGTAGGAAGAGAGATCCTAGGTAGAGAGGAGAGTGCTTTGTTGAAGTGTCTTGATCTGGGCTGCCAAGGGGAAGGGTACATTGGTGCCCACTACCTAATGGCTGGTCAGAATTCAGGGATTTGGGGTGGGGGGCAAAGAGAGAGACCTCTAAAATTGCATTTGTCCTTGGTGGCTAAAGGGTAGCTAATTCCTGAGAGCATGTGAAATGGGAGGGGTTTGGGGGCTCTGAGAACAGGCCAGCTACATGAGCCCAGAACATTGGGCTTCTTCTGTATACAGTTTTTGTACTCTCTGTGATTATCCTTTCTCCGCAGTCATTTAGTATTTAATAAGGTCTTACCGAAAGCTTCAGTCTGTCTAAATTATGCTATAGGGTACTAACAAGAAAGGATTTTCTTCAGTATCGTGTATTAAAGTGGGATGTATTTATTTGGCAGGAGACCACCCCAAGCCTGCTCATTGGAGGCGACTGAAGACAAGTCATGAAGAACTTTTAGGGGAAGGAGAAACTTAGGATAGAGACAGTAGTACTGCTCTGCTGGTTGTCTCACCACCCATAAGTTTATGCTTTTAGAACTAAATCTTGGAGGTTTGCATTTTACATTATTAAAGTAGCCCACATGGTTTCAAGATTGTTCTTTATAACCTTCCCATATGTTCTATTCATTAATACTAATTCATCCTTCTAGAGATACTCTGAAAGAGCTAATAGCATATGCACATGAGGAGTCTTGAAATGTGTTATGTGAATTATGGTATTCCTCCTAAATCTTGTCTTGCCAAATGACCATGGTTTCTACAGTCGTCCTCATGCTTGGTGGTTCCAATGTGCTTTATCAGCATGATTACTCATTCCCAAAACCTCACGTGCCTTTTAAATGTAGCATGCAAAAGTGCCCAAAATGCTAGCTGAGCCCTGGGACATGGCAGCGGATGGTGGGAGGACTGCCTCTCTCATCCTACATGCTCACTCTCCATTAGTGAAACCCATTTTTTGAAAAATTTTGATTGGAAAAAAAGATGGTGATGGTCTTACCCTGTGAGCAAAGAGAAAGAAGGCCAAGTTCACACTGACTGTATTTTGTTTTCAATGTATCACTTGGAGTAAATACACTGGAGATAAATTTGTCTGTACTGGTTAGCCTGATCTAGTCACCACAAGAGTTTGATTCCTATTTCTTAGGTAACTTTGTCTTCCTTGGCAAAATAAGTCAGTTGAATAATTGGATATGAACTTCTCTGGGCAGGTTTTGGGAGTAATGAGCTAATAAAATAGGAGCCATGGGAGACACAACTCAGAGAAGATGCAGTTTCTAATGGGGAGGTTCAAGGGGGTGGGTGAGGGAGAGAGGGAAGGGAGGAGCAGGAATGTAGACCAAGCAACTGGAGCCAACACTATTTCTATTTTCTTCCTAGTTTGCTGTAAACAGTAAAACACCTGTCTTTTTTTAAAATACTGGCTGTTCAGTGTGTCACATAGGATAACTGGGTCACACTTTAGGCTGTATTGAATTTGTAGAAACCTCAAAGTTGTAGGCCTTTTTCATGGGGAATGCTAGCAGGGAATTTCCCTTATCCCGTATTTTTTAAACCTACTTTTTTTGGAAGGTACAGTTCTCTATATCTAATCAAAATATTTTGGTATATGTGTACATACTGTTCGCGATGTCACATAGTAACGTACCACAATCTTTTAGGATCAAAATTTATTTAAACCTATTTCCTCCTACAAATGGATAACATCTATCGAACTTATATACCTGTCGTCTGTGTATTTATCATCCTGATCATAGAGCATGGTCAGTTAAGAGATGAGAGTTCCATGGCAAATCACTACACAGAGTGAATGAACCAAGGATTATAGGATATATTAATCAACATGAAGTGGGCCATTTATCCAGCTATTAATATGAACTTGTAGCCTAATATTCTCTGGTCTACACCAGTCCATCTTGGCTACAGTGATAAGACAGTTCCACATGCCATATGAAATTAAAAAAAAAACCCATTGCTTATCGTGGAATTTCAGAACCAGGAAAGAGTTTAGAAATCATATACCATATTCTCACCTTGAAGAAAATACTGATCCAACTACATTTTACATTTAACTACTTTTGCCTTACACTGCAAATAATCTGACTCAAGAGCTCCACATCACCTTCCAAGGGATCACAGTCTCCTTTAAAAATCTATTCCAGAAACAATGTTAACATCAGTACATGCAATTCTCATAACGTTTCTCTTTATGTCTTTGTTGGAAAAGGGGGTAAGTATTGGTCTGTTTTCAGGTTTTTCTACCTGTTAGGATTTCTCAGAGATGATGTGTCCGGTGTCACGGTTATATCTGTAAATTCCTTCCAGACAGTAACATTCTTTGACCTTGGGGATGTAAGATCTTTTGACCTAGTGAGGTGCTTCCTTACAGTATTCTCAGCCGTCCTGGAATCCCCCTTAGCCATGTGCTGTCCTTCCAGGGTGGTGATTTGCTTTGACCGAGACGGAGAGGCAATGTTAACATGACCCTTTCTGCTTGAAGGAATGGGTATAGCGTATTCTTTTCTTGTTTTAAACATAACTTTTAAAATTATTTTCATCTCCCCTAATATAAGCTTGAGTTATTGCTTCTGCATTCCTGGCACTGTTCTTAAAGATTGGTACCATTCTTTTGTATTCCATTTGTGGTTGTGTGCTCCTTCTTCCACCTTTTGTACATGACCTTTAAAATGTTTTTTTTTTTCTTTTTTTCCGTTTATAAAAAGAATCCTTACTGAAGAAAGTTTGAAAACCAGAGACCAGTGCAAAGAATAAAAGAAAAAATGAAAATCAGGGGCACCAGGGTGGCTCAGTCGGTTGAGCTTCTGATTTTGGCTCAGGTTGTGATCTCCAGGTCCTGGGATCGAGCCCCACATCGGGCTCCCTGCTCAGTGGGGAGTCTGCTTCTCCCTCTGCCCCCAGCCCACTTGTGCTCCTTCTCTCTCTCTCTAGCTCTCTCTCAGATAAACAAAATCTTTAAAAAATTAAAAAAAAACCAACTGAAATGCCACCAGTTAGAAATAATATTCATATATTAACATATATTGTTTTTATGCATGTATATATTTTTATTAGAGCCATATTCGTATGTATATATATTTTTTAGAGATATGGCATGCGAGCACAGCATGAAGAGGAGGGATGGGCAGAAGGAGAGAGAGAATCTTAAGCAGAGTCCATGCTCAGCGTGGAGTGGGACCCAGGGCTCAATCCCACGACCCTGAGATCATTTCCTGAGCCAAAATCAAGAGTCAGATGCTTAACTAAGCCACCCACACACCCCACATATTCATATTTCTATCTTGTGTTCTTTTTTATAATGTCTTTTCCATAGCATGCAATATTTATATATAGTATAGTTTTAATTGTTTCAAAATAATTTATTATATCCATTAGAATTCATTTACTAGCCTCCTTTTTATGAATGTAGGCTTCTGTATTATTTTGCTCTTAAAAACAAAACTGTGTTGAATATTCTTATGCTATGAAATCTCATCATATTGGGCAGTCCCCTATCCAGCAACAATAATTTATTTTGATGATTTTTATTTTTCCTTATGTGAGAATTTAAAATTGTACAGTCATGATTTAATTTTAGTTTCTTATTCTTTGTCAGCCTTTTTTTTCCCCTTAAAAAAAAGTCTTCTAGTCTCCAAAATTTTAGGAATATTCTTCCCTGACTAGCGTTTATCTATTTGGCTAGATGATGTATTTCCCTTCTCCAACGCCACCCATCATTTCCCCAGTCAGTCCTTCAGTCTCAGCCAGACTTACTTGTTTGCAGATAGATTATTTTTCTGTGATCTTCAAAGAGAGTAAATTAATGGCAGAATAACACATCTTCTACAGGTTTGGTGACAAAGCATGCCTGACCTCATTGGAAGGCCAATGGGACAAGAGAGAAATCTGGAACTAGAAAACATGGTTTGGTCAGGGGAAGGGAATAGAGTCTCCAGATGATGCTCAGGAGAGTAATACTATGATTATGACTGGCCTCTCAGTTTTAAGCAGAGCATTTACTGGCAACTAGAGATCTAGGGTCTTAGGACTACTCCTCTCAGGATAAAGTTTTACGAGGTGTCAAGGTGCCAAGTGGATTCGTGCCGAAGATAGGAATCTTGTCCTAGTTTGGGCCTCTAGTGGTAATTGGTGACTAAGTAGAAGTCAGGTCATAAATGGGATATGCAGAATGGCATGGGGGAGACTCAGAGGCAGTAAGCAGGTAGACAGGCAGGGCTCCAGCCAGTTACATCAAAGCTGGGCTTAGGGCTCTGGGTGGGTTTGAATTTAACATACATGATGTGCCCTAATCAAAACTGGCTTCAGGACTGTGTGAGGCTGAGAGCAGGATGTAGGTTTTTCTGCCTCCTCTTGTGGAGGACTATTCTGGGGGAAAGGTGGGAATGGCTCAAATCAAGGCATGACTATTAAGTACTCATCTTTTGACCAAAAGAGATTGCCAGCAGATGAAAAGATAGTTAATGGTTAAACACTGTCTCTTGGTTATTACTTGAGCCCATTTGTGTACAAGGATCTATTAGAAAAGCTGTGTTCATGTGCTTCATCTAAATGTATGGCCTATATTATTGCCCAACTCCCTATAGCATTTATGTCTTTTTTCTTCTATGCTTACCCAAGTAAACTTGGCTACTCTTCCACTTTTATGGCTGTGATTTTAATGGTGGTTCACATCTTCTTAAAAGAGAAGCTAATCTCTGACCCATTTAAAATTTTTCTAACAAAGTGTATCTTTTAATTTCCATATCTTCATCATTAGCTACACCACTGAAATTAGAATATATCTATGAGATTGTATCTGTCTCAAAACAAAATTTATTATGTTTATTAGGTTTATTCTCTCTGCCTTGGTGTATTGCATTGAGGATGTATTTTTCACACTCCCCACCTCCTGCTTTTTTATGGAGAGTTACTTGGTATTCCTCCTTGATGTTCGTTTTTCTGTTACGATATAGGTTGTTTTTTTTTGCTATTCAGTCTTATACTTTTATCAGGATGTGTTTCTCCTCTTCACATTTTAATCTAAAATCTTCTTGATTGGATCAGCAACTCTTCTAACAGACTTTTTTTTTTTTTTTTGACGTCCTTGTGAGATGAACTTCATCCCTTGCCAGAAGCTACATCAGATACTTTGGTAATCTTTGCAGAATTTCTTGGCTTGGAATCATATAAACATATTGATGAAATTCATGTAGCTTCTGCTGAGAGCTTTAGTTTGAGTAAAAAAAAAAAAAGCCTGAGCCTTAAGAGGTTTTTGTTTGTTTGTTTGTTTTCCTGTGGAAGAATACAGTGCCTAAGGCGGTCATGTCCTTCTTTTGATATTTGAGACCTTACTTATTGCTGCTTCTGTTTAATACTTACCTCCCATATCTTTCCCCTTACTGAAAGATTTTAACAAAATAAAGATAGTGTTTAAATTAAAGAGAATTTAAATCTCATTATTTTAAAAGTTTTACACTGTGAATTCTTTTTGGTATCTTTATTCCCTTGAACATATTTTAGAGGAAAAAAAATTCTGAGACATCTAAATCTATAGGGAAATTTAAATACAACACTTCCCTTAGTAAGAAGAATCTTAATTTCCTCATTTTTTAATTCAGATTTAGGTCTTCAACTAGAAAATGGAGAAACCAAACTTGACCGGAAATCAACATAGACATTTTCCTATTTAGAGTATCATTGTTTAGGCTAATGTTTTCAGAACACTGATTATGATAGTCCATTTTCATTCCTAACACCATTTGCAAGCCCACCCAGAACATGCTAAGCCCAATTCTTGCTGTCTGTTGTTAGCACTGCTTTTCTAGGGCACCTGGTAACATACTAGTTCTCACTAGCCTTGGATTTGGTTTTCTGGTTCTCAGCCTTGAGTTTTGCCTTCTGATTGTCTTGAGGCTGACAAATCAGGCAGACACAGAACATTCTGACATCAGGATGTGATGTTTTCCTTAAAGACTTTTAACTAAGCATGGCTCACCACTTTTTGGTCTGCTATAGAGGGTGGCCTAGATCTAAAAATCCTACTCTAAGAAGCTAGAAAAGACTACAGATGATCTATCCAACAAATGTCAGACCATTTTGATTGTACTACTAGTTTTCCAAGAAGCACTGAGGATGAAGTATGTCATCAAAACAGATATAAATAACGATTTTAGGAATTAATATAGCAGCTGATGTTATACTAATTTATATAGAGATACAAGATGATAATTGTATTGCCCTCAGTGAGCTTACAACATATTGATATAAAGAGAATATGCCCAAGTTATTACAATAGAAACCAGTTATTATCATAGGAGGTTTTAGGGAAGTAAGATGAATCCTGGACCTAGGGGTAGGAGTCCCCAGTTCTAAGAAGGCTTCTTAGAGCAGACAATATATGAGTTGGGTCTCAATAAATGAATATAATTTAACCAATAACAGAGGGCAAGAAATTCTATGCAGAAATTGTAACCTGAGAAAAGTCTTGGCATCAAGAAACAACATAGAGGTTAGGGAATAATAAGAAATTTGGTGTTTTTAGAAGACACTATATAAAAAAGGAGTAAAGGGATTTGGAGTTGTAGGGTTCATCTCATTGAGAGTCTCATAAACTATGCAAGAAAACATTGACTGTAGCCTATGGGTAATGGGAGGCATATTTTAGGTTGTCAGTAGGTGAGCTGATAGATATGTAGTTGTAATAGATTGCCTGGCTCTGAGGAAGAGCACTGCCACATTGGGAAGACACTCAGGAAGCCTTGCGGAGAGGACCTGAGGGTTTCTGCCAGCAGCCACATGAGAAAACCATCTTGAATGTGGATCCCTCAGTCCTGTTTAAGCCTTCAGATGACAACCTCTGGAGAGACCCTGAGCCAGAATCGCCTCATTAAGCTGCTCTTGAACTTCCGACCTTCAGAAATAGTGTGAGATAATCAGTGTTTGTTGTTCCAGTGCATTCTGGTGTAACTTGTTATACAACAATAGATGATTAATACCCTGGCTTTTGAGGGAGACAGGACTTCAAACAGTCAAGTTAGGAGGTTGCTGTAGTTGACCAGATTAGAAATGATTAAGGTCTAATTTAAGGGAGGTAAAGACATAGAAGCGGGAAAAGATAAAAAATATTAGGGGTTAAAAATCTCTTGGATTTAGAGGACGATTAAATGTGAAGATAGAGGGAGGAGTCAAGGGTGATGGACACATGTCTTGTTTGGGTGTCCAGGTGGTGCTGAGACACAGAGCAGAATCCTATTTTTGGAGAGAGAATGGATTCAGTTTTTGACACTGAGTTTGAAATGTCTGTGAGATGTTCAGGTGGAATGTGCATAATAGATCTATCAGTGATGAGAGATAGGTATTTAGGAATCATCAGCATAGGGGAGGCAGTTGAAATGATAAACACAGATATGATTATTTATGAAATATGTATACAGTGAGAAAAGCAGTTGTCTGAGGAAGCAACTGGGAAGCAGTTGGCCTGTAGAAGACATTGCAGGAAGGCATAAAGGAAACCAGAAGAGGTAGTTGGAGAAACTTGAAAAGGTAGGTGCTTGGTTTCAGATATTAGACAGGAAACCTTATTCTCTGACACTGGAGAAAAATGGCAAGACGAAGCCGTAATGGGCATACAATTTAGGTTAAGTTTTGAAATGGATGGGCAGTTGAGAGCACTCATGCTTGATGTTGGGAGTTTTCCACATAAAATAAGAGGCAAGATCTCTTGCTCCCACTAAAGGTGATAACAACTGAGTAGAGAGGAGAAACTTGGGAATAGTTCTGGAGGGAAAACAAAGAACAAGGTGGGTGAGGATAATTAAAGGAATGGAAAGATCATGCTCAGTAGTCAGCTAAGGTTTGGAGACTATGTCTTTGAAGTAAATAATACTAGTAGAGAAATATGACAATATATACAATTGAGGCTCTTTCTGTTTCACTTGGGCTGGAGCCCTAAAGCAGAAAATAGTACCATAGGTAACTGCTTACCTATTCAAGACAATGGAAAGGATTATCAAATCGATTTTGTAATGCTTAGTTCATCACCCTTCTTGAATATAAGAGAGAAGTCAAATTTGATCCAAGAGGTGTTGAAGAAGAGGTACTCTTTCTGCAAGTGTTGTTGGTTTTCATTCTAGGCACACCCATAGAGAGAGGTAGAGTGCTTTTGCACATTTTAAGCTAAGTGAGAGAAAGGCATTTGAGAAAACTCCCTGGAAAACTTGACCTGAGTCCCCCCGAGTTTAGTCCAAAGTTAAGGGTCTGGCTGAATCTAGCGAAACAACAAGACAATGAGATGCTTTGGGAGCTAGTTCAATTTCCACTATTGGTGGGGTCATTTCCTGCTTACCAGATATGTTCCCTATCAAGGGAGCCAGCCCATGGTCTCCTTAAAAGAAACCCTGTTCCAAGCGGCCACTTGGGATGGGGTGGCATCTGGCAGAAAGACACTGCAGCATCTAGGGAGTTACAGACATACTGAGTGTAAAGTCAGGGGAGGTCAGGCAAGAGAGCAGCATTCAGTACAAACCATAAATGTGTACCCTAAGTCACCTCTGGGTATACATTTTGCACAGAAGAAACTGATGCCAAGTCACAAACAGGCCTGCCAAATAGACTTCTTTTGCTCCTTTATCTCTTTCCCCTATATTACCTACCTCAGCCTAATTGTGGAGGGGCCAGGGCACTGTCTAAAAAATGGGGAAACGGAGTAGGAAGAGAAAAGATGCTAAATGCAATTCTTCCTCCACGGCAGTCCTCTCAAGTGAGCTGGAGGAAGGAAGGAACTTTATATTTGCCTATTTGAGTTCACACTTCACTGGCTGTGCTTTGGAATGGACTAGATATTGGATTAGAAGATCAGCCTGGCTGAGATTTTATCCAGGGACAGGAAAAAACAAAACAAAACAACTAGAACAGCAACCCTTAGACACTTGGCAACAGTGGGAAGAAGTTAAGGCTTCTTTCTATTTTAGTCACACTTGTTTAATGAAGAATAGTATTGGTTGGCAGGTTGGTTTTCAGTGGCCCTACACTGTCTGGAGGTCCATTTGGGCCTTCTTTGAAGTGAGATCAGTAAATGGGTAAGGACATATGTGAGCCAAGGGTGCCAGTTGGAGAACATGAATATAACAAACCGTAAAATTCATTTTCAGTCAAGAAGGAATAAAGTAGGGTTAAGGACGGACTAATAAACCCAGAGAAGTGAATTGAGGTTTGGAATTTTCAGAAAGTTGATGAGCAATTGACATGGGAACCAGAAATGAGAGAGCTGGAAGGATTGGAGGTTGTATTCAGGGACTTCTAGATTAAAGTAACTGCCAGTGTTGGGGCGCCTGGATGGCTCAGTTGGTTAAGCATCTGACTTTGGCTCCGGTCATGATCTCAGGGTCCTGGGAAAGCCCCATGTTGAGCTCTGCGTTCAATGGGGAGTCTGCTTCTTCCTCTGCTCTACCCCCTTCTTGGGCAGTTCCCCCCCAAATAAATAAATAAAATCTTTATAAAGTAATTGCCAGTTTTGACACATCTTAAGTTTTCTCAAAAACAACAACAACAAAAATCCTAAATAATTCAATTCAGTCAGCAGGCATTATTGAGTATGTGGCAATTAAGATTGAGTTCACTCTCAGATGACTTGTGACAGCATAGACAGGAACTATTATGGGCATTGAATTTGGTAATATCACATGATTCAGAGGCATTTAATATTAATTGTGCACTCAGTATGCACTAGATAATGTGCTAACTTTGGGGTATAAAAAAACAGAAGATGTGGGAATCACAACTAGCATACAATGTAGTAAGTAATACTAAAGATGGTGCACAAACAGGTGGAATATAGTATTTAGGAAGCTGAGGGAGTAAAAAAATTTTTTTTTAAAAACCAAAAAAAAACCCCCCAAAAAAGCTTATCTTGAATTAGGTGACATTAGATTTATGTTTTAAAGGATGAATGGGTCTTGGGTTTTATTTATTGATTGATCAAGAAAGAGAAGAGGAAAGAAACTCATATTTCAGTCAGAGCTTTGTATGTATTTCATGAAGGCTGCATCTGAGGTAAACCTTGAAGGACATGTAAAATTTTTGAAGGAAGTGATGGAAGAGTGTATGGTTTGTCCTGAACATATTCTAAGCACCATCTAGCCATCAGAGAAACAGACTGTCTTTTTCAGAATGGGGAGCTGTCCGGGGCTTACAGCAATTGGAAGATGAACATGGGAATGTAAATTTGGACCACCAAGTGAGGGAGCTTGAAAGCCTGAATCATTCAGGAGGAAATTGGGAACCATTGAAAGTTTTAAACAGGCGAAAAACATAACTGGAATGGTAACTCAGGAAGATGGGTTTGAAAGATGGATGTAGGATGATTAGGCTGGGAAAAACTGAAGGGAATCTGACAAATTAGAGATGACGGTAATATCATATGTAAGAGGAAATAAAGTCCTGAAGCAGGATAGTAAATGAGGGGATGGGCAAGAGGAGTGGATTCAAGAGGTCATTTGGAAATAGAAACCAACTGGATTTTTGACTCAAGATGTGGGGGCAGAAATGCTTTTAGTTTTCCGAGGTCATATCAGTGGACATCCAAGAAAATGACACTTCAATTAAAATGCATAGGAAAGTCATGAGGAGGTGCTGGTTGATAAGGTAAGATATGATACATTTGACAGGCTAGCTGTGTATTTTGTAGACTTTGGAACTTCGAACCTGCAGCACGGAGGGAGATGAGAGGTGCAGAACTGAAGTTACCTGCTTAGAAGATGATAGTGCAGACACAGGAGTAGATAAGATTTCTGACTGAGTGGGCACCTTGTAAGTTCTTTACCTTATTTGAGTTAGGAAACCCTTGGAGAATATGATGAAAGTTATACATCTTTTTGCCAGAAAAATGTGCCAACATGTAGACCCCAAATTTTGTAGACCTTAGTTTAAGATTTTTTGGCATTAAAAGAAGAGAGGAGAGCTGAGGAATGAACTGGGCAAAATACTGAGGTGAAGGGGACCGAATAAGGAAAAGATGACATAGCAATAGAAGACAAAACAGGGTTAGGTTTTAAAAGATGCTTTAAAGTAGTTAGTGCTGCAGAGAGTTTCAGGAGTCCAAAAACTGAGAAGTTTCTGGGTTTGATGATCATTGGATTACGAGTACATTGCTGATCTAGGACTAGGAAGAACTCATTCTGTAGAGTAGTGGGGACAGAAGCCAAATTGCAGGGAGCTAAGGAGTAACTGGATTGTGAGATTAAGTAAAGATACTAAATGGAGAAACTAAGGATATTCTGCTCTTACATTAAGTTTAATCATAAAGTTAAAAGGATAGTAGCAACTTGAGGGAATATGCAGTCTTGGAAAGAATTTTTTAATAATTTTTAAAAATTGGGCATGTTTTTAGACAGAAGAGAATAAATCTATCTAGATGGAGAAGATACAAGAAAAAATTCATTAAGAAATTTCAATTATTGGGGCGCCTGGGTGGCTCAGTTGGTTAAGCGACTGCCTTCGGCTCAGGTCATGATCCTGGAGTCCCGGGATCGAGTCCCATGTCGGGCTCCCTGCTCAGCAGGGAGTCTGCTTCTCCCTCTGACCCTCTTCCCTCTCGTGCTCTCTGTCTCTCATTCTCTCTCTCTCAAATAAATGAATAAAATCTTTTAAAAAAATAAATAAATTTATTAAAAAAAAGAAATTTCAATTATTATTAACACTTTTTATTTTTTCCTGTGCAGTCATATTACTAGCTATGCCTGCATTTTTGACAGACGAGATAATGATCACTCCACATTGCTGGCAGTATGAAATGCTAAGTCTTACAAGGATCCATTCATGGGGCACAAGGCAATACTGAAAAACAGAATTATGTAAAGAAGAGTAGCCAAGTGTGAAGATTTTGTCACTCTAGATCTGGCAGATGTGTTCCTACAAAAGGGAGATGGAATTGCGGGCAGTGCTTGAACAGAGTACTCCTGGCAGTGGAAGCTAACTGTTGCGTCTCTGTTCTTGATTGTCAGTATTTTCTTTTCCCTGTTTCCCAATGTCCTGTTTCTCAACCTTGGCTATCGATTGGAATCATGCAGGGTGGTTAAAAAAAATATGGAAGCCTGGACCCCAGCCCCAGTGATTCTGATTTAATTGGTCTGGGGTGGGGTGTGAGCAGGGAGAGTTTTTAAAGGTAATGCTAATGGGCAGCCAACATGGAGAATCACTCAACATATTCAGTTTGGGCTTCAAATTCTCCAGTAGAGATAACATCTTCCATCTAGGTATTTTCCAAAAGTTGCTTGAGGAAGACATGTTTGCTAGCTGAAATCCAGAGAGCCTTAGAAGACTCCATGGAGAAATACTCATTTCCTTGGGTAGTAAGACAGGAGCTTTTTCCATATTTTTTCTTTAATCCAGCTTAATCAAGTCTTTTCACCCATAGTTATGAGGGAACAAGCACTAGCAGTAGCTCATTATTTGGACATTTGTGAAATTCATGTTCAAGGAAAAACTAATGGTTAAGGCAAGACTCCCAGGGGGGCAGACTACTTCCCTTTCTAAAAATCACCTCTTGGTGCTAAAGGAGGCTGCAGAAAAACAACAGTTGTTAGCTCCGGATACTAAGTTGTCTGTGCGTAGCAGGTAGCAATGAGTCTCCTCTTCAGCAACAATTACTCTTCCAGAGAAGGAGCAGTCTGCAGCAGAAGTCTATTTTCAGAAAATATTTTCAGGGTAGTCTATATGAGGTCAGTAATTCAGTTCCTTCCCCTCCTCTCCTCCAAGACTCCCTGCTCTCTAAAGAAGAGGTCATTAGCAAGTGTGAGAATTGCCCAAGGATTATATGGGGTTGTGGCAGCTAAAGTGAATGCCTCATTAGCATGTGAGAGAAAAGCCCAAACAACACCATCAAAGGGTGTTAAACCCATCCAATGGGGTGAGCAAGGGGTGGTTGGAATTAATTTAAATCACTTTAAAGCCAACATGAATGAAAGGAGAATTATTTCCCTAATGGTTAAAATTTAGCCTGCATGTGAGTGAAGGTGTCTACATTTTCTTGTGAATACAAGCATGCTGATTACCTACACTTGTTCATAACTGATGGCCTATATAATAAAATTAAAAATATTTGACATTTCAGCTGTCCTTTGGAAACCAGAAGAATCCTAAGGAAGCAACAGCAGGAAAACAAAACAAAACAAAACAAAACCTCACCAGAAGAAAATCTGAACCGGCAAATAACATGCTTACTGTTATTGGGATGGTAGACAATTGAAATAACTAAGATTTACAAAAATAGATCAACAACAATATGATAGGCACACCTGAGTTAAGAATCTAATGAAATCATTGCCTTTAATTTGTGTCTATAAATCAGACAAAAATTTCCCACCAAACAGAATCTGACTTGGGGGATTGGGGGTGGGGACAGGGAGGGGGTTGATTGGGTAAGGGAGATGGGAATGAAAAAAAAAAAGGCAGGAAAAGAAGTGCTCTGATTAGCTGCCAAAATTTCCCTTCAAGCTACCAGTTTGGTTCCCTCCAGTGTCTGCTTAAAGAGCCTGTTGCTTATTGATTGTGTGAAAGTGATAGGAAGGCTTGGTGGGTGATTGTAATAGCTTGCAATCAAACAGAAATGCCAGTTGGTAGTAATGGACTTCATGTCTTTCACTCCAACTGGCATCACTCAGGAGCAGAGCTCTTGAGGAGCTGAACGTTTCTTTGAAGTTTCCTGGAGGTTTGGGTCTAGGCAGGTGACTTTGATATCAAAGATCGGGGCCAAGGTACATGGGTGATTGGTAGCCCATTGCTTGAGCATCCTGAGTTTTGCCTCTGCTGTCTTGAAAAATTGGTCACATAGAGAGATAACATGGGTTAAAGCTCTGTTAAGTGCTTATTGGAATAACCCTCCTCTGCTTGATGAAATCAGAAAAATGCAGGTAGCACAGCAGGCTAAGGAAAATGCTGAGAGATGAGTTGGGATTCTCACTGTGACGTGCGCTCGTGCCCTCATGCTCCTTAACAAAGAGCGAAGCACTCACCATTTGATAGCATGCATCTCAGACAACAGGTATTTCCCCCTCTCTCTGCTTGAGGGACCTAGCTGAATCATTTGCTCTTCTATGCCCTTAAATCTGTAACAGACTGGGCCAG
The DNA here is from genome assembly GCF_003265705.2 of Callorhinus ursinus. Taxonomy (NCBI): domain Eukaryota; kingdom Metazoa; phylum Chordata; class Mammalia; order Carnivora; family Otariidae; genus Callorhinus; species Callorhinus ursinus. The sequence continues at coordinate 14,733,375 of NW_027397074.1, read as the reverse complement.
TCAGGCATCTCTACTATTCAGGTCAGATGTGAAAGTGCTGCATTGTTAGTTACCTGGTGGATGTAGAACATCAGTCATTTTACAAAACAATTTTGAGGGATTTTGACATTTGCAATAGAGAATATCCACAAGTCTTTGATTTGATAAGTTGCTTCCTGCTGCCTCCTTCCTGTCAGAGGTACTGAGCTTGAAAATGAGATCAAACTTCCAGAAAGAAATACGCTTTATATAAATGTTCCTACTCATATTATTTCATAGTCTCCTATGACAACCTTAGCGTCAAAGATTTATTCTGGGTAGTTAAGTTATACAACAAAATATCTGATGTGAATTTTGGCAAGAAATTCACTAAGTGGGTAACTTGCCAGGAACAGGTATGCATATGGAATAAACAAAAGTAATGAGAAAAGGTAAAAGCATGCTCATCATCAGGGGGCTGCATCTCCGAATTAACTTCCTAATTTGTCCTGATAAAATAGCATTAAGCTCATCAGTACCTCAATCTATTCAGCAAGATGTGTTTCATAAACAAGCTCATTTTGTCGTGAAAAAAAATAAAAGCAAAACAAAACAAGAGCTGGTTTGGATACTACAATTCACTGGAGAGAAGGGTTTCTAAAACTTGAAAGGGCTATTTGGGGAATGTGAATGAGAAAGAAAAAAAATTTAGCTTTAAAAGATCAAGCCCCGGCTTTCAAAGAGGGATATTCACTTTTAAATATAAAATCTCTCGTTTAGAGGTGCTCAGGTTTTAGATGAAAAAATACCACAAACATACTGATGATTCCACATATGGGTTCTAAGGCAGTTATTCTAATTTTCTTCAGGCGAAGTGTGCTAAGCTGAGAGAGGTGCTGTTTTGTGAATGGAGTCATGCTTTTGACTGTAGAGAACTAGTGTGATTTCTTGAAGCATCTTTCCATTTGCTTCCACAAATAAGACATTTTCTGGAGTTAAGCTAGAAAAAAGGAAAGCTAATCAGATCATTCTCTGTGCTGAGAGATGCAAGATTCTTTCTCCCTATAAAATGGGTTATTAATTCCCCAAATTTTATCCTAGATTCCTCTGCCTATTAAGAGAAACTTAAAATCTCCAAGGGATTATTTGATTTTCAAAATCTCATGCTTTTGTGAAAATACATTTCAACTTGCTCCTGTAATTAACATTAACATCAAGTTCTTATTTCTAACTTGAAGGGTCTCAGAAAGGGAGGATTACAATTTAATTTAGATAAAAATGATTAGGGGTTAAGACTCCTCACAAAACGTGAGTAACGGAAAGTATGTCTAACAGCCCACATTACTGTGTAGCCCTCGAACTTGTTCTTCCTAAGATTTTGCCAAATATAAGTAAACGTCTGACACTCTGAGTTAACATTTAAAAATACGCATTAGTTTCATAATCACTGCAGTGCAGAAGTTATTAAAGCTCCAGCAGTTGAGCATGAAAGAAGCCAGGAAATATCCTGCATTATTTTGCCTCTTGCACCACATGATAATTTCTATGGAATCCTCACTTTCTTCATTTTATATCACACATATAATCTTCATAAACATAAGAAATATAACATATGGTTCATAGAGGAGACTGTAAAATTCATAGTGGGATCTCTAAAGAAAATTCCAAAAGAGAAGTAGAAATCATTTGGTTAGTGAGCCTATTTTAATATCCAGACTGGCTTATAAAAAGAATTAAATTAGTTTGACTGATAATGGGGGATTATTAATATTAGATAAGGATTAAGACACTTGCAACAGTGGATATGACTCCAGCTGCAGAAGTAGTTCAGCCTTGGGAAGATTCAGCAAACATTTAATGAGCACCTACTAAGTGCCAGACCTGATTAGGTAATTTTATATTTGTTACCTTCTTTGATCTGAACAACGGTGCGAAGTTGATAGTATAATGAGGGTTGGAGAAATGTAATAATATACCTTTCAGGAGAATACAGCTTATAAGTGATAGAATCAGAATTCATAACATGTTCTCCTAACACCAAGTGTGGTGCTCATCTTCTTCATGGTGCTTTTTCTCTCAAATATATTCAATTTGGTAACAGAGGAAGAAAACAGAAGGAAAAAATAGATTTCCTCATGTATCAGGTAATAGTTTGACTAATGAAAAATATGTCTTTCTGAGCAGACTTTCACAGCTACCACAATCAATGGTGATACTGAGAATAGAACTCTCATATTCTAAAACTTACATTAGATTTATTTTGAAGTCTTGGCTATCTTTTCCAGAGGGTGGGGAGACAGAAACAAGAAAACTCATCTTTACAGCATATCTTTTCCAGAGGGTGGGGAGACAGAAACAAGAAAACTCATCTTTACAGCATCTTTACATTTTCAAAGTAGTCTCTCTTCTTGGTGTTCCAATGATGCTAGCCAGGACTAGGGTTGCCCTTGTCACTTCTCTTCAGTCCTACAAGGTTCAGTTAGGAGTGGAATTAGGGGGGGTACCTGGATGGTGCAGTTGGTTAAGCATCGGAATGTTGGCTTCCACTCAGGTATTGATCTTGGGGTTGTGAGATCTAGCCCCTTGTTGGGTTCTATGCTCAGCATGGAGTCTACTTAAGACTCTCTCCCTCTCCCTCTGCCCCTCCTTCTCCCCCTGCTCTCTAAAATAATAAATAAATAAATCTTAAAAAAAAGTAGAATTAGGGTTTTGTGTGACTTTGGATTTACTAGTACACATGGCAGGAGGAGGTGAGTATGTAGTAGAATCTTGTGGTTGTGTTGGTGAATCACCCTCTATGGGCTTCCAACATTCATCTGTTTGCCCCAGTTGTGCAGGCTGTACTGGGTAGAGATGGTTTTGTCATCCCTTTTGGATGAGCTTAGTGTAGCTTCTGAATGCACTGTTTGTTCCAAAATCCGAAGACACAGTGGATATTCACCAGCAATGTCTTGTTTGTTTTCAGTGTGTCAAGAACAATTGAGATAAACAATGCCTAGAATGTGATGTCTGCTTCTAATGCATAAATAATTTCAAGTCTTCCATAAAAGGAATGATATATTGACATTGTAGCAGGCACTCGATAAATGCTTTTTGATTGATGGCTTGATTGACTCATTGTGAATGTCCTGAACAACTGTGTAAACATCAAGACGAAATTTTATATCCACAACCCATATATCACCAAGTCTTTTCAGTTTTTAATTCCTGAAATTCTTCTCTCAATCATCCACTCCTCATCATTTCTGCCAACTCTGCCCAAACTGCCATCTTCTGTGTTCTGCACAACTACTAAAGTCCTATGAACTGGTCTACCTGTATGCATTCAGACCCCTCCAACCTCACCCATTCTCCATATTCCAGTATTTGTTTTGTTTTAAATACAAGCATGTATGACTCCACTCCTATTTTAAGTACTTGAGTGATTTCTCATTGTTCTTAGGCTAAGGACAACTCTCAACATATGCAGTGTTGTACCCTGATCTCAGTATTCCAGTCACATTGGCCTTTTAGTTGCTCATTGATGCCATACTCTCTCCTTTCCCAGAATCTGTGCTACTGCTCAGCCTTCTGAATACAACTTTATTTCCTCTCCTCTTCACTTACTCATTCTCCACTTGTCATTTTCTCATGGAAGCCTGACTTCTGTAATATCAAACCCTCCTCCTATTATGTGTTCCCACAGCATTGTGTATCTCTTATTTTTAGCAGGCATGGAAGTTACAATTTTATATTTATTTGAGACATTCAGTTAATTTCTCTCTCCCCCACTAGATAATCAAATGCACATGTGCAGGAACTTGAATGGCTTACCATTACTCTGAGCCTAAAATCTTACAAGAAAATTCTTAACAAGTCAATAAGACCTTTTGATCTGGCCCCAAGATTCTTTCTTCAATCTCATCTTTGAGGAATTATGTCATGTTATTCAGTCAAAGTTAAGAAATATTTATAGGTTGTCTTTTAACCCATGTTCCATTCTATTCCTTTGCATTGCATTCCGTTGCCTTGCCCACCATTACCGCAAAGCTATACAAATGAGGTGTAGTACCTATTTCTATTTCCTCAAATCCAATTTTCAACTTTGTCCCCCTCTGAACAGGTTTCTATCTCCCAACTCCATGGTAACTTCCAATGTCTTTTAAGATGCCGAATGCATTGATCTCATTAGTTTTTAGGAGCAAGATGCTAAAGCACTGGTCCCATCAGTTGTCTGAGCTACTTTGCCTTCTCAGTCATTTACCATGGCCTTCTTCTCAGAAAACTTTTGTTTTCATGATCACCATTTTTTCTTTTTCTTATTTTTTTTTAAAGATTTTATTTATTTATTTGACAGAGAGACAGCAAGAGAGGGAACACAAGCAGGGGAAGTGGGAGAGGGAGAAGCAGGTTTCCTGCTGAACAGGGAGCCAGATGTTGGGCTCGATCCCAGGACCCTGGGATCATGACCTGAGCTGAAGACAGACACTTAATGACTGAGCCACCCAGGTGCCTCTCTTTTTCTTTTTAAAGATTTATTTATTTACTTGATACAGCAAACACGTGAGTTGGGGGGAGGGGTAGAGGGAGGGAATCTTAAGCAGACTCCCCACTGAGTGCCAAGCCCAACTCGGGCTTGATCTCATGACCCTCAGATCATGACCTGAGCCAAAATCAAGAGTTGGATGCCCAACTGACTTAGTCACCTAGTTCCCCACCATTTTTTTCTTATCTTGCCTCTCACTTCAGTGACCGGCACTTATCTGCGTCTTTTGATTGCTCCCCTTTTTTGTGTGACTTATAAATAGCATTACTCCAGAGCTTGGTCTGAGATCCTTTGTTCTTGCCTGTTTACATTTATATCCCAAGAGATCTCAGTGGGAAAATGGTCTCTGCTATTAGATAATAAATAACTTATAAATACATTTACAGTTTCTAGTTTAGAGGTCACTGAATATTTACAAAAAAGCAACTATTTAATTTTTATTAGTTGTATTAAAATACATTTCTTTGTACTAGCCCCGTATTTGAGGCAGTTTTTGAGTTTAATGTGCAGCTTTAATGCAACAGGGGAGAAACTATAACATAAATGAGAAACTGTAGCAAAAAGTCTGAGTGGATAAGTTCTGTTTAGAAACAAAATGCTAGGTTTGGTGTCTCTCATGGCTGTTTAGGGGTTTGGCATGTCGATGTTAAAGTGTAAAGGTGAGAATACATTAAAAGTAATTTAATATTAGAATATGTGTAGAAAATAATCACTGAAGAAGGTTGTGTTTTGTGTGAATTCATATCTTCAAAAAGTCGTCTTTAGGGTAAAAGTTATGAGATTTTGAAACAGGCAATAACATAAAAATAGTTGGGTATATGAGAAGAATGTTTGAGCCAAAGACGGACATACTAAGACTCTTTAAAATACGCAGACTTTAGATATACATGACATCAAATATTAAAACAATTTTTTCCATTGGTATTTATTAATTTCCTCTTGATGGTACAAAGGCAAACACTACAGAAAGATAATAAAACTTTTATCACTGAACTATGGCAACATACTCCGTGGTCAACATAAGTAGCTCATTGTAATTCAACTAATATTTGTTGAGGGCTCATTGTGTCCCATGTCTTTATTTTCTCATTCTTTTCTGCATTATTTCATTTATTCATTCAACATTTGACCGGGACTTGGCTTTCCCTACAAGAAATGTATAGAGATTAATAAGAGAAAATTCTTATCTTCAAGCAGAGATAACGAGAATATTAAGAGATAATTTCTGATTCTGGTAATGAGGTATTTCAAAGCAAGTGATTCTGGATTTTGAAACCAGATGAAAGAGAGTTTATCATTCCATTTATAGCAAAATGTGAAGCATTTCAAAGTAAATTTGATTCAGATATTTACAATTATTATGGAACATATAGTTTATAAGATAGGCAGTTAGTGTGCTTGCAACTAATGTATTTCTTTAAATCTGGTACAATTCATTATAAGATTCACCCTGAATTTAAGAACGGCATTTTGGAAAAGAAGTGTTATTCCATAAAATGTGCACATAAATTGAACTATATCTCAATTACAGAAACATTAAACTGTGAAAGGAAAGTGCCCATTATACTCTGTGGAGGAATTATAATAGATAGTAAATCAATTTGCAAGCTGGTGGTGGTATCTAGCCTCAGTTGGTTTATTGATTAGTTTATAATTTTTGATGTCACTAAAAAAAACACATTTTGCAATTAATTTCAGGACAACATTGGCAGCAAAATGCTTTTTATTTTGTAAAATTTGAATTGGTCCCATGTATATGTTCCATTACCATTCGATTCAGATTACTTTTTTAAAAAAATTGTCCAAGAATACTTTGTTTCCATAATTATACCAAATTCCTCTTAGCCTCAGGAAAAGAACATTAGAAAATGTGTTTTTTGGGGTCTACATTCCATTGAGGGCCTCTTAAATTTTTAGAAATCCTGAGCATATATATTGTCATTATTTTCTGTAAGTGCTACAGTGTAGGACCACGAGCTACTTGATGTCAAATCTACAGATACCCAGTACCTCCTACAGGGTCAAACACATCCAGAAAGGCCTCAAAGTTTCTGGGAAGAGATGGACGTGCCAAAATATACTAAATTAAATTAAGTGGAGGCATTTTTACATGTCCTGAGATGGTAAGGACTCGAACCCAGAGTGGTCCCTCAGTCATCCGTGCATTTCATTGCAACACATTTTCCTTTGTAAAGCACTAAGCAAATCTTGTTACCAAGAAAAAGGGAGTGGTATTTCATTTGGGGTGACTCTTAAGCCTCTGCCATTCCTTTAGGAAAGCCCAAAGAAGCATATCTATTTCCCTAGAGACTTTATTGATTCATTTCTGCCTGAACAATCAGATAAAGGATTATGACGCTATTAACGCTTTTTTTAAAAAAATCTTCTAATGTAGAGTATTAAAATTGCAAATAAAGATTTTTGAGGGCAGGGACCATTTTTTTGTTGTTTTTGTTTTATGTTTTTGCTTGCCAGTGCCTAACATAGTTCAAACTTGATATATGAGCTTAGTTAACAGCTGTCAAATGGGTGAATAAAAGTATCATGATTAAACGAAGGGAGCCACGGAGTTGATACCAGAAGGTAACATTAACTAGCTAACCGAAATGGTAGGTGCAAGCATGAAAATAGCCAATTTGAGTAAGTTAGAATACTAATGCTTTGATTTCTACCATCAAAATGAACACTTAACGAAGTGTTGCTGTTTACCTGCAAATGCTCAAACCTCCTCTTTGCTTAGAACTGCATGGACTAGTTGATGAACTAAAAATAGATAAAATGTTCACTAAGTGCTCTTATAATTAAAACAACTAACGAAGCCGTGTAAACCACAAGCCTATACATCTTCATGGATGAGCAAGGTCGGATCTTGTAGTCAGACTGCTAATGTTGTCAAGCGTTCTTCTTAGGGAATATTTAAAACCAGATTATCAAAATAAGTGTTTTCAAACATCCTATTTTCTTTTTCCTTTTGCCGATGGATTATTATGTTCACCTTTTCCTCTTTGTTTGTTTTGGGAATTAGGGTTTTCCAATGAGCCCATGCGCTGTTAAGAACTGTCTCTAGATTTTGAGTTTACATTACAAACAAGCAAAAATTCCCAGTCTGTCAGAGATCTTCTCCTAGGATACAAGGAAAAGCAAAGTGCAGCTAAACTGCACACTTAATTTGCCATCACTTCTGAATCGAGAGAAAAAGTTGCTTTAAGCTGCTCTGTCCTCTCCTAGGGATTTTAGGTCAGTTTCAAGCAGTAAAATTACTATTCTTTCAGAGTTGTCTCTCTTGATTTGTCTTCCTGTAATTATCTTCTCAGCATCTCTTCCTTTTTAACTTGTAAACTCAGCTTAATAAATCAATTCGAGGATGAGATACATGTCAGCGTACCTAGTCTGAGAGCTGGATGGGTAGGAAAAGGAATAAAGTAGGACAGTTTCCTTTCCTGCCCACTGGTTTCACCAATGGATCAGTTATTTTTGTTTTATACAAAGGATTCTGAGATCCCCCCCCCGCCAGAAAATAAGAAAAGTTTTTTTTTCTTTTTTTACTTAAAATTCTGTTCCTTTTAACATAAAGATGAAGAGCATTGCCATTCTGCCCTTTCAAGCTGTGGACAAATTCTGGAGATCAAAAGAACAATTTTTTTTTGTGAAGAAATAAAGGCTTAGAAGTGGCTCTTTTACTTGCACCTGACTCTCAAGCTACTGGAATTAGAAGGTTTTAAGTGAAAATAAGGAACATAAACAGTTAAATGTATTTTGCCCAATAATATTAGCAAATTGAGCCAAGATTTGACTGTTCCACTGATTTTTATTTTCTACGAAGAGCTCGGAATGTCACTAAGTTTTGAGTTTTGTTTTTTTAATTATCAAGTGAAGGAATATAATCCTTCCAAACTGGTTTTTGCAGATTGAAGTTTCTAGTTTTAGGATGATTTCTCAAGAGAGGTAGTATAGTCAACCGGTCAAGTTCATGAGCTAAAACCGCTGGGTCCAAATCCTAGCTATATCCTTACTGTGGCAACTTGGGAGAGTGCCTCAGTTTCTTCCTTTGTGAAAGGGGGTTAATAATGGTACCTACTCCATAGGACTGGTGTGAGAACTAAATGAGTTAATATAGGTAAAGCAAATAAGCAATACCTGGCATACAGTACATACTCCATGAAAGTTATTGTTGTTCACAGTATTCTTCACATTCTCCTGGAAATGCTGTAGAGAATATATGTGTGAGCCATATTTATTTTATTTTGAGAAGTAGTGTAACAGAGTTTGTATCAAATGGAATGCCTTGCAGTGTTATGCACGGCAGGTGGTGGGAACTGGTATTATCAAATGAGATTTATGGATCCTCTTCTCTGAAAATGTCTGAAATGTGTTTCCATTTATGAAAATTCCAGGGAGGAAGAAATCTGCCTGGACACTGACTTTCTTCGGAAGTTGATTCAACTCTCGGTTTTTATGATTATTTAATTATTTACTTCTATTTCTTTACTACTCATATTGCACTGTTGAAGATGACGTGAAGAGGAGAAATGTTGGCAAAATGAGGACAGGTAGAGGAATAAGGAAATACATCCCAAGCATTATTAGTAATTTTGCTATTTAGACAGTAATTAAAATATAAATTTATAAATAGGACCCACTGGTTTTGGAGTATACTGATTCTGACTTGGGATGCTGAATTCTGTCTTCTTTATTGACAAAGGTGACTTAAAATATATGACTAAAAGGAATCTTATTTAAAGATGAGGAAAATGAGCTCCAGAGTGATTTAATTAACCACTACTGCGTTTGTTCAATAAATATGTACTGATTTTCCACTATGTGATACTCGCTCTATTGGGTGATAGAACAAGCAAGCCTGGTCTCTGTCTTTTAGCACTGAAGGACTACAGTGGGGAGCTAGGCAACAATAATAAAGCATGCCGAAGGGAAGTGTAGGCAGTTTGGGGTGTTCACAGCAGCAGGAAGCAACCTACGGAGAGGAGGTCACCAGTGGTATGGAATTCTAATTGAGCCCTGAAAATTCTAATGGAGTGGGCCAGTGCTCTGGGAAGTTGCCCAGCCTGTGAGACTTTCTGGGGAGAGAGTGAGGGCAAGGCTTGCAAGGTATTCAGTTTGATTGGAAGGAGTGGGGATGGAAGGGGATGCCACAAATCTAGAGGGATACGCAGGTCATAGTGGACCAGGTAAAGCCTGTTTTGATTATCCCAAAAGCAATGGAAGCATCTTTGGAGAGTTTTAAGTGGAGAGAAACAGACTCAGATTTGTGTTGAGATAATTCTGGCTATAGAGCTTGGTGGGTGGATTCGGAGGGGTAAGCCCAAAGTCAAGGAGGTCAGTGGGTGGCTCTTGCAAAGGCTTGGCGAGAGAGGGGGGTGGCTTAACCTGCTCCCTGGGGATAAATTCTATCCAATCAAAACCACATAGAAAATAATGATTTCATTTCTAAATCTTGTTCTCAGTTATTACTTTATTACAATTTTCTTTTCACCCAAGTTCCTAAAAGATAGCCATTTGTGAAGCTCTCTTTCCCCTTTATTAAAGCAGGGATTTGATACAGCATACCCTTTCCTACTGTAGGAGGAAGATGATTAGCTTAACTGTTTTAGCTGGTATTTGTCACCTAGCAGCTAATTCCTACCTACTAGGCCCTTTCATCTTTGTGTCTGTTAGCTGTATTCGTGTTTTCTGTTCCCCTTGTCACTGGCCAACATTACCTCTCACCTGTTGCCGTAACAAGCAGGCTCATCTCCCCGAGTCCTAAATTTTATTTCCTCACATTTAGCTTCACATTGTGCTTTAAGATTCCCTTGCTCAAATGCTTTCAGAGGTTTCCCTCTGCCTGTAAAAATGTTAGCCATTATTCCACCTGCTTTTAGAGTTTTACCAGCCCCCTGACCCCCATACATTCTACCCTTAAGCCGGTTCACACACTGGTCCCCAAATGTAGCCACACACCACATCTCTACCTTTGCATACCTCTAGATAACTTTCTCCCCTTTCTGAAATCTTAACCGTTTTTCAGCGTTCAACATTGAAGCCATTTTTTTTTTTTTACATGATACTTTCTACATTCATACCAAGCAGAAGTGTCATTATCCACTCAGGGATCTTCTAAGTGAGCTCTGAATTTTCCTGTTACTATAGTTACATACACACATATCTCATCTCTCCTATTAGATTATAAATTCTTAGGGAGACAGTGATTCTTTTTTTTTTTTTTGCTCTCTCCTCCGCAGTGTCTTGCCCAGTGCCTTAAAAGTAGGGGGCATTTGGTAAGGATTTATTTAATTAAATTGATGTTACTTTTCATGCCGAATTTTAAAATTTTTATAAGGAGTTCTTTTGTTGGTGATCCAAAATGCCTTTAAGAAAATGATATAATTTATGGAATAAAATGAAGATTATAACATTAATTCTTACTTATGAAGTGCAACCTATGAAGGGGAGAAATTAATGTTAATATTTCAGCAATAAAGATACCCAGGGAATAAATAAATAAAATTTAAAATCAGATTCCTTCATTTATTAAATATGTGTTAAATATCATTATATGTTACATTCATTATTATAGACTGCTGAAAAAGATAAGATCTTTGTCCTTTTGGAGCTAATTCTAGGCAGGGAGACAGATGGGTGTTCTAGCCACATCTTGAATTATTTTATAGGCATTGATTTCTGTAAGTGTTTATACAGGTAGCCCCATAAAAAACATTTTTTCTGGGTCATAAAAGTTATAATCTTTTTTACTTAGACTTTATTACCATACTCATACATCCCACAAGCATCTATTGGTGTAGTGGTAGTGAGGCACTTTGCTAAATTCGCAGCTAAGTCAGAAACCACAGAACATCTAAGCGAGCAGATGCACTACATTCATTACGTCCAAGTATGGTCAAAGGATGTTCATAAGAGAGAGAGTATCAGGAAATGTTTACGTACACCAAAGCACATAGCCTCACAAAATGGGCTAGGTTTGACTCCAGACTGGGAAATAGGATAAGGGAAGGGTAAGATGTCTATATGCTTTGGCAGTGGAACGGTACAGAAATGTTGCTGCGCTGGGACCGGTCCACACGCTGAGGGTGGTCTCTACAAGAAAGTGTTAGTGTTTTTCCATGAACCAAAGCGGGATGTGGGGTGGGCACGAGATAGACCCCCAACCCTGGAGAAAGGGTTAGAGAGGCAATGAGACCCCAAAAATGAGTCTCTCTAGTGTGTACTACTGAAAGAGCAGGTGCTGAAGAGGCGTGGTCAGACAAAGGGAAGTTTGTTTCAAGAAAATTGAGGTAAGACCCTCAGCAATGAAGAAAGAAGTCTCAACACACACACGCACGCACGCGCACGCACACACACACTCACGCATGCAAATGCAGAGTCTAAGAGGGAGTCAGCTTTAAAAATCTGGGATTCCAGAGCGTATGGGACCAGTCAGACAAGAACTTGTTTCACATGCCTGTTCTGCTTATGCCCTCCCTCCAGCCTCAACTTTGGAAGAGTCAGAACTTGAGTTAATAAGAGAAACAAGGAACGGTGGAAGAGAAGACAACCTTAGGAGGTTTGGATCTTTCTTTCTCAACTTCCCACCTTAAATAGGTTTCTCTTGGAGACAGAGAGGAGACTCAACTTTAAAATTTAAACTTTTAATTATTGTATGGGTCTAGGCATACTAATTTTTGAATGGAGACTGTAATTAAGGTTTACCATTTAATTACATCAGAGTATATATTTTACTGAATGCATTTTGAAGGGGCAATGAAAAACGAAAATAAATTTGCCTTCTGATTTTCTTCCACAAATTATTGCTCTTCCTGCCTGTTACTCAGGTCAAAATAGTATTTCACTATTGAAGCCCCTGTCTGATGAGGATCACATGAATATTGCGGATAAAAATGGCTTTGGTAGGACAAATGTAAGCATCGTTAGTATGGACTTAAATAAGGTGAGATTTGAAATTGGCCTTTTCTCTACAGCATCTTAGTTCTCTTGTTTATTGTCTGACTCTCACTCTTCAGTGAGAGCTGAATGAGTACAAAAGTCTTTCTAAATTCTTTTGGTTGTTGTCCTTCACTGCTATGATATCTCTAGAACAATGACTGGATATACCCAGTAGGCACTTGCTCAGTATCCGGCAAATAAATAATGAGGAAGGAGAGACTGGAGTAGATGAACTGCCAGAGAAGATTGGGAGACAAGCGATGGACGTCGGGCGAAGGTTTTGGCAGTAGTCCGAGAGAAAAGAAGACACACACAAGATGAGTTGTAAAGGAAAGCTCAGTAGAGGACCAGACAGAAAAGAAATTCACTGTGCAATTCCCAGATTCTGAACCATTTTCTGGGGAAATGATGGTACTCCTACTAGAATCTGGAACTAAGAAGGAAGACACTGGTTTGGGGTGGTGTTGGGCTTTTAGCTTTCACTAGATAGAACTCTGGGTCAGTGGTAGAGGCTGGGAGAAGGGCCGTTACCAGTATAAGCACTACAACAACCACAGAGGGTAAGGGAGCCACGCTCTGCCAGGGACACAGTGTAACTTCCAGCAATTTAACATATTTGTGCCTGAGACAGCCTGAGCTTTAAGAATGCAAATGTTTTTTAATGTTGGGGAGAGTGGGGAGATGTGGTCTATGGTTTATTTTTTATTATTATTATTGCTTTTCACTTCATGAAGTCATTTATTAAGTGTGGAATGCCAGTGAACACAAAGAGGTTGCTCAGGCCCCCTAGGAAGTGAAGCTGGTGGCCCAGCCCAAGCCTTCCCAACCCCCTGCTGCCCATCCCTCCTTCCCTCTTCAGTTTTTTCCCATGTGGCTCTGAACGCTGCTTAGGAAACTATCTTTGGCAGTATTTGTGAGGATTGCCAGCTTCAGCTAAGCAACCATTCACTTGAATGAAGTAGAAGCTGAGTGGAGAATGTATAACAAGTTGCCAAATGAAGTTTTTTTTTAAATTTTTTCTCCCGCTCTGTAGATCTGGAGGGCAAAGGGGAGAACTGTGACAAATAATGTTTTCCCACATCCCCCAGCTCAAAGGGATATAGTTATAAAGACAATTTGAGTTTTAAGTGTGCAGTTATCCAAATCAAGAAGCATTTCTGTTCCCAGAAATAGAATGTTTTCATTGATAATACTCTTCAAATAACCCCCCTTTTCTAACATTTTAATAAATATGTATCATGTTTGTGTTTCTTAGTGGAATTTGCTATAGGTTATAAAAGAAAAACTTCCTTGCAGTGAAAACAATATGAGGTTTCCAGAAAATGAATCTATTCACACAGCTCATGGGGACTGCACTTCATTAGTTGAGCTTAATTAATTAATTAACATTCTGGCTTGTAGAATTTATTTTAGACAACTGGTTAATCTAATCAGAGTGGATTTGCTGTGGAGAATAATTTTGTAGAATGATTCATTGGGTGTTCTCTGTACGACCATTATTCTGTGTCTCATTGTTCTGGACTGAATGTTTGTATCTTCCTCTCCTCCCATCCCAAATTCATCTGTTGAAGCCCTAACCCTAATGTGGTGGATATTTGGAGGTGGGACCTTTGAGAGGTAATTAGGTTTAGATGAGCTCAGAAGGATGTGGACTCCCTTAATGGGATTAGCATCTTTGTAAGAGGAGGAAGAGAGACCAGAACTCTCTCTCCACCATATGAAAGTGGTCCTTCAGGAAGTGCGCTCTCACCAGCAACCAAATCTGCTGGCATCTTGATCTTGGACTTCCCAGCCTCCAGAATTATGAGAAATACATGTCTGTTGTTTAAACCACCCAGTCTATAGTATTTTGTTATAGCAGCCTGAGCAGATTATAACAGTAGTGCTTCCAAGACTTGAGTGTACATAAGAATATTCTGGAAAAGCATTTAATACATGTATTGCTGAACCCCAAACTAAACAACATCAGTCTGGTTAATATGTCTGCCACAGTATTCTTCATTTTAAGTACACTTCAAAGTGATTCTGAGGCAGGCTCTTTGGGCAATAATTTGATAAACACAATTCGCAACAGAGTCCAGATGATTGTTGTTTGTGTAGTAGATGGGAGGGTGGGAAGAAAAGGTCCCTTACCTCTGACTTTGTCCTTCAGTTTTCTCATTCTCTCCTACTTTATCTGTTCCAACCTTTTCCATCTAAGGGACATACTTAAAATTAGTGGATTCCCTACCTACATCACATAGCATCAAATATGGCTTTAGGATTTAATTAATTAAATTAATCAATTTATTTTAAGTGGGCTCCATGCTAGGCGAACTCCATGTAGGGCTTGAACTCACTACCCTGAGAGCAAGACCTGAACTGAAATAGAGTTGGATGCTTAACTGACTGAACCACCCAGGTGCCCCCAGCTTTAGGATTTTAGCAGGAAAAAAAGTGGGGAAGATGAGCACTCTCTAACACCTCAGTCTTTTCCTACCAAGGCTTCATTTGTTCAATAACCACAGTGATGGTCTCTTTCTTCTAAAATTTCCGCATCATGTTTGTTTAGGAAATCAGAGCCAAAAAGAACATCTCTTAGGCAAAATTGTGAAGTAGGCACAAATTATAGCTGTCCATTCTGCCACTCTCCATCATACTAGATGAAGTTAGGTTTTTTTTTTGGGGGAAAAAAAAATGAACCTATAAATCCAATGTATTGGAAGGTTGGTGAACTACATGGACCTAGAAACATACGGTCTTTTGTACTTTTGGGATGAAGTAATTCAGTTTAAAATTCAGAGAATTTAACGAACCAAGGCAGGTACTGGAAGAAATTTTTCTTGGAGGGAGGTAGGGCTTTTAGCATTCTTTAAAACATCTTTCCCAAGGGCAGGTCTTGAGCAAAGTCTGTGGAGGAGATGTATCAGGAATCTAAGTTCCATGTCTTGGCTCCTTATTAATTCTGAAGTGAGGTATGGTCTGATCACCAATATCTGGACTTGGACTTGACAGTAATCACTGGGATTAATGCATCAGAATGTGGAGGGTCTTTGCTTCTTTATAAGATGCTTCAAAATAGAAACAGTTAATTATATTCTCCAGATCTCTTTTTCTCCTCAAGGCAGATACAAATTCCAACTGTTTTGACCTTGTCGTGTCATCTCCCAAATTGGCATGCATTTCAACATGTTTTGTGAAAGCAGTTTCCATTATTTTTTATTCACCAACACATGGTACATTGACATTGTTAAGCGTAATATAAAATATTACTAATAATCTATCCGCTATGTATTATTAACAATCAAAGGAAACGGTCTCCACCAGATGGAGGGACAGATCTGTGATATCCATTCATTTTTTTATGCCCATAAAATACTCTAGCACAAATCACAAATCAGAGAAAGACTTTCGCGTAAAGACTCATATTTCAGCTCTTGGGTTGTCTGGAATGAAGTATAAATTCATGCAATCAAGACAGGAGTTTTCCTGCCTGTGGAAAAACACCCCGGTCAGAGATTCGTATGTGGATTTTCCCAGAGCATTCCTGCTGATGGACCCAGTCTTTGGAATCCCTAGCATGTTACTTGGCTTCTCTTGTTCTTAGTGTACTTAAAAATGGAAACCCCCGAGCGTTTACTTTTTCAAGTAGTTGTATATGTTATGAATAAAAGCCCAAATGTGTAAAATGCTGAGCATTTTTTAGGTAAAGAATGGATGACTACTTCAGCTGGGTAAAGAAATTTTGAATTCTTACTAATCTACAAAATGTTTTTACTAGCTCGTTTTCCAGGTGGGAAGGAATTAGGGTGTAAAGGAGGAGAGAAACCTTAGTATTTTGGCCTTAACAAGCAGAAATGCTATTCACCTCCATGCTGGCTCTTTGTAAGGTTATTCTTACCACTGTATTTAGTTTTGCTGATTGTGGTGTTCATCGAAATCAGGCTTCAGGAAATAGAATTTGCTCACATTTTCACACCTGGTGTTTATTTCTCAGCTTGCTAGTAAACCTTTTGTCTTGACAGACGTTTCTGATTGTCAATTTTTTTTCCCCTTCATTCTAGTTAACTGTAGATAATTTTGTACTTTAGTTCTCCCATTTGTACTTCTTTGCCCCTCAGAAGACACTGGCTCTGTCTGGGGTTGTGTCAAGCCTGAGCCTGGGGAACTCCACCGTGGGTTCTATTTCACTGGTTGGTCTTCCTCTTTGCTGAAGTACATCCTTCTACTTGGAGCTCAAAAATGACTGTTGAATGTAATGAAACCCAGCATAAAATTGGGAGGCAATATAACTTAGAAGTTAACAGAGTAGGACTTGGGGTAAGAACATAAGTTCTGAATTTCAGTTCTTGCCTTGTTAACTACCTGAACTGGGGGAAATGACTTTATCTCTCTGGGCTTCCCTTTTCCTGAGTAAGATGGAGATCATAGTATGTGCCTTACAGGGTTCTTGTGAACGTTAAATCAGATAATCCATGGAATGATTTAGCAGAATTCTTGGCATATGGCAGTTGGTCCATAATTATCATCTATTATTATGACCTACCATTAGTTTTGTCACCTCACAACATCTAGCAGTGTCTCAAATACATATGTATTGGAAATTTTCAATCTAAATACCTCTGTTAAATGAAGGAACTGAACTTTTTCATCCAGTTGATAGTTCTGGGTAGCCTCTTCACTATTCTAGAGTTTTGAGTTTAATTTTTGGGATACTTTGAACTTTACACGTTTGTGAAATTTTGCGTGTCTTTTAACATACTTTTGTATCCCCATCGCATGTCCAGAATCTTGTTTTGGTTATAATGGGTACTTAATAAATATTTATGGACCAAATTGCCTCCCTGTCAGTTACCTTTTCTTTCTGATGGTAATCTAGTTTTTAGGGGAGTCTCCTCAAATTGTTGTAATCTTAATACTCCCATATATATGCCGTAATTTTTTTTTCAAACTATGTGTTTAGTATCATGGTTTTGAAATTTCTGTTTCTTTGCTGCTACATATACTCTTCCGACTGAATTTACTCAAATGTGTGTAGCTGGGTGTGGGTGTGTGCAGTGGTGTACAGACAATGATAGTGAAGTAAATTCTGACAAGGAATTAAAAATGAGAGCTACCCTGGGCTTTTTATGGAGACACCTTGTATATATGGTTTTATTTTCAAACATGATGTTTCAGTCTATGCTTGTATAGATAATATCTGAATGTTTTCCAAATTTATTTCTCTGTCCAGTGTATAATTTCCAGTTCCATAAAAAGTTTACTCATTTAATGAGGAAATATATTCTCTGTAGATACCAACTTCTTAGAAGGCTTCTGTTCCAGGGAGAAGTCACAAGTACGTTAATGGCCTACTTTTCCTATACCAAGAAAATTGATTTCCCCTTTGTTTCTAAGGAAAATCATTTTGAGGGTACTCACTATGTGATGAATGGCACGATAAAAACACTTTGGGGCTTTAGGAGGGAGAATATTGGTTCAAAAATTATTCATTCCGTGCGGTCTAGTTTTACTCCCTGAAAGACATAGTCAGTTTTGGAATGCTACTTCTCCTCAGTGTTTCCTTAACTTAATCCACATCAGCGTTTCCATGTACAATCTAGTGCTCACCACGCAGTGAAGAAGACAGCACTAAATTTCTGTGATTCACCTTACTCCTAGTCCTATATTTTCTGAAATTGCCAAGTGTAACCTATGAACTTATTTCCTGATTATATCATTTACTCCTCTACTGTCTAGCAGAACTTGCATTTCAATGCCTGCGACTTGGAGAAACAATTGAGTGGGATGGTGAGTCTACCAAGATATTGGCTTAAGAATCTTAAAAGAAGCCTACACATGGATGTCTTGGAACCAGATTTTAAGTGAACAAAATAAAAACCTCTTTCTCTCCTGTAGTTATTTCAGATATTTCTATTTTTAAAGTAACCTTCACATATGGTACCTCCATATACATCTATATATATTCCACATAGTTATATGCATGATTTGAGTTTACTTTTCATGATACAGCACAGTGATGAATTTGAGCTTAATTTTACTGGCCTTTCAGATTGTGTTTTGTATGAAGGGACTACTGTATTCTAACAGAATTACTATGTATATCATGTACACGTATGCATCTAAACTATATCCACTATTATATTCCTAGCACATTCTATTAATTAAGGAAATCACTTTGATTTCAATAGTAGAATTTACATGACAACAGCTTCTGAGGCTTCATGGAGCATCAGACCAGCATGTCACAGAATTCCCTTGTAGTGTGGGCATTGAGGGGTTCTGTTGACATTGAATTTGCAATGAAAATGTCTCATAAATGTGCATCCACATAGAACATTACTTAGAAGGGATCATCTCAATATTCACATAGGTCATTACTGTCAGAGACGAAAAATTTCCTCATACTTCTATTAGTAAAATAAATTATTAGGAACATATAATCATACACATACATATCAACAACCTGAAAGATGTGTCTTAAATATTTAGAAAAGATGTCCAGATATAGAACTGTCTCCTTTGAATTCTCTCCTGTAACTGTATAAGGCTTTCATATTCTACAAAAGTCCCGTGTGAATGTTAGATGAAGAGTCTAAATGAGGCAGGAGAATTGACTGATCCAGTGGGGCTATGATAGGGAGTAAGTAACAAGATAAAATAGAACCACAGGAAAATTAGGCTGAATATCACAACAAAGTTCAAAATAGGCAGAACTATTAGACTGTGAAATAGTCTTTCAAAGGCGCTAGAAGAAGTCATTACTTGAGACATTTAAAACCAGACTGGACTGAAATACTCCAAAATACAGTATGCTATGGGGACCAAGCCTACATTAGAAGTGGAAGGAGGGGAATGACCTAATAGTTTCTACTGTTTCTGTGATTACTATGATTGTACTCATTTTATGTGTTCAGTCATGGTGGATAATCTTCTATAATTTTATGCTACTTCTTGGGAAAAATTTCAACAAATTCATCCAATACAGAATTGGATGCATTTAGCAGAATCTTAGAAGAGACAAAAATACACAGTAAACTCTGTGTAAAATAGCAAAGTGAGATAAGTATGAGTACTTTATTACTCATTTTTTTGGGAGTAACCCTTGGAGGAAACAATTCTCACCCTGGAACTCTGGCCATATTTCAGTGTGCAGAAATACATCCCATTCTTCTGGTTTTCAAAGGAAATTAGATATTAATTTTCATTTCTTTTATTTAATGCTATCTTGGGATGATGTTGAGTGCAGAAAAAGAAACTGAAACATTTCATCCCAAGCCAGTGGGCTATATTTTGGCAGGAGGTAGCTAGGAACCTGGAAAAAAAAAATCATGCACCATTTTGTGACTGACATTGATTAAGAGGACTGGACAAGAAAGACAAAATGTTTTGATTTGGAAAAAAAAAGAGTTTGACTTGAAATAAGAGAGAGGACAATGTACCTAGGTAAATTGCAAAAATGTTATTGCTGGGAGTCTTTCAAAATAAGACCATCCTCAATCGTGTGCGATTTTGGTTGGTCACCTATCATGAAGAAGAGAAGTGAAACAGGTGACTTTCTGACAATTACCCTAATTTTTTCACTCAAAAGTATTAACTTAAATGTAATTAAAAATAAAGATCACTCAACTTTATCTTTGCATTTGTTCAACTTACCAATTTAAATTGCAGTGACATCAAATCAGAGATGGGCTATCATTTTGACATGTTTAGTAATTGTGGGGTAAATATCTGATTTATACTCATTTCTTTCCCTGTGTACACCACAACTTCTTAAAAAGACCATCAAACACAAATGAATGGATCATAGACTATATTTTCATTATTTATACAATTTTCTGTTTATATAGCTTTCCATACATTTTCTCAACTTACTGATCACATATTCCTAAAGTGTGAAAAGTACCATTCAATTTAAATAGGAAAGTGCCTCCTTCCCCTAATCCCCACATATAACCTATTCCTTGCGTTGGCATAATTTTTTATGAGTTAGGTTTCACCATTTCATTGTCAAATGTTCTGGCTCACAGAACAGGAGGTTTTATACCTAGATTTTGTTGCGGGAGTCAGTGGGCACTCAACAATACTAAGAGACATTCTTACATTTATCCCTCTTTTTAGCCCAATGAATGAAGACATTCTGGAATTTTCATTGTTTTGTTTGTGAAAACGTAAGTTTCAAGACTTCTTTTCCTCGGTTTCCATCCCGAACACCTGTGTTACTCTGAAAATAAATTAAGACAGCCTTAGGGCATGTCTATCCAAAATATCCACGTATTCCTGCTGGGTGATCAGAACCTGAAAGGACGGACAGCTAAAACCTACAGGTGTGAAGAATCTTTGTCAATCCAAGACAATGCCATTGTGGAAGGGAAAATAATCACTTTATTAAGGTCCAGTGTGCAATAGCTTTTTAGAATCTATTCAAATTCTATTGGGCTGTTTTGAGAAAAAGGATGCATAGCACTACAGAATCAACTAAATAGTGTCCTAAACACCTTTGGGTGGGAACTGTATAATTTCCTCCAAGTTTAGTGTAATAGGAATGGAGGTGTTTTATGCCTCTATTAAATATATTTGCATAAACAGAGTTCCGGTAGCAGCCTTAAAATGTGTGATCGGATAAACCGAAGCAGACTTAGATTTAGGTAAATGAATCATGTTTCTCTCCAGATCGATGCTTAGTTTTTTTCCCCAAAGAAACACGATGTAGCTCTACTGAACAGGGCTAAGAGTAGGAAGCACAAATAAAATTAAGCAGAGAAACTCAAAGTAATGAACTATCCCTGAGATCCTTAACTCACTGCCCTCAGCTCTCATTAATCTCAACTCTGCATACACCTGAGAAGTAACTATCTTTATATTTACCTCAAACACATCACTATTCAGTAAGAGTAGACATATTTTATCAGCAAATTAACGGAGCACTTGACCCCAGATCATTAAAAGTGTACAGTTTTATTCCTAATCAGAATTTACAATGCTTTAAAATACCTAAAAGGCAGGGGCATGTCCCCTTGAGATAGCTATCCAAAAGTGTTGTATCTTAGGCAGTCCTCCACGTTTGTTAACCCAGGGAAGGAACTAGAAGGAATCTAAATGAAATCCTTAAGAAACAAGCTTATTGGATGTGTTACCTAGTCTATTTCGGGATCGCGAATCTCCCGCCCTCTTTGAGTTACCTCACTATCAGATAAGAAAATGGAACGAGAGCGATGAAGAGATATGCTCCCAGTCTGGCTTTTTGATTTTTCGCTCAAGCCAAAAAGAGCAAAGGGCATTGAGTTAGGGCTCCTTTCCAAGCGTGCTGGTAGGAGAGCGAGCCACTGGCCGCTTCTGGCTGCAGAGCGTATCCCGGCTGCCACACGGACCAGGTCCCGCTGCCCGCTGCCCACCTCGCCTGGCCACCTCCACACCCACATGAAACCGCCAGTGTGGCAGCCAGTCATCGCAAGGTTTTCTGTGCACAAAGCCTAAGGAGCCCCCGAATAGAAGCGAATCCTGAGCCCGGAGCAAGGCTAGAGGTGGTTGGCTGACGAGACCGGTCTCTCTGGGGGTCTGTGAGCGCCACTTCGTCCCTCCACCTCTCGCACCCTGCACCCCGGTCGCAGGTCTGTGCCCTGAAATCTGCCTCCCTCCCGGAGACACAGACGTGCGCGCACACACACAAACTCTCACTCACGCACACCCACATCTCCTCTGTCCCCCTCCCGCCCCACCCCCGGCAGAACTGTAGGGACTGGTCTGGGCTCTGCCTCAACTTTCCCGGCTGAGCCTGCCCCACGCGGCACCCGAGCTTCCGTGCCCTCGCTGGGCGCCCTGCAGAGGGACACGTCCTCCTCTGGGCCCCTTACCTCTCACCGACAACTCCTGGCAGGGACTGGAGCTGACCGCGGTGGCAGCAGCAGCGGCTGAGCCTGCACCCGGGCTCTGGCTCATGGTTGGTCCTCCTCATCCGACACAAAAGAGGTAGCTTGCTGGCTTTGTCTTTTCCAAATCCAAGGAAGAACTTATTTTGCCCCCGAAATGGCCAACTTGTGCGCGCCGCTTCCTGTCACAGTGCCCCCTGCCCCCGCCCCCTCCCGGCTGCGCGCTGGACCACTGCCCGGTGGCAGGGCATCCAGGCCTCCGAGTCAGTGGGGAGTGGGAAAAGGGAGGGTGCGAAGGGAAGAGAGGGAGGGGGTTGGGAAAAGGGGAGACCCAGTGGTCTTCGGCGGAGGGGAGGAGAGCACTTCCCAGCCGAGTCCCTCTCCGCTTTACAGGCAAACCCACTTCCCAGGCGCGGAAAGCAACTTTCCTTCACCTTGGCCAGGCTCAAACCGTCGCATCTAATTGGGACTCTGGGCAGAGGCACGGGCCTTCTGGCATTCTCTCCTTCTCCTTCTCTTTCTCCTTTCCTCCCTCTCTCGTTCTCCTTTTTCCCTTTCCCCCTTCCCCCTCCCTTAATAGGGGTGTATCTGCAGAGTCTTCAGTGAGCCAGGGTACCTAGACGAGAGGGTTATTATAGGAGAGCCAGGGCGGTTTCGCTAGCTGCTTCGCCTCACTCTGTTGGAAATCCTTAGGCAGGGCAGGCAAGGGTGGGTGAATTTCGGAGGGGTGGGGTGAAGGGGCGTGGGGCGGCAGGAAGATCTGCGGCTCCAACTTTGAAGCTCTGCTCGAGCTCTTGCCTGCGGGAGAGCAGGGACTAACCGCCCTGGAAGAACTCTCCAGCAATCCCCGTGCAACGGGTTGACCGCATGCTGGAGGAGAAAGGGAGAGCGAGTGCTCAGAGGGAGCGAGTGAGCCTGAGAGCCCGGTGTGCCCCTCTGCCCCACACACCGCTCAACTGCACATTGCGAGCCCCTGGAGAGGGCTTGTGCAGAACAATCTCTGGGTCAGGCGGGAGGGAGACGCTCCTGTTTCCTAGCAACCCCCATCAATCTTCTCGGGATAGCTCCCTCTGAAGGAATGCGATTGGACAGCCCCTGGAGGGAAGCCACGCCCCCCTCAAGAATGCTGGGCTGCTGCTTTTTCGCATTCTCCTAAATTTTCTTAGGTGGAATAAGATTAGAGGGGAGTGTTGAATTACCTTCCTTCTTATCCTCCTATGCTGCCACACAGCGCCCTTGCAGCGAACCCCCCCCCCCCAACGTTGGTCCTCTAGCCCTGTTTGGGGTTGGCACACACAGGCACTGCTCTCCACAGAACCTCTTCTTTCTTCTCGAAATTAAATAAATAAATAAAAACCTTAAATCGGTGACGTAGGCACAAAAGAGAAGAAGGCACACAGAAATAGCTATAATAGGCTTCGAGCTACAGATACAGTCCTAAAGGTAAAATTCCAGGCATCTTTCTATGTTTAGAAGCACATTGTGTTTAATTTCAGAATCGAAACTTCACTACCATTAATTTTTCCACCCTGATATACTAACTTTGTGTTAAACAAGGACTGAGTTATATGGAGCCGGAGACAATTAAACTTACTGCTTCAATGTTACATTTATTCTTTAATATTTAATGTTAAGTTGTTTAACAACTGCCTGCTTTTGTAACCTAGTCAGAACATTGAAACTACAGAAATAATTTTACCACTCATTCTTTCAGACAGACAACAATATTTAGAAGACACGTGTACTATATATTCCATTGTGAACACCACTAAAACTAGGAACTCGAATATATTAAAAATTAAAATGTTGTTAAGTAGTGAAACTCTAAAAATGCTAGAAGTTCCTCTTCCAAAACCCTTCTTTCTGGAATGCAACAGCAGTGCCAAAATAACAGTAAAATCATTCTTTCTTTGTAGTTCATTGCTATTACCTAACGTGTACCAAAAACACATTAGACTTCTGTAAGAGAGAATTTTCACAATGTCCACTAGACAAGTGTACATTAAGGAGCAGTGACAGGACAAAGGAGAGCATAAGGATCTATTCACTGCAATGCTTCAGATATGCATGAAGCCATATTGGCAGCTTTTGGTTTCTTCCAGAATGTTCCACAAGATACCTTTTTTGCCTTTCGGAGACTATCAGAATCAGCTGAGATAAGGAAGAAGTAGAAGAGATCTGATGTTTCCATTCATTAAAAATAAAAGTTGCTGTGTTTGCACAAAAGCAAGCCCTGGTGTATAGGGGGCACTGCATGGCCGTAGCTACATGTAGGCTACTTAACATAGTAGGGTTGGCGATGTGAGAAGCCTGAAATACTGAAGCAAATTATTCTGTTCTCAGGTCTGGCCTTATGGGACACTTTTCTCTTTTCCCCCTGCCACATACACACAGAAATGATGAACATAAGGGCTTTTCAGCCTGGTGAAAGTATATTACCTGAATTTGAATCCTTAATTGCCATCCCTTCCTAGCTGTGTGAACTTCGGCAAGGTCCTTAACCTCACTTTAGCTTAGTTTGATCATCTATAAAATAGGAATAATAACTGCTCTTCTCAGAGTTATTTTGAGGATTAATAAGTACCATTTAAGCAGTATGCAAATATTAGCTATGACTGTTAGTCTCTATAGCTAACCAGTGACGTTTTCATTGTTGCGCCTTATATAATATTTAATTCAAGGCAATTAGTCTTGTGCTTTAACTTTTCCTTTTTAATTTAATTTAATTTATCATTGAGAACATGGCTTTAACTTTTAATGTGTGTGTGTGTGCGCGCGTGTGTACACACGCGTGCACACATGCATGTTTTCAAGTTCCTTTTTAAAAGCCTCAAGGGATAGAACTAAATAACAACCACAGGCTAAAAGGCATGTAAATTAGGAAATGACCTTTCCCTTTCTCCCCACCCTCCCTCAAGTATTCTAACTGGGCTCCATTTGTAAACAATTCTATTCCCCACTTTTAAGCACTTCTGGTATATAGCGTGTTTATTGTTATCTAGTCTTTTCAAGACAAGCACCCATTTTGACATGTAGATGACTCTTTCTCATTCATATTTTATATGACTTTGATTGATTTTACTAATCCATCTATATTTATTTGAATGATTAATCATGATTTTTTTTTCTTAGGACACTTTATAGTTAATGCCCTGCCTTCTGGTACAATGCCTTTTTAATATGGCCTGTTCAGTAGGCCATCTTTCATTCAGGAATAACACTGGGACTTGATGTGCTGTCATCATTAATTACAAATAAAATGCCTTCCATATTTTCATTCTGATCCAGAGTTCACTCTCATTAGCATTCCCTTTGGAGCCAATCTCCATTGGCTCAATACAGAAATCAATTTCATTGCTGGTTTCTAACTACCAGTCAGTCTGCAGAGTGCAGTTATTTCGATCATTATATATAGAGTGATCAGGTGTCCAGTTTGTCTGGGACAGTTCTGATTTACATCTATTGTCCGGATGTATTCTCAGAGATCACTTTATTTTTCAAAAGTGTCAGGTTTGGGCATTAAATTATATGGCTACCTATACCCTCTAATCGTCTGGCTGAAAACCCTTGTTTCAGCCTTTCCTTATCCCATCTACCATGGAGCATATAACACTTTTTCCAGGATAGGACTAATCAATTCTGGAAGCCGAATACATATGTCTCTGTAAATGTATAAAATACATGTAAAATATTAAAATTTGTATTTAACTTGCTTATACCTAAGACTCATTTAATTTTCAAGTTTTTAAAAAATATGTTTCTCCCTTGGATCATCTGCAAACTCTGATTCTAATTACTGTTACACAGCATAAAAATCAAAATATTCTAGTCTTAATTTTGATGGAAGGTACAAGGCAAGAGGTGCCAAGTATTCTATATTCCCAAGCAAGAGTTGACAGACCACCTGTGCTGGATGTGAGTGGAGTATCTTTTTTTCTAAATATTTATTTATTTATTTATTTGCCGGGGGGGGGGGGGGAGAGAGAGAGAGAGAGAGAGTGCATGGGGGGAGCAGAGGGAGAGAGAATCTTAAGCAGACTCCCCACTGAATGCAGAGCCCGATGTGGAGCTCCAACTCAGAGCTCTGAGATCATGATCTGAGCTGATGCTTAGCCGACTGAGCCACCCTAGCGCCCCATGAGTGGAGTATATTTAAACATATGTATTATGGGAGAGTTGAAGTACAAGAATCTGAGAGAGGTAGGAAATTGGAGTTTAGAAAGTTTTTGGTGTGCTCTAAATATGCAGGTAGAGGGTTGGGAGTATGTGCTTTCCCTCACTTCAACTTTTACACGGGGTGCTGGGACTATAGGGAAACCATTGCTATCTTCCCCGGAGTTAGGGTGATGCGGTAGACTGCTTTGTATTTCACAGCAGAAAAAAATAAATTGCAAGAGGCTGTGTGGAGATTTGTCTCCCACAGGGTCCAAAGAAAAGAAGGCTGCACTTGATGGGTAATTGTATTCCCACCTACAACAAGTATAAGGGGTTAGTTTTCTATGCACTGTATATGGGACAGTGAGCACAGAGCAGGAGATGTGTTGTCTTAGATCCTAACCAGAAGGGCTTGGAGGAGAAATTTTGAATGCCCAATGGGCAGGTTGTGGGGACACAGGGCTGTGGTAATGCAACTGTGCGGGTTGTGCCCTGCACAGAGGCAGCTAGAACTCATCCAGTGTTCCTATGCAAGGCTGTATCAACCCCGTGGAGGGTTGCCATTTTGTGATTAATCAATCTGGGTGGTGGGGGGGGGTAAAGTGGGGGTTGGGGTGTGGGGATGGTGCTGACTAGAAGCTGGAAGGTGAAGTGCAGACAGGCAGGGGCCTCTAGTAGGTTGTAAGGGTCCAATCATGAAAGCCTCACCAGAATCAGGTCGGATTCTGCGACGAGAGATTCCCCAGAGCCTGAGGGTCTTCAAAGAACTGATTAAATTGGGCTTAGAAAAGTCAACTTTGAACACCTGCTAAGCATGGAAAAAGCAAGGCCAGATCAGTACTGGTCAAATAGGACTTTTCTTGTCCCCTCATACCTTCTATCTCAGACTTCTTCAACTCAGCGGGACCAAAAGCTCCACCTCCTGCTTTCAGTGGAGGGAGGATGAGTTCAAGAAGCTGGTGGAACAGAGAGAAGTGCCCTTCCAGGTTCCATTGCTGGCCTCCCCCTCCTGCCCTCCCCAGACGGGGCAAGGGAAAAGCTTTTAACTCAGATGGACTTTGGAATTTTGATTATTACTCTGCATCGAACCCTCATTCCATCCACATGAGTTTGCTTTGTTTTGTTTTGTACTAATGTGAAGGGAGGGATTTTTATCTGGGAACAATCTGAAAGGCAAGGTACTAGCCTTGAATTATATCCAAAAGGATAAGAGAAGAAAAGCCCCAAAGGCAAGATTTGCCCAAGCAATGGCGAGAAAAAAATGAAATTGTTTTTGTGGTGCTTTACGAGCCTCACTTATTAGGTGTATAAATGTTCTCATCAGTACCTTGGATCCTTTTGCATATTTCCCCTGATTCTCACAAAGAAAAAAAAAATAGCCCTTGAATATTTACTATGTGTTTGGTTTCTGTCCCATATATTGTACAATTAACAGCTGATTAAGTTTGGTTCTAAACCTGAATGTTCAAATACTAAAATATGTCTCCCACAAGTATCTTCTTGAAAAGATTTTAAGATTTTCAATCATTTAATAAATATTAATGAAAAGAAATATTAAAAATTCTAGATCCTTTGAAAATACTCATCACAAGAAATTGAAATCTTTGTCTTCCTCATCAGACTGGAAGTCTCACGAGGGTAGGCACTAAGGTTGCTATATTTATCATTCTATCACGGTACTTGTGGAAACGATGTGTGCATGCATGGGTGTGGGGACTGGGAGGAGAAAACCTGGTCAGTAGACATTTTTTGAGTGAATGAATTAACCTTTAAAGATTAAAAGATCATATTGACTTATGTTTTTATAGTTGAGTAAGCTGAGTTGTGCGTATAGCATGTGTTCCCAAATTTCTATGTAGGAGGAGTTTTAAATAGTTAATCTAGTTCATTAATTATAAATCTGGTTCACCTACTTTTTGAGGGGAGTGGATGTTTGTGCTAACCCTTTTCCATCTCAAGTGCCTAAAACTGCCTGACATGTGGCTGAGCCCCACAGGCATCTGATGAACAGAAGATTCACTGGTTGGAAGATCTTTGTCAGGGTTGTGTCTCAATTCTGTATTTTTATAACAAGAAAGCTGTTTTAGTTTTAGGTCTTTTTAAAACAGATTTTATTTTATTTATTTATTTGAGAGAGCCAGCGCAGGAGGTGGAGTGAGGGAGAGGGACAAGCAGACTCTGAACTGAGTGCTGAGCCGGAGGCGGGGCTCGATCTCTGGGCCCTGAGATCACAACTTGAGCGGAAATCAAGAGTTGGTGGCTATTCCAAGTACCTAGGATACTGAGGAGATAAGATGGGGCCCTGAAATTTCTTTTCTGATAATGGTGAGCAGAAATGTCAACAAATCACTAAATATACAACATGATGGGATATATAAAAGAGGCCTTTTAGGAAGAAAGACTATATGTTGCTGCTCATGATAAACATCCTGAGCTCAAATGACCTTTGAATATAATTATGAAGGCAAGAGCCTGATGTTTCCACAAGGGCTCCACTTCGAGACTAAACTTTGAAATACACATGTGTGAGAAGGAACATATTAGTTAGACATGTTTTTTGGCTGCAAGTGACATGTAGTCCAACTAACTATGGCTTAAATAAACAGTGGTTTTCCAGTTGGTTTATTTTCACATATCAAGACTAAGCATCTCATGTTGCAATATTGCTGCTCCTGCACCAGCTATCACATCACTCACTCAGGAGGCAGGAGAAAGCGGCGGTGTAAGTTAGGTTTGCCCTGTGTATCAAGAATGCACACTCTTTCTCGTCATCATGTACCATAATATCATTTATGTCTGACTGGCCAGACCTGTTCATTTGACTGTCTGTAGCTACAGATTATGCTGGAGAAGTGTATAATTAACTTTTTCAGCCTCTTTAGCATGAGCATTAAGAAAGAGGGTGAATGGGATTGGCAGTTGGGTCAGTCAGCCAACAGCATCTGACTCAAGGAGTAATCTCAGTGTTTCCCTCTTAAACCTTTTCTATACAGGAGATAGCATTCCAGCCCATTATTAAATTTTTGACTTGAAAGAGGGGTGACAGGAATAGATCTTTTATGGAAGGAAAAATGTTTGTAGCTGCCTATTGAGGCACTCTTTGGCCTTATATAAGCTCTGGCCAAGTGACCCTTTTGGGCCAAGGTCAACTATAGTACCTGTTCTTAATTACATTAACATCTGGCTGATTCTTTATCTGAAAGCAATATGTATCATTTAAGATTCTTAGGGCCTAAAAGTATCTGTCTTTTTGAAGAAATCCTAAATCACCATGCAAACTACTTGTATTGATAGGTATTCCAAACACAATTTTGCCTTTAGAGCTGTTTAGGAGAATGTTCAGTAAATATTAAATGCATTTTAAGTGTGTAAAAAAAATTTAAGTGTTGACTCATGAAGCATAAATGTTACACAATGAGATACCTCTAGTGGTTCCGTTCTGGGGATTCCTAATAAATATTTATTGAGGGCCTACTCCGTGCCAGGCAATGTGTTATATGCTGGGTGTGCAAGATAGATTAGTTTAATTATAGCTCTTGGTTTAGGGGAGCTTATAGCCCAAAAAATGTCTTTGATCAATATGGAGCTTTATTTTTAGGAATGTTCCAACCATATCGCTTATGACTGTGGGAGATGTCAAAATCTCTCCATATTGTATTTCAGGTTATTTTACTCTAATTCACAATATTCTGCTTTTTAAATTTATTTTATCTTGCTACTTTAGAAATGTTCTTTTCATTAAAAACCAAAGCAAGCAAACAAACAAAAAACTTCCGTCCCCAAGAGCATTTCCTCTTTTAATCTTTCATATGTTTGAACAATATTTAAGAAATTCTCCAGGTTCATGAATGAAACCATTTTAATGTAAAAGGCAACGTATCTATAAGGAATCTTTTTCCCTAAGGAAAAACCCAGGGTCCTGGATAATAAAGAATTTATTTATTTAGTTTTTTGCCTAATCTGATATGAGGACAACTTAAGGGAGGGAAGGTTCTTGGTGGAGATACCACACAAATGTAAATGTCAGATGTTAAGATGTGCTGTTATCTCTAGGCCAGAATTTAATAAAATAAATTCAAGATTTGAGGAAAGTTTTTTTTTTCCCCCCTCAGGCAAAGCATGTTTTGCTTGAGTTACCTCAGCAATTGAGTGAAAACCTGAACTAGGCAGTTGTTTCTCTTCTTTGGTTACATGTGGTAGTGGAGGTTCCGTCACTGAGGGCATGATAATTCAATTAGATGTAGTGTCAGATTAGTAGTAGCATATGCAAATTTTAAAAATTCCATACTGCCCAAATTAGACTATCTCAGACTGAAAAGAAGGGTTGGATTAAAGTTCTCGGGGAAATGTTTATTAAAATTTTGCATTAGTCACACATCTTTACTTTGATGATTCATGATTTTTCCTAAAGCATAGTTATTTTGATTCTAAAAGTTGTGGAATAAATGTGCTCTTATTAGTTGGAATGGTTAGAATGTCATGAGAGGTGGTTGTTTTTTACCTCAGGTTTGCAGAGAGGAAAGTGCAAATCCTTTTTTCCTGTGCAAGTTAATTGTTTTGTTCCTTAGTTCACTCCTCAAATAATAAAGAGGCTTTTGTGTACCCGGAGTCCAAGGGCATGGTTTCCTAAACTGATGTTCGAGGCACACGTAGAGATCAGAGAATTGCTGAATTAGAAAAATGAAAGGCTTGCTGTGAATTCAGTTAGGCCAGCATTTCTCAAACTTTTTTTCTGCCCGGGACTCACATCAGATGATGCTCCAGCTAGTTGTCATTCTCTACAGGGTATCTAAAACTCTTCTGAATTCTGTTGTCAGCTGTAACTCAATTCCTTTCTCTTCCATTGAAGGAGGATACTGGAATGCCGGTAAGAATGCATTTACTCTAGGAGCACCTTGTCTCCCTGCTAGTTTACATAGAAAGTGAACATTCAGGCAAAGTAAAATGTTCAAAAGTCTTATCACATTATTACAGGATGAGAACTGCTGACCTCCGCCATTACGTTCCCTCTTGCAGAAATAGCTGGGATGGGGCACCTGGGTGGCTCAGTCGTTGGGCATCTGCCTTCGGCTCAGGTCATGATCCCAGGGTCCTGGGATCAAGCCCCACATCGGGCTCCCTGCTCAGCGGGCTCTGCTTCTCCCTCCCTCTCTGCCCCTCCGCCTGCTTGTGCGCTCTCTCACTCTCGATCTCTCAAAAAAGAATAAATAAAATCTTTAAAAAAATAGTTGTGATAAATTTGTATAGTCCGTGAAGTCTTCCTCAGGTCTCTCCATGTTTATATTATTAACATTTTTCCTTTGAATAACACTTCGGGTTTTCAAAATGCTTTCACTTCTAGTTTTTACCACAACCATTGGAGTTAAAAAAAAAAAAATCCTATCATCCACATTTTCTAGATGAGGCTTCTAAGGCTAAGAAAAGTCCAGTGACTTATTCTAGATCAAACAGCAAATGAATAATATGGCCAGAACTTCAATCTAGTGAACTGATTTTTAATCCAGTGTGTATTCCAATATCCTATCTTCCTCTCGTTAGTCTCTTCACTTGATGATGCTTTTCTGCTGCATCTGTCCCCACCGCTTACCACTCTAAGCTTATGGGCACTCTCTATGGAGGTTGTTTCTTATGGCCTTACCGTCATTTCCCCTCAAAGCTCTGATATGCTGAGTTTATTTTTTTCCACAGGGCTTTCATCTCTAATAGCTTTGTAATGTATAAAAATTATTAAACGGACTCATCCCTACAAGGGCTCAACCAGGTAATGATGACCTCCCCCAGGTACGTTTCAGTTTTAAGGAGTGATACCATTACTGAGAGTTTCAGATACCTTGGAAATCAATGGGATTATAAACCTATTGTGAATATAATGATTAGGAGTATGGCCGCAATAGATTGCTGCATGATCGAAAATTAACTAATCAAGCCAAAATCTTCTGGACGTTTTTTGGTTAATAGTCATGATTTCCAGGCACCTGGGTGGCTCAGTTGGTTAAATGTCTGACTCTTGATCTCAGCTCAGGTCTTGATCTCAGGGTTGTGAGTTCAAGCCCCAAGTTGGGCTCCACACTCGAGGTGGAGCCTACTTAGGAAAAAAAAAGTATCCATGATCCCCTCCTGCCCCCATGACCCCATCAACTTCACAGTAAACTATGAAGAAAGGTACAATGTCTACTTGTTCTTTACCTGGAACCCAGTGCAGTGCCTGGAACATTTGTTGAATGAATGAACTTCAACAGTATTGCCAACTACCTGCTTGATTACAACCATAAAAAGATGATAGAGGACATTTAAAAGTTGATATTGTGATGATGTAATTATAACAACATGTGCTTCTTAGAGGTGAGATTCATTGTATTCATTAGGATTGACTAAATTATGCAGTGGTAATAATAATCCCCAAATCTCCTGGGCTTAAAACAACACTCAGGCTACACGTTGATTTAGGGTTGACTGGGAGCTCTGTTTTATGTTGTGTTTATTCTGGGAGCGATGCTGATGGAGCAACTACCATGTGGAACATTGCCAGTTTGGGGAAAGAAAAAGAAAGATCTAGAGAGTCTCACATCAACACTTAAATGCTCTGTCTGGAGAGAGACGTGCGTAAATTCTACTTACAGCTCACTGGGCAGAACTAATCCCAGCAACCACAAGGGGGCTGGAGAGACAATTCTACCCTGTGACCAGAATGCAGAGGACTTGATGCAACTATTGAGCCACACTAATGATTCCTACAGTGGTAAAGCAGTATTCATCTTATGTGGGAACTATATCTGTATTGTGTGTTCTCCCATAGCAAAAAATGAGAAATTCTATTTTTGACCATATTCTGTGGATCAGAGTCTACACTACTGGTATATACACATTGCCTCATAATTCATATTACGCTGAGGGAAGGAATTATTATTCCTTTGTATAGATGAAGAAAGTAAAGGGAGGTTAAGTAGTTTGCCAATTAGTAAGTAGTGGGATCAATACCAGAGCTTAGGTCTGTTGGACTCCGCAGATGATGCCCTTAACAACCATGAAATACTGCCTTAATATAATACCTCTGAGACCTTCAGGCCCAATCATTCGGTTATTAATTTGCTTTTGGTGGTCATTTTCACCAGGCTCCCCAATGTCCCTTTATCCATGATGCTGCGCAAGCATGCTTTTAGTCAGTATAAAGTAGAAAATGAACAATCTGTTCTTGCCATGGAGACTAAAACTTTAATATCCCTGATTTAAAGGGAAAGCAACCAGGAGACCATTCAGAAACAGTCAAGACTGATTAAGCTCACTAGACCAAACATAAAATTGTGTTGTTCTGGTAAAATCAAGTTCCTGATCCGGTCTCCATTGATTGTATATAATGTTGGTTCAATGTTTGCAAATTGCAAATGGTAGTTCCAAAATGGTTACTATGCTTTCATTATGTTCTTAAAATTGAAATTTCCACTGTGATGGCAATGGTGGTAATACACCTCCCAATGCTTAAAAATAAGCATTCATTTTGTACTTAGATTTTTTTTCCTCTAGATCTTTCCTTCTATGAAGAAAAGGTTTTCTCCATATTAGGGTTTTAGAGATGACTTTTGGTACCATCTTTTCTACCATTGCAAATTCTTTAAAATGGAATCTTGGGACACCTGGGTGGCTCAGTCGGTTAAGCCTCCAAATCGATTTCAGCTCAAGTCATGATCTAGGGGTCCTGGGCTGGAGCCCCACATTGGGCTTCCCCACTCAGTGGGGAGTCTGTTTGTCTCCTTCTCCCTCTGCCTCCTCCTGGTTGCCCCCTCTCTCTTTTGAATAAATGATTCTTTAAAAAAAACAGTAAAATAGAACCTTCATTTTTGGTTACCTGAGGGAAGCTCCTTTCTCCTTCTTTCATATTTCCAGGCACTCAAGAATTAGTATAGCACTGCCTGGTCTCTCTGCCCTCTTTCACTGCTCCCCAGAGGAGGAGTCAGCCATCATAACTCACATCCGGGGGCGAGAATGAAAAGAGCAGGTGCAGGGTAACTGCTTCTCCTTACTCCGTGAAGGATCTCCCTGCCTGTAGAGATACTGGTTCATATTTCTTCAGTTCTAACACACATTTTTAAGACCTTAGCATCTCTGGATAGATATATATCTTATGATAAATGATAGGTCCTAGTCTAAATGTTAGGGTTCATTTCTCAGTGGTACATAAAATAATGGCATACCTTACAAACACAGTGTTTTTATTAGATGAACTATTCTGTTTTTCTGTTTTTCTCCCTAACGTAGGGTAGACAGCCTAACTGGGGGGTGCAGTATTAGGAATGCATTGCGGCTACATAGGTAAGCTGTTACCCCAACAGTTTCCTCAGTAATAAAGGGAGTGTCTCCATCCTCCTGACTTTCTGATCAGCTTTCAGTTGGTTCTGAACTTCAATGGGAGATCGTTATACGTGAAATGTGCAAATGCCTGAGTCTTGTACAGTTGTCCTGATACTTTGACAGTAGGTAAGGGGAAGAAGTTGAATAGAAAGAATTCTGGAGATAGAGGCATCTTTCAAAAGCAAGACCCTAAATGATCCAAGAGGGTGGCTTTGGGCTTTGGCTTAACAGGCATGAGTAGAGGTGGGAGTCGTGGTTTTTTGACTTCAGTAGGTGGAAACTCTATAGCATGCCATATGGCTGCTTTTTACAATTTTATTATTGGTTTTTAGCTCATTCACCCTGGGTGGGTGGCATTAGGCCTCAGGCTTTAGTAAATTGGCCAGGTGGGATTTTGACTTTGATGGGTCACTGAAGCATATAATAACTTTGTCCCAAGAAAGTGACAGTTTTTATTTGGGCAAGACCGCAAGCACCTGTGTCTTAGACAAACTCTAGCTACACAGGTGACCTCCGCATTCCTGGATATAGAGGCCTTTAGGTAAGACTGTGATGGCAAGACCTTGAAATGCATAGGCACAACGTGGCCTGGTATTTTAGGTGAGGCTGAGTTGACATTAGTCCTTTTTGACATTGTAAGGAGTAACAATATTTATTGCTTTTAAAGTGCAAGGCAGCTGAGTTTTGCATATTTTATGGAATGCCAGTGAGGTTCTTGCTTTGTCCTGTTTGTGCCGGGACAGTGTAGACCATGCTGGCCCCACTGACTCCTCTTCTCTTCATTTTTATGTCATGTCACCTGTCTTCAGGGCCAAGAAAGAAAATTTGTGAAGAATAAGTTGTGTGGTTTCGGTTGGTTTGAGATTTGTTAACTGAATAAACTTCCACTTTGGATCCCGATTTCACAGGCCGAAATTATGGGTTTTCCCAGGGAAGTGTGGTAGATTTTTTTTCTTTAAATTTTTTATTGTTATGTTAATCACCATACATTACATCATTAGTTTTGGACGTAGTGTTCCAGGATTCATTGTTTGTTCATAACACTCGGTGCTCCACGCAGAACGTGCCCTCTTTAATACGCATCACGGGGCTAACCCATCCCCCCGCCCTGTGGTAGGTTTTTATGAATGAATAACTAAGAATGGATGGAAGCCCTTTCTATGCACAGAATATGTTATCCTTTTGGGATAAGATAAAGATACAGCTCAGAGTTAAGTTGTTGTAAACCCACAGTCTAAGAGGGCAATTGAAAGGAGTTGTATCTTTTACCTCTGAAAACCAAGTCTTTTTCCAGGCATTTAAAAAGCAACTGGAATAATTTAAAACGAAGGAAGACTGGCTAAGTAAGCTGGAAAAAAGGGAGTTGTTCTTTAGAAAAGTTGATATTTTAGCTGCCAGCCTCAGCGAATAGGAAGAGGAAAATGAGACCTCAAAGGCCAGGAGAGTCAGATATCAAAGAAGTGCTGAACCCAAGCCTAATGCTCTAAAGAAGATGGCTTCTTAAAAATGGAGAGAGAGAGAGAATCACTTGTAGGAATAACTGAGTAAAAATACCTGGAAGAGTAGGATGACTGTACCATTTGGTTGCAAGGAAATTGGGCACTTTTAAGAGGAGAAATTAGGCAAATGAGTGCAAAATATTCCAACTTTTAGTAGGTAAGTAACTGCAGGGGAGCAGGCAGGCATTCCCCATTTTCCTGAGAGAGCATGCTTGAGAAAGTTAAGGAATTTTTATTCTATAGAAAGGCACAACAAAAATGAGACAGACAACAATAGATGGGGCTTTGTGTATATGTCAGTCTAAAGAGAGAGTTTCTAAGGTTAGGGAAACAAAAGAAGAGGAAATGGACAAAATGCTTTGGGGAGACTCAGACTCACTGATTTTATCTCCCTCATTATGGGAGGCTCCAGAAAATAAAATCTAGAGAAGTATATTAGAAAAATAAGCGTCTTGACTAAGAAACACCACAAAAGCAAATGGGACAAGCCACTTAAACTCAGCAAATACTACCAGTCCATCAAATACAGAAAGAAACCAACTTAAGCAATTAAATGATTATCAGTACTACTTAAAACAGTCAAGGCCATCCAAAACAAGGCAAGTCAGAAACTGTCACAGGCAAGGGGAGCCTAAGGACACATGAGAGTAAATGTAATGTGGTTTCCTGAATGGGAGCATGAAACAGAAAAATGACATTAGGTAAAAACAAAGACATTTGAATAAAGCATGGACTTTACGTAAAGTATTAATATTGGTTAATTATTTTTGACAAATGTACCATACTAATATAACAGGCTAATAATAGGGGAGACTGGGTGGAAACTCTGTACTATTTTTGCAACTTTTCTTCAAATCTAAAACTCTTCTGGAATAAAAAAGTTTATTGAAAAAAATTGAATTGTTAGAATGTCAGATGAGCCTTTGGGCAATTGCAAAGGGAAATGCTAGGAATGGCAGGGTTTTTGTTTTTTTTTTTTTTTAGCTGAGGTATAACTGACATATAACATTAATTTCAGGTGTACAATGTAATGATTTGATATTTGTATACACTGCAAAATGATCACCATAATAAGTCTAGTTGCCATCCATTACCATATATAGTTAAGATTTTTTTTCTTGTTATGAGGGCTTTTAAGATCTACTATCTTAGCAACTTTCCAAAATGCAATACAGTATTATTAACATATAGTTACCATGCTGTACGTTGTAGCCCAGTGACTTATTTATTTTATAATTGGAAGTTTGTACCTTTTGACCCTCTTCACCCATTTAGCTCAGCGCATCAATCCCCTCCCCTCTGATAACTGCCAGTCTGCTGTCCTCTGTGTCTATGAGCTTGGTTGGTTGTTTTGTTTTTAGATTCTGCGTGTAAGTGAGATCATACAATATTTTCCTTTGTCTCTTTGATTTATTTCACTTAGCATAATGCCCTCAAGGTCCACCCATGAGTTGTCATAAATGGCAAGATTCCATTCTTTTTTATGGATGAACAGTGTTCTATTATATCTATATATCTATATTCTCTCTATTATCTATATTCTATCTATTATCTATCTATCTATCTATCTATCTATCTATCTATCTATCTATCTAACTATCTACCTATCTAATCTATCATCTATCTATCAGTCATCTATCTATCACTCTTCTTTACCCATTCACTCACCTATGGACACTTAGATTGTTTCCATATTTTGACTATTGTAAATAATGCTGCAGTGAACATGGGGGTACTGATATTTTTTTGAATTAGTGTTTTCATTTTCTTTGAATAAATACACAGCAGATTTGCTGGATTATATGACCATTGTTTTTAATTTTTTGAGGAACCATTGTGGCTGGACCCACTTACTTTCCCACTAACAGTGGTACAAGGGTTCCCTTTTCTCCACATTCTCACCAACACTGGTTATTGCTTATCTTCTTGATACTAGCCACTCTAACAGGTGTGAGATAAATGACAGTGTTTTGAGAAGCTTTATTGGTTCTCCCTTGGCTACAAAAAACAGGGCATGAGTATTAATAGTAAACTAATATAAAGTCTGTGATGATGATTATTCATTCGAATCAACTTTGGGGAAGAAGAACCCTGTCTTAAGAGGCAGATTTAAAACCTAAGTGTCCTATAAGAAGAGGCAGTAGAAACATAAATGAGACACAGGGATGAAAATATCCATTAAAAGTCATTTAACAGTGCTGACACTGGGGTTTGAGAAATGTAAAACCCAAAGGAGAAATGAAAATTAAGGTTTGAATATACCGAATGGGAAAGAAAAGCACCTAAAATGTCTGAGCCTGCCACTTTTGCAATTTTCCAAACATTGCAAAAAACAAACCTATAGAAAAAACAACTTGAGGATGGGGATAGTACAATGGATGATTCCCCCCACCCCTCTTGATAAACTTCTACCATCATTACCCTTTGGTGAAAGTGAGTTTAATCTCAGAGGTTGAGGATTCTGAGCGTCTCTCACAGACTGAGTGGCATCTTGGCCAGGCTGACTCCAAGATCTCTCTATCCACCTTCCTTCCCTCAGATACCCACTGAGGCTCTACTGTGATATTTGGCGTTATTGAGTACTAAATTTGGAAGCATAATTTTGTCCATGATAACTTTTAGGAGCTGGGTAACATGGGTTTTTTTTTTTCTTCTGAATTTCATGGATATGGGCAAATGCTGTGATAATTTTATATGGCCTATTTTTAGACCTTTTAAAAGTACATCTCATAAGAGACTTAGTGATAAATGTATTCATTCTTGAGTTTCCAAGAGAAGTACCAAGGCTGGAGCTGCTGAAAGCTGTTTCTCCCCAGCATCAGGAATTCAGTCTGTTGAGATTGAGTGGAATAAGAAACTGATGAGAATTAACTTTGGACTCTTAATTTCTTAGTGGTTTTAACTCTTAAGGGCAGGAAGATTTACTCTTTCTGACTGTGATTTATAAGAGAATTTCTATTTGTTTATTGACTGTAATTTTGTTCTAAGAAATTTTAATGAGGGTTATATTTAGGTTAGGGCATATCTTTATTTCTTTTTTAGAGTTGGAGAATCTTGATGTTGTCATTTCATCATATTGTTTATCTTGTCATGGTAAGTACTGAGTACTATGGCTGGATATATTTTGGGATGGGGAATTAAAAAACATACTAATTTTCCTTGTAAGATGGCATCGTAGCTCAAGGTTAATTTAACTAATGAATTGTCAAGACTCCTTTAAAATCTAAAATCTATTATCTCCTGTTATTGTGGAGGAAAAACATACATTATAAAGGCAGGTGGATACTTCACTTGAATACTCAAAATCAACATTGGAATAGCATTTTAAAATTTATAAAGCAGTTTTATTGCACAGTATCATTTGGTAGATTCACCTATCTGTCCATTCACCTATCTATTCTTCTTCTGTCTTGACCACATCCCTGAACTTCCCATGCAAATGAAGATCTTTTCAAAGTGTGATTGGCACTAAGCAAGCAAGCAATAATGTTTTAATTGGTAGGTAAATGAATAGATTCTGTGATAAAAATGCAAATAATTATCTGTATCTATACAAACATTTAAATGTAATTTATAGGATTAACACCATGTTACAATTATATTGTATAGTAAAGCTATAAGAAAGCATGGTAAAGAATGAATATCTACTGTTCAATAAAATCAGGTGACTTTTTAAAAGATCACACTGCTAGTATGTAGCAGACCATAGAAATCAGACTGCTTTTTTTCTCTCCTACATGAGGGTCCTTTCTACTACCCAGCATGACCTTCACGTAAACATGGTTATAGTTCCTTCTTTTATGGTTCTAGTTTACTTTTTAAAAAAATGTATATCTCTGAGAATATAAATTTAAGGGAGAACACTTTTTGATTGGTAGTAATTTACCTTCCTTAAGGTGCCTGGTGGTGACATAATTGATTTTGTTGCCATTGATTAAAAGCCACATTAAGTTTAAAACTGTCAGCTGAGCCCAGAGATAACGTTTTCATAATGACTTTTAATAAACATGGAAGAAGTGATTTCATTGCATTCATAAATTTGATTAATGATATTTTCCCAGGACCAAAATAAATGAGCTGCTTATTTGCATGCCTAATTGCTGTGTTACAGGTAGAGTCTTCTACAATACATATTTATACAATATTCGGGACAGGAGAGTACTCCAGAGATGGGCCTAGTAAACCACTCCAAAAATTGATACTACTAGTAACATTAGAAATCACAAAATGGGCATGTTTACATTTACCAAAAAAGGAGAAGAATATTTTGATTCACCCAGATTTTTTTTTTAATATTTTATTTATTTATTTGACAGAGAGAGACACAGCCAGAGAGGGAACACAAGCAGGGGGAGTGGCAGAGGGAGAAGCAGGCTTCCTGCTGAGCGGGGAGCCCAACGCAGGGCTCGATCCCAGGACCCTGAGATCATGACCTGAGCTGAAGGCAGCTGCCTAACTGACTGAGCCACCCAGGAGCCCCTCATCCAGATTTTTCTTATGGTGAAAATATGAATATGATCTCCTTTTCCCTACAAATAATTGTTCTAGTCAGATATTTCTGAACATCTGACATGCCCCCTTCCAAGGCCTTTTTCTCCTTGTGTCTTCCACATCTCAGTAAATGGCAGTTCTAAGCTTCCAGTTTTTATTCTGAAATTTTTGATTTATTGCTTGACTCCTCTCTTTCTCCCCTATCAGCTCTACCTTCAAAGTAAAACCAGAATTTATCCATTTCTCATCACCAGTGCTGATTTCCCTGTTTCTGTTTTTTGCATATTTTCAGATAATGTTAACCCAGTAGCCCTTGTGACCACATTCATGTCATTCTTCTGCTCAAAATCTCCAATGTTTCCCCTTTCTTTGGAGAAAGGCCCAAAGTCTTGGGGTGCCTAATCTCTAAATATGGCGGGTCCCCACTGCTCTACTCCAGCATTATTGAGAACCCCAGGCATACTCTACCTCAGAGTCTCAGGGTCTTTGGTCAGCTATTCCCTTTCTTTGCAAACTCTGCATGCCCAACTGCTTCACTTCCTTCAGTCTTTCTGGGCGGGGGGGGGGGGGGGGGGGCGGGGGGGGGGGTGCAGAGAGGGAGAGAGAATCTTAAGCAGGGTCCACGCCTAGCAGGAAGCCCAACAAGTGGCCAGGCGCAAGGCTTGACACAGGGGCTCCATGTCAGGCTCAACACAGGGCTTGACATGGGGCTCCATCTCATGACCTTGAGATCATGACCTGAGCCAAAATCAAGAGGTGGGTGCTTAACCGACTGAGCTGCCCAGGCGCCCCCCTTCAATCTTTACAGTAAGGTCTCTGGGCATGCTATCTAAAATGTCAACATATTATTCTTTATCCTGTTCTGTTTTTTTTTTTTCTCTTTAAAATTTCTAGTTTTCTAACATACATACATTTTTTTTGAAAAGAATGATATCTGTAAAGTCCATAAGTAGAGTAATTTTAGAAAAACTAGATAATGCACATGGATTTCATCTCTGCAGCAAAGGTGATTTTCATAGATAAAAGTCCTTACAGAACTGCAGGGATTACTCTGACAGAGGAAGTTTACTAGAAAGAATGCTTTTATGGTGGGGACTGGGAGAGGCTGTGTTTGAGATGGTAGACTAACTGTTGGTGACTTTGAAGTTTGAGGAAGTGTCTAGGTCCTGATTGGTAGGTAGATGCTTTTAAAAAGGTGCTCGAATCATTAGTGGGGGCTGGATTCTCTGAGTAGGATTGGACAGAAAATAGGCAAAGGGCTTTTCCCTCTCCCAGATTCTGTGATTTTTTGGCACAATTCCAAAGGATATGATTTTCTGGAATTCCATACTATAGTTTGGCTCATACAGTCCTGCTCAGAACTCATACCGAACCTGCTCCCACATGCTATTGAGGGTATTTGTGCTCTACTTATCTCCTTTTTATTATATAAAATATTTGTAAAAATCAAGATATTGCCCACAAATGGTTAACAAGTCAAATGGCACAGAAACATCTATAATAAAACACAGCTATCTGAGCATCTATGCTCCTCAGCAGGGCAACCCCTTTTAATTGTTTTCTTCTTTGGGGTCCTCTAGTTATTTGAAACAGTATACTTATACTGCTGTCTCTTCATTTATCAATTCTAGAAAACATTGTTTCCTTCCTATTATGGTAGA
The DNA here is from genome assembly GCF_003265705.2 of Callorhinus ursinus. Lineage (NCBI taxonomy): Eukaryota > Metazoa > Chordata > Mammalia > Carnivora > Otariidae > Callorhinus > Callorhinus ursinus. The sequence goes on along the minus strand of NW_027397074.1, from coordinate 14,690,954 downwards.
AGAGGATTAACTCACATGTATCATTTGCTATCAGCTGATGCAGTTATATCCTCATTTTTTAGTTTCTTTCTTGAGGAAGTTTCTAACTATATAGTATATAAAGTATCTATAATGTAGATATATTATTGTTTCAACTGTGGATTCTGTTCTTTTAATAGTTATACTATTAGTCCTCCTGTTCTCTTGACCACCTAATTTCCCCATTCTTATTTCCCAACTTTAGTCAGATATATGTTTACTTTTACGTTGTTGAAGGTTGACTAACATTCAGATTCTTTTTATTTTTTAGACATGATGTTTTCTCTGTAGGTTAATTCTAAAAGCTGACAACTAATACAAAATTCGCTTACAGTTAAGCAAATACTATTCAGTAAAGAGAAAATTAATTTGCTAAACTTATATCCTGTTCTCTTGAATTCCAAAGGTAGGTCCTTCTGTCTACTATCAACTTCAAATGTATTCTCCCCTTTTGATTTCTACCAGCTGCTAAAAACGATGCCACATTTTAGTTGCCATGATATTTGGAAAGCAATCTTCGCATACAGTTTTTATCTCCTGGAGTTTCTGATTGCCACTTTTTCTTGTTGGGAGAATAAACATATGTCTTCATTACCGGTTCCTTGTTATCTTTCAGCTTCTTAATCATTTTGTCTATGTATCGGGGTGCATTCTGTTTCTTAAAGCCCATTTAATCCAATTTGAAGCCATTACCTTGTATTTGAACTGTGGCTTCTATATGGCTTGTAGTTCCTGGAGTTTCTAATTGTATTTCATTTACCTCATATCTTTTGTACCATCATTTCCCACTCAAACTCTCCAATTGTAATATTGATTCTGTACAGTTACCCCTTGTCCTGGCCTTCTGTTGAGAACTGCCTCTTTAGGGTTCTCTCTGCCCTTTGAAGCTTACATTCATTCCCCTGGAAGATAAAGGCAACCAACAAGATAAAGGCTTTTTATAGTTTTGTCTGTTGATTCTACTTAGTGTTAGGAAGAGGAACATGTAAGAAGTTGGAAGTCCTAGGTGCCACTGGAACATGGGATGATGCATTTCTCAAGTTCCAAGTCAGAACTCTGTCATTTATTTATCAATGAAAATCAATATTTAAAAGGGTGTTTCTATTCCTTAGTAATCATAGAATATGCTGCATGTATTAAATTAGACACTAAATAGGCCTTAGTGGCCTGCCTAGGAACTAAATCTAGCTAAGATTTGTTTTTAGGCTAAGAAAATACAAACCATAAGATTTGCAAATGAACTTCTAGAACAAAATCTATTTGTTAAAATTCATTGGTTAAGTTGGTGATTAACTAAGTTGCTGAGTTATCCTAAATGGAAAATAATTTCTTTAACAGCCTGCCTAGGCAGGAATTATAGGTTTTGCTTTTAATTTCCTATGGGGTGTTTCGGCATTTAAAACGTATTATTAATTTAGTAGAATGATACAGCATTGTCGGGCTGTAAGCCATTTGAACTGTTGTCCATTTACATATACAAGGAAACTGCTGTGTCCTTAAGTTGATCTGTATACTAAAAAGGTCAGTCTAGGATTGTTTTTGGTAAAGACTCAGAACCACTTTTTGTAGTACTTTCTTTTTTGGTCTGTTACATATCAAATGGAGATAAAGGTAAAAAAAATATCTAAATGTTCTCATTAATTCAAGGTGTGAGGTTCCCTGGAAAGAAATGCAATTATACCCTAGAGGCAGCCAGATTTCTGAGCCTTAAATTTGCCACTTTGGCTGTTTTAGCTATTTTGTTCTGTTTATTCAGATTTCACTCACACAGAGAATCCATCTGTATACATACTAGGGACTAAATATTTAGCCAAGTTTTTAATTTAGTACTAGTTGAGATGAAAAACTGTATCTAAGCAGGTTTAGTTTATGATTGTTTTTACTTTTGTTTTAACTTATCTGATGTTTAGAAGGTTTCTTTAGTCTAAAGACTATATGTGTATGCGTGTGTGGATAAGATATATGATACATTTAAGATATATACGTATATCTTAGAGGAGCCAAGACTGCAAGACTAAACTGTCAAGATTAAATAATAACCTTAGCAAAAGCAAATATTCCTTTCATTGCTACAAATCCTGGAATAAAAAATAACCATTATTCCTGGTGAGATACAAATAAGAATAAGAAGAAAGAGTTAAAACCTATTTGAGACAGTCCTAATTTCTTTAAGGCCATTTATTGTGTAAATTAAATGTCAAATTAATAGTTTGCTTACATGCCTGGTAATTTTTCACTGGATGGCAGGTCTTGTGAAATTTACCTTTTTGAGTATTTTTGTATTTCTGAAAATATTCTTGAGTTTTATTCTGGAATACAGGTATTTGTAAGCAGGTTGATGTGTTTGGGTCTTGCTTTAAGTTTTGCTAGGTGGGACTGTAGATACATTCGGTCTAGAATTAATTTTGCCACATCACAGAAGTGAGTCCTTTGTTAGTGCTACATGCTCAGGCATTATGAGATTTTCCACTCTCAGCTGTTGGGAAGAGGCATCATTCCCAGCCCTGTGGGAGCTCCAAGCACTGTTTGCTGTAATCATTTCAGATGATCACCTCCTCCTCCTCCTCAGTCTTGGGTAGTTTCCTCACATTCATGCACTGATCAGTAGTTAAATGAATACTTGACCCTCTGTACATCTTTGGGGCTCTCTCTCTGTGGAGCTCGCTTCTTCCCATTATTCTGATCTGCATATTCTCATTTCCTTGGTTTCTCTGGACTCTCAGCTCTGTCCCACGTTATGGACACTGCCAGGCACTGCCTGGGTTTTTTCTCCCTGAGTTGCTGCATGTAAAGTTACAGCTGGCAGTAAGCTGGAACAATCATAAAGCTCATCTCATTGTCTTCATTTCCTAGTGTCTGATTTTTTTTTTTTTAAGTAAGCTCCACAGTGGGCATGGTGCTCAAACTCACAAACCTGAGATCAGACCTGAGCTGAGATCAAGAGCTGGTTGCTTAATCGACTGAGCCACCCAGGTGCCCCATAATGTCTAATATTTTGAAAGCCTCTGATTCATTTATTTTGCTTAGATTCTTTTAGACATTTCAGGTAGGGCAAATCTGGTCACTGTTACCCCATCTTGGCTGGAAGCAAAGATCTACCATTTTTTTTAAATTTTTTTTTTAAAGATTTTATTTATTTATTTTTGAGAGAGAGAGGGAGAGAGAATGAGAGATAGCACGAGAGGGAAGAGGGTCAGAGGGAGAAGCAGACTCCCTGCTGAGCAGGGAGCCCGATGTGGGACTCGATCCCGGGACTCCAGGATCATGACCTGAGTCGAAGGCAGTTGCTTAACCAACTGAGCCACCCAGGTGCCCTCTACCATTTTTTTTTTAATGGCTACAAATATTCCACTGTATTGCTTCTATTAAAATGTATTTAACTGGAGACTGACTGGAGGACAGAAAACTTATCTCTAGCATTTTCAAATTATAAGCAATGTAGAAATAAAAACTCTTATGTATATATTTGAAAACAATAATTTTTTCTCAGTTTTTTCGGCTGATAAAAATGACCAAAAATATTTTTCAACCATGTTTAGCTTTAAAAGTTCCAAGTTATATATAGGAAAATTAAAAAATGACATTTAAAAATTTATTTATATTAGAGAGAGAGAAAGCTACAAGCGGGGAGGGGCAGAGGGAGAAAGAATCTAAAGCAGACTGCACTGAGCGCGGAGGCCGAAGTGGGACTCCATCTCACGACTGTGAGATCATGACCTGAGTGGGAATCAAGAGTCAGATGCTTAACTGACCGAGCCACCGAGGTGCCCCCAAAAGTGGCATTTTTATAGTAAGAATGGTGGTTGTCTTCTCACAATCCTATCACTTCAAGTTTCAGCTGGTAAGGATGGTTTTACTCTCCGCGTGTTCAAGTTGAAGGAGGCTGTGACAAATAGACTAAAGATATAAATATTAGTGTTTGCTAGATGGTTTTTAACAACTCATTCATTCAACAAATATTTTATTGAGTTTCAGCTATTTGGAGACACTGACGCACCCAGTAGTGTTTGTTAAGCAAAGGTATATAATGCAGACATTTTGTTGATTCTAGTCTATGTTACATTTTACAGTTTACATTTAACTCTGAAAATTTATAACTTATAATTTTTATTTTAATTTTTTAAAGGTTTTATTTATTTATTTGACAGAGAGAGAGAGAGAGCAAGAGCAGGAACACAAGCAGGGGGAGTAGGAGAGGGAGAAGCAGGCCTCCCGCTGAGCAGGGAGCACAATGTGGGGCTCGAGCCCAGGACCCTGAGATCATGACCTGAGCCGAAGGCAGAAACCTAATGACTGAGCCACCCAGGTGTCCCTATTTTTAATTTTTTTATTTGAGTATAGTTGATACACAATGTTAAATGAGTTTCAGGCATACAACATAGTGATTCAACCTCTCATTTTACTGTACTCACTACAAGTGTAGCTACCACCTGTCACCATACAAGCTATTACAATATCATTTACTAGATTCCCTGTGCTGTACCTTTTATTCCCATGACATATTCATTCCATAACTGGAAGCCTGCATCTCCTACTCTGCTTCACCCAGTTTGCCCAGCTCCCCAGGCCACTTCCCTCTGGAAAACATCAGTTTGTTCCCTGTGTTAATCTTATAAATTGTTTTGTTTTAAATTAATTTCTTACAGGGGCACCTGGGTGGCTCAGTCGTTAAGCGTCTGCCTTCGGCTCAGGTCATGGTCCCAGGGTCCTGGGATCGAGCCCCGCATCGGGCTCCCTGCTCAGCGGGAAGCCTGCTTCTCCCTCTCCCACTCCCCCTGCTTGTGTTCCCTCTCTCGCTGTGTCTCTCACTGTCGGATAAATAAAATCTTAAAAAAAAAAAAAATTACTTTCTTGCAAACAAACAAAAGGTACATTTTAAACAAAGCAAAACATTCAAAAACCTCACATTTCACTACTAAGTTTATTTTGTTCGTAAGTGTAGTGAACCTGATTACCTGTAACAATAAATATTCCTTCCATACTAATATTTGACACTGGAATTTAAAAGAATGGACACAATTTAATGAATTTGGAGACATAGGTTTTCTTTTCTTCCCCTTTGCCCAAATATTTCTACTCATCAGAACATCTATAGGAGACATTGTCCAGGTAAAAATCATGCTTGAGGTGCTGATACTTTTCATAAAGACATTTAGGGTAGGAAAAAATTCTCTCTTCTATAGGTACAGTATCCACATTAGATAAAATTTCAAATGAAAACTATTACTTCAGGTTATTCAGAGTTCTTGTATCTGTATTCATTGCTTCAGAGGTCCATTTTTTAAATAGAAATATTGATGAAGTTGTCCTACCAAAAAAGATAATCTCCTCTCCATACAAAATCTTTATCATTACTTTTTCTTTTGTTGAAATATCAGAATCAAGTGCTGAAGTAATTGTTTATTTAAAGAAATTATCCAATTTAATGACTATGCATTTCTTCCCATAGAAAAACACTTCAAGATTGAAAAAGGTGAAATTAGATGAAGGGAAATCCTGCTGTGAATCACACTTTGTGAAAGAGATATATTTCACAGTAGTGAGCTTCTTAATTACTAAAGAAGCTAGGCATTTTCTTGGGGGCGGAGCAAGATGGCGGAGGAGTAGGAGACCTGGATTTCCTCTGGTCTCAGGAATTCAGCTGAATAGGGATCAAACCATTTTGAATACCTATGAACTCAACAGGAGATCGAAGAGGAGAGTAGCAACAACTCTCTGAACAAAGAAGCGACCACTTACTGGAAGGTAGGACGTGCGGAGAAGTGAATCCGAGGCGATATTCGGGAGGATAGATGGCGGGGGAGGGGCCTCCGTCGGCCGCTTCTGGCAAGTGATAGAGCCGCGGAGCACAAAATCGGGCCTTTTAGAAGTCGGCTCCGCTGAGGGACATCGCTGCAGTGGCTAAGTGGGGGGTGGAACCCTCGTGGGACAGTGTGGTCTCAGGACCCTCGGGGTCACAGAAAGACCGGGGTACCTGAGTGCGGCAGAGCTCCCAGGTATCGGAGCGGGGAAGCCGGCTGCAGAGACGGAGCCGAGGCACGGGCTCTCAGCTCGGGGTGGCCATGAACTGTGATCCGCGGCCCAGTCGGGCCACTGCTCCTCCAGCAGGGACCCAACAAGCGGCAGAGCCGGGGAGACTCCCCTCCCTCCCCCAGGAGGAGCGGCGCGGGAGCGCACCGCAGGGATCTGCTGGGTTTGGAGACTCCACACGGGGTCGGGTGCCAGAGACAGAAACGCTCGGTCACAGGCCGGGTGAGCACGGAGTGCAGCCGGAGACCAGGGAGACGGGAGTGACTGCTTTTCCCTGGAGGCGCACTGAGGAGCGGGACCACGAGTTCTCAGCTCCTCCAGGTGGAGATTGGGAGGCCACCATTTTCACTGTAGTCCTCCAAAGCTGTACCGAGAACTTGCAGGGAACAAAAGCTCCTAAGAGCAAACCCGAGCAGCTTACTTAGCCCGGACAAACAAGGGCGGGGCACTTCTGCCTCCGGCAAAGACATTTGGGAACCACGGCAACAGGCCCCTCCCCCAGAAATCAGCACGAACAGCCAGCAAGCCAAGACCAAGTTTACCAGTCAAGGAGAACAGGAGAACTCCAGCGCTAGGGGAATACTGTACATTGAATTCATGGCTTTTTTACCATGATTCATTAGTTTTTCAAAGTTAATATTTTTTATCTTTTTTTTAATTTTTCTTTTCCCCTTTTTCAACAAACATCTTATCAATCCCTTTTTTAAAAAAAATATTTTTTATTTTTCATTTTTGGAGTCATACTTTATCCCTTCATGGTAGTTACCCTCATTTTTGGCATATATATATATATATATATATATATATATATATATATATAAGTTGTTCTCTCTTTAAAATTTTGAGATACAGTTTCTTCTAATGGATCAAAATATACCCTAAATCACTAGTGTACGGCTTTGTTCTAGTCCCCGGGCTGATCACATTCTCTCCCTTTTTTTGTCTTTTCTTCTTTTAAAAAAATCTTCTTTCTTTTTTCAAACAACTTCTTATCAATTCCTTTTATAAAATCTTTTATAATTTTCATCTTTACAGTCATCTTCCATCCCTTCATTGTATCAACCCTTATTTTGTACATATATAAGTCTTTCTTCCTTTAAAATTTTGGGAGGCACTTTCTTCTAACAGACTAAAATATGCCCCAAATCTAGTGTGTGGCACTGATCTCTGCACTAGCCTGATCATATTTGATCATATTCTGCTTTTTTTGTTTTGTTCTGTTTTTATTTTTATCTTTTTCTGTTTCTTTTTTTTCCCTTTCTTTTTTCTTTCTTTCTCTTTCTTTTCCCCTGGTTTCAGGTCTTTTCTGATTTGTATAGCTTATATTTGCTGGGGACATTGTTAACCTGTTAGCATTTTGTTCTCTCATTCGTCTATTCTCCTCTGGACAAAATGACAAGACGAAAAAAATCACCTCAGGAAAAAGAAAAAGAGGTAGTACCGTCTGCCAGGGACCTACTCAATACGGACATTAGTATGATGTCAGACCTAGAGTTCAGAATCATGACTTTAAAGATACTAGCTGGGCTTGAAAAAAGTGTGGAAGTTATTAGAGAAACACTTTCTGGAGAAATAAAAGAACTAAAATCTAACCAAGCTGAAATCAAAAAGGCTATTGATGAGGTGCAATCAACAATGGGAGCACTAACTGCTAGGATAAATGAGGCAGAAGAGAGAATCAGCAATATAGAAGACCAAATGATGGAAAATAAAGAGGCTGAGAAAAAGAGAGATAAACAACTACAGGATCATGAGGGTAGAATTCGAGAGATAAGCGATACGATAAGATGAAACAACATTAGAATAATTGGGATCCCAGAAGAAGAAGAAAGAGAGAGAGGGGCAGAAGGTATATTGGAGCAAATTATAGCAGAGAACTTCCCTAATGTGAGGAAGGAAACAGACCTCAAAATCCAGGAGGCACAGAGAACCCCTCTCAAAATCAATAAAAATCGGTCAACACCCCGACATCTAATAGTAAAACTTATGAGTCTCGGAGACAAAGAGAAAATCCTGAAAGCAGCTCGGGAGAAGAGATATGTAACTTACAATGGTAGAAATATTAGATTGGCAACAGACCTACCCACAGAGACCTGGCAGGCCAGAAAGGACTAGCGTGATATCTTCAGAGCACTAAAGGAGAAAAATATGCAGCCAAGAATACTATATCCAGCTAGGCTGTCATTGAAAATAGAAGGAGAGATAAAAAGCTTCCAGGACAAACAAAAACTAAAGGAATTTGCAAACACAAAACCAGCCCTCCAAGAAATATTGAAAGGGGTCTTCTAAGCAAAGAGAGAGCCTAAAAGCAGCATAGATCAGAAAGGAACACAGACAATATACAGTCACAGTCACCGTACAGGCAATACAATGGCACTAAATTCATATCTTTCAATAGTTATCCTGAATGTAAATGGGCTAAATGCCCCAATCAAAAGACACAGTCTATCAGATTGGATTAAAAAACAAGACCCATCAATATGCTGTCTGCAAGAGACTCATTTTAGACCCAAAGACACCCCTACATTGAAAGTGAGGGGGTGGAAAACCATTTACCATGCTAATGGACACCAAAAGAAAGCTGGGGTGGCAATCCTTATATCAGAAAAATTAGATTTTAAAACAAAGACTTAATAAGAGATGAAGAAGGACACTCTATCCTACTTAAAGAGTCTATCCAACAAGAAGATCTAACAATTGTAAATATCTATGCCCCTAACATGGGAGCAGCCAATTATATGAGGCAATTAATAACAAAAGCAAAGAAACACATTGACAACAATACAATAATAGTGGGGTACTTTAACACCCCCTGACTGAAATGGAAAGATCATCTAAGCAAAAGATCAAAAGGAAATAAAGACTTTAAATGACACACCGGACCAAATGGACTTCACAGACATATTCAGAACATTCCATCCCAAAGCAACGGAATACACATTCTTCTCTAGTGCCCATGGAACATTGTCCAGAATTGATCACATCCTAGGTCACAAATCAGGTCTCAACTGGTACCAAAAGATTGGGATCATTCCCTGCATATTTTCAGACCACAATGCTTTGAAACTAGAACTCAATCACAAGAGGAAAGTCGGAAAGAACTCAAATACATGGAGGCTAAAGAGCATCCTACTAAAGAATGAATGGGTCAACCAGGAAATTAAAGAAGAATTAAAAAAATTCATGGAAACCAATGAAAATGAAAACACAACTGTTCAAAATCTTTGGGATAGAGCAAAGGCAGTCCTGAGAGGAAAGTATATAGCAATACAAGCCTTTCTCAAGAAACAAGAAAGGTCTCAAATACACAACCTAGCCCTACACCTAAAGGAGCTGGAGAAAGAACAGCAAATAAAGCGTAAACCCAGCAGGAGAAAAGAAATAATAAAGATCAGAGCAGAAATCAATGAAATAGAAACCAAAAGAACAGTAGAACAGCTCAAAAACTAGGAGCTGGTTCTTTGAAAGAATTAACAAGATAGATAAACCCCTGGCCAGACTTATCAAAAAGAAAAGAGAAAGGACCCAAATCAACAAAATCATGAATGAGAGGAGAGATCACAACCAACACCAAAGAAATACAAACAATCATAAGAAGATGTTATGAACAACTATATGCCAGCAAGTTAGATAACCTGTAAGAAATGGGTGCATTCCTAGAGATGTATCAACTACCAAAATTGAACCAGGAAGAAATAGAAAACCTGAACAGACCTATAACCCCTAAGGAAATGAAGCAGTCATCAAAAATCTCCTAAGAAACAAAAGCCCAGGGCCAGATGGCTTCCCAGGGAAATTCTACCAAACATTTCAAGAAGAATTAATACCTATTCTCCTGAAACTCTTCCAAAAAATAGAAATGGAAGGAAAACTTCCAAACTCGTTTTATGAGGCCAGCATTATCTTGATCCCAAAACCAGACAAAGACCCCCATCAAAAAGGAGAATTACAGACCAATATCCTTGATGAACATGGGTGCAAAAATTCTCACCAAAGTTCTAGCCACTAGGATCCAACAGTACATGAAAAGGATTATTCACCATGACCAAGTGGGATTTATCCCTGGGCTGCAAGGTTGGTTCAACATACCCAAATCAATCAACGTGATACAATACATTAACAAAAGAAAGAACAAGAATCATATGATCCTTTCAATAGATGCAGAAAAAACATTCGACAAAGTACAGCATCATTTCTTGATCAAAACTCTTCAGAGTATAGGGATAGAGGGTACATACCTCAATATCATGAAAGCCATCTATGAAAAATCTACAGCGAATATCATTCTCAATGGGGAGAAGCTGAGAGCTTTCCCCCTAAGGTCAGGAACACGGCAGGGATGTCCACTATCACCACTGCTATTCAACATAGTATTAGAAGTCCTAGCCACAGCAATCAGACAACAAAAAGAAATCAAAGGCATCCAAATCGGCAAAGAAGAAGTCAAACTCTCACTCTTTGCAGATGATATGATACTGTATATGGAAAACCCAAAAGACTCCACCCCAAAACTGCTAGAACTCATACAGGAATTCAGTCAAGTGGCAGGATATAAAATCAATGCACAGAAATCGGTGGCATTCCTATACACCAACAACAAGACAGAAGAGAGACAAATCAAGGAGTCGATCCCATTTACAATTGCACCCAAAACCATAAGATACCTAGGAATAAATTTAACCAAAGATGCAAAAGATCTGTACTCAGAAAAGTATAAAATACTCATGAAAGAAATTGAAGAAGACACAAAGAAATGGAAAAACATTCCATGATCATGGATTGGAAGAACAAACATTGTGAAGATGTCAATGCCACCTAGAGCAATCTACACATTCAATGCAATCCCTATCAAAATACCATCCACTTTTTTCAAAGAAATGGAACAAATAATCCTAAAATTTGTATGGAACCAGAAGAGACCCCGAATAGCCAGAGGAATATTGAAAAAGAAAAGCAAAGCTGGCGGCATCACAATTCCGGACTTCCAGCTCTATTACAAAGCTGTCATCATCAAGACAGTATGGTACTGGCACAAAAACAGACACATAGATCAATGGAACAGAAGAGAGAGCCCAGAAATGGACCCTCAACTCTGTGGTCAACTCATCTTTGACAAAGCAGGAAAGAATGTCCAATGGCAAAAAGACAGTCTCTGCAAGAAATGGTGTTGGGAAAATTGGACAGCCCCATGTAGAAGAATGAAACTGGACCATTTCCTTACACCACATACAAAAATAGACTCCAAATGGTTGAAAGACCTAAACGTGAGACAGGAGTCCATCGAAATCCTAAAGGAGAACACAGGTAGCAACCTCTTCCACCTCAGCCACAGCAACTTCTTCCTAGAAACATCGCCAAAGGCAAGGGAAGCAAGGGCAAAAATGAACTATTGGGATTTCATCAAGATAAAAAGCTTTTGCACAGCAAAAGAAACAGTCC